>NC_140972.1:14449883-14664883 GCF_056783735.1 Eptatretus burgeri
CACACAATTCCTTCTCTTAATTAACAATGCTCAAGATAGAGAAGAAAGGAGGATGAGGGTCTTGAGGAAATAAGTAGTGGGGTGAAGGTTGGTGGAAGTGGTGGAGGGAGTTGAGCATCTCTTCTGTTTTTGTATTGGTCGCTCTTTCAGCTGCTGCCATGGTTTGTCTTAATTGCCTCTGCCACCGAATGTATACACAGGTTATGTTTTCACCCCTGTCTATATGTTTGTTTGTCTGTGATCAGGATATCTCAAAAAATTGTAGACAGATTCAGACAAAATTTGGTGTGCAGGTTCAGTGTCTGCCCAGGACGACTTGATTAGATTTTGATGAAGATCGGGATCCGGATAGTAGAATTTTTTTTCAGTGATTCTTCAACATTGAGAGATGGGCCAAAAACGATATATAGCACGATATCTCAAAAAGTTATAGATGGATTCGGACGAAACTTGGTAGACAGGTTGGGTGTGTGACAAGAACAAGCCGATTTCGATTTTGGTTCAGCCGGCGTATCGGTGGGATAAAAAAAATGTAAACTGTTCACTGTTCAGCCTGGCAGGGGTATGTGCTCCACCGAGTGCTGTTCTCGTTCACTTTGCTTTTATTTCATGCTCAAACAATAGGATCCATATTTTTCAAATACCAAGTCTCAACAGACTTGCTCATCAACACCAAAAAACAAAAATGCATCTTTACAAGTTATAGGCTCGAGCATGGTTGCCTACTTTTGATTTATTACATCTTTACCTGAATGATCCTTGGCCCCAAGAAATAATTTTTTTATCACACCCCTCTTCTCCCAGTGGAAACACTGCAGAACCTCGTTTATGCCCTTTTGTCATCAGGAAGCAGTTCTTCACCAACAAGAAACAATGTCACTGAAGGTGACTGCCTTCTCACTCACAACAACCTCATCCCTTTGACCAAACTGTTGTATTGATTTGGTGAATCTCAGTCTTCCTCTACAATGTTGTGAAAGAACCGCCACCTCATGGTTGTCCTTGTCTCATGATGATTGTTTTTCAGGACATAAAGAAGAGTTGATGGATATCTCCACCATTAGCCAGGAGACATTGAGGAGCAGTGTGTCGAGAAAGGTAGTAACGTACTAATTTCCATTACATAATGTGATGTTTGTTGTGGTGCAACTGAAGTTCGCTGTCGATTAATTGTCTCCAGTCTGAGGTTCATGACGAAGCTTGTACATGCACAATAAGTCAAACAAAGACGTTAAAATAGAATGGGCAAATTAACAGTATGTGACTCGTACAGTATGTGACTTGAACTTGGGAGTTGGCATCAGTGGCTCCATGCTCAGATGGGAGTGCCAAACAGATTGCAATGGAGTTGCTGACTCAGAGAAGAGAGGTGCCTCATCTTAAGCAATACAGTTACGAGTTTTTATGATATGCATGATATTTTGATCTTTTTTTTTTTCCTGTATTTGCATTGTAGAGTGGTAGCAGCCAGTGGCCAGGTGGCAGTCGCCTGCAGACTCACAAAAGGTCTGAAGGGGATCTCAGAAATCTACGCCTTTCTATTGCAGAGGTAAAAAGGGTAGCCAAGTGCATGATGCAGATGAGATGTGCCGGACACGTTTATCTATGTTTCCATATCAAGGTCTGCTTTCTCATAACCACTTGCAGTTTATATTTTTGAATCCACCACAGTGGCTTGTAGAAGCTTTAAAAACTGTAATGTAACAGTGATAAGACACTGCTGTTTTGATCTTTATTCCCAGTAAAAAATAGTTTTTACCCAATGTGCACACAAACACATATTGGTCTCCCTTGCACCTTTTCTCATGTATGAAATACAAAATGCCAGTCTTTCATGCTATTCCTGAATCTGGTGTTGGCTTACTGGTTAAGGTGGCTGGCTTAAGATCTTCGGGTCTTGAGTTTGATTCTCTGTCGTACCGTGACATAATACCAGGTGGGTTGACTCATCCCGTCATCCCTCAAAGGTTGGCAAAATCACTACCAGCTTACTGGAAACAGGGAGCATTGCGTCAGCGGAACAGCTGCACTCCCAGCAATGATGTAATCAGCAGCCACTGGCTGCATGTGAAACAAAAAGGTATTCATAGAATACTTACCCTGCCCAGTCTTGAGTAGGAGTTGTCACCAACTCTTCTGGTGGAAAATTTGTAATTGAAAAAAAATTAAATTCTAATCAAATGGAAGACCAAATATAATACGGACTGCATTGGAGTCATCGGAAGGAAACCGAACAAGCAAAAAGCAAAGATGAAGTCATCAGGAGGAACCTGGAATGGGCTCGGGTTTCAGCTAAGACTCATCTACCCTCAATCCCATCTGGGTGCAGCCCAAGTGAACTTTAATCAAATAAATAACTAAATAAATAAATAACAATGCAGATTAAAAAAAAATGAAAAATTATTCTGGCTGCTAGACCATGCATGTGATCAGGTTTAAATTTAAAACATCTTGTTGCGGCCACTGGTACCGAGACACCAGCTTGTCACTCAGGGGGATTAATCCCCGGTTGTCCTCGGTAGAGCCAGACCTGGAGCCACCACCGCTCACAATTAACGATGTGGTGCGGTGGGTTGATTTAAAACCACGAACGCCACCCAGTTAACCACGAGTTCCATTGTCTGCCGTCTCATTATTCCGTTTAACTGGAGTTTACGTGGTTACCTGAGCGGGGAGCGCGCCCTCGGCGAAGCACCAATGTTATCTGATTAGGTTTTAATTAGGGCGGCCGAGCGTTTTAACCGCAGGTGTGTGCCGACGATTTTTTGGTCAAATCCGTGGTAATTACCTCCCAGTCTATCTTGGTTCGGACAATGCAAGACCAACAGAAGGAAAGGACAAACACGGACAGGTTGGAAATCGACAAATGATTTATCAATAATAAAATAAATAAATAAATAAATAAAAAGAACTTTTATTTGCTGAGGTAAATACAGAACGAATTTCCCAGCAAAATCAATCAAAATGCCAGGAAAGAGACAAAGAGCAGATGCTTTTAATATTTGCCAGTGGTGGGGGGGGTGTGTATGCAAATTCTCTATGCAAATGTGTCATGTAGCGATGTAGCGCCGCCTCCAGGTGGGAGAGGATATTACAAGTCCCCACCATTCACAGCACAGTATTCCTGTCCCCACATTTTCCAGTGCAGTGAGGTGTTTTAAATTATAAGCAGTAGGTGTATTTTTGCCTCATACAGGTAATTTGTTTTTTTCCTATACACTCCCCAAATAAAGGTATGCGTCAGAATAACGTGTTGCCTGCTTGAAACAAGATCGCCCGAAGGGCGGGTACTGTGATAATTCTCATAATCTATCTACCCCACTTCCACATAACACCGAACAAACAGATATGTTGATTGATTTGACTAGTTGTAAGTTTACCTGATCATTAGTTAACATATTTGTAAGTGTATTCAAGCATACATAGCATGTACGTACAAGCGTAAAGCCTCCATGGTTGTTTTTTTGTTTTTTTTACAAATTATTATATATTATTTTTTACAAATTTTACTTAATTTCAGGTTATATTCACTTTCTACTTTTGTATACAATATCTCGGATCATGGATCACTTCTAGAGTGAAGTAAAAACTAAAACCGCAATGTATCGACAGTGGTACAGAAGTCACAGTTGAACAAGCAAAGGAATGGATGAACAGGAAGCGAGGCGATGGAGTGGAGGAGCAGTTTAATAAAATGAATGAGCTTACTGGAAGAGTTCATGCATCCTGGAGAAAATGGGGAGGCTCAGAGCACAAAGCGCTGAGGACAGAGGAGCTCCACAAGAGAGGGGGTAAAGAACAGAATCCACCGACCTGTATGCAATATGACAGCAACAGTGCTTTGGCCTCATTACAGGAGATGCCAATCATTTTGAGAGCTGTCGATTCTCCAGAATCCAAGAGAGACGGATGTGATGCTGTTGTGCTTGCCCGTAGAAGTGAGTGAAGCCCGGTGTTGGCTTAGTGGCTCGGGTGGCTGACTTGGGATCTCAGGGTCCTGAGTTCAGGCCCCGTTGGCCACTGAATTGACACCAGGTGGGGTTGATTCAGCCCGCCATCCTTCCGAGGTCAACAAAATGATAGCTACCCGGCAGCGAAGCTGCCATACGCGAGAAGAATAAAAGAGAGCATTATATCACTCCAATGAGCTGCACTATATTTGTTTTACAGGTTGTTTGAATGAGGATAAAATAATCTTTGGTTGACATTGATTTTGTCTTAATTTGCAGATAATGCAACGCAGCACCTGTGATGTTTTGAAAATCTTGAATCAAATTGAGGTGGGTTTCCTGAACGATCATTTGTAATCAGAAAAAAAAGACCAGGCATAAATGATGTTTGACAGTCTCAATGTTCTTATTTCAGACGTGTCAGAAACTGTCAATCAGTATATTTCTGTATTCTCTTTCTTTCTTTCTTTATTCTTTTCCTTCAAAATTTGGTGAGATGAAGTTTCGTTGAGTTTGGTTTTCTTCGACACCTTTCACTTTCACCATCATTAAATAGATCGTTTCAGGGCGCTTTCTTTTGCAGTCAATAAAAACGTTTTATGTTTTTACCTTTGACGTGCAATTGCTCTGCTTTGTGTGCACGTCTGTTTGAATAATATAATTTCTGGAATTTTTTTCTTCATCTTTCTCCACTGGCATGTCTGTAGCATAGCGTGATGATGCTGTCACGTGTGCTTAATTAACGGCACTATCAGTGCAAATTATTTTCCTGTTTTTGATAGGATTGTCTATCTCTTTTACAGATTTTGACACAAGCCTCAACAGAAAAACCTTCCAATACTATGTCAGCATTAAGTGCACGAACTGGAGAAAATGTCCAGGAATCGGAGGCGACCACGACACAAACCGAGAACGACATTGCATCTGCGATGGCCATGTCCTCCAACAAAGCTGTAACTATTGTACTGCCAGAAGATGACATTGAGAGGGTGAAAACGGACTACATATGCCTGACAAATGATGAGGATGGAAAAAGAAAGGAAGGAAATGAAGTACAGAGTCAGGAAAGCGATTCAGATAAAAACTTGAAAGATCTCCACGAGATTTTGGCAATTAGGACTGCATCGTCCATTGGTTTTGCAAAGCTGAGGGAAGATGAGAGTCGATTACTGCAAAGATGGGAAACACTGGGAATGGAATGGCAGCAGATCAAAAGTCTTCAAGAAAACTTGAAACGGGGCTTTGATAAATTGGAACAGGACAAAGAAGCCCTTCAAGCAGAGAGGAAGTGTTTTCAAGAAAAGGAGAGTACTTTCCTTGCTGAGAAGAATGAATGGATTTCGTATAGAGATGGAGAGGCTTTAAGAAATATGAAGCGCAATGATGATACAGAGAAAATGTCGATGGAAAAAGAAAGTGACGAAAAGATTGCGGATGCTGAAAGTGTTGGAGGTCAGACTGAGTGTGATGCATCTAAGGAAGGCGGAATAAAAAAGGTGGGTAAGAATGACGATGATCATGGTGGTGTGGAGGAACCTCAAATTGTGACCATATCATATTATCAACAGTTAGAAGCTATTTGTTTTGGAGATCAAAAGGGATTGCAAGGTGGAATGGAGCAAGTGCATGGATATTTGGAAGAAGCTGATAAAGTTCCAGATATTTTTATACACGAGGCACCTGAGATGAGGGTGAATGAGTTGTCAGTAAATTACTTTGAAAATCCTGAGAGCAGTGTTGATGTTGTGATGGCAGGGGTAACGGAGCCAATTAGGATGTCAGACAAGAGAGATTCTTCAAATTCTGAGAATGAACTGCAAAACGATTGGGAATCGAACGAACCTACAAATGCAAACTTTAAGGACAATGATGGAGAAGTTTATGAGGACATTGGCAAGAAGAATGACATCAGAAGTTGGACCACTTGTGCTTTACAAACGTCTTCCGAGGAGATGCGTCAAATCTTTCAACAGAATGAGTCACTTGAGTGTGACGGCGTTGGAGACACCAGCAGTTCTTTTGAAATGCAGCACGAAGACATTGCTTACAGGAGTCAAAGTACGTCGCAAAAATTGCATTCTTTGCTTCAATTTTAATTGATTTATATTACGAAGCTTTTAACCAGAGCAACATTTTAATTGTTAAGAAGGTTCATTCATTATATTCTGAAGGAAATGAAATACATTTGTATGATTCCAGCCAGCAGTTAATGCTTGTTTATCTGCAGGACCTGCAGAAGACTGTTTTGCATGCGTGAACCTTGGTGAAAATCTTGCCAAAGCAAGAGCATCCATTGAACACCTTGTCATATCAGAGGAATCCATGGAAGACTTGACTGCATCAATGGATCTTACGAAAAACGTTCACACAGCCAGAGACCTTGCGGGAGAGTCTGCCACATCGATAGGCTATGCTGTGGAGCCTGCCACGCGGGTGGGCCCTGCTGCGGAGCCTGCCACGCGGGTGGGCCCTGCTGCGGAGCCTGCCACGCCGGTGGGCCATGCTGTGGAGCCTGCCACGCCGGTGGGCCATGCTGTGGAGCCTGCCACGCAGGTGGACCCTGCTGCGGAGCCTGACACGCCGGTGGGCTCTGCTCCGGAGCCTACCACGCCGGTGGGCCCTGCTGTGGAGCCTGCCATGCCGGTGGGCGCTGCTGCGGAGCCTGCCACGCCGGTGGGCCCTGCTGTGGAGCCTGACACACCAGTGGGCTCTGCTGCGGAGCCTGCCATGCCGGTGGGCGCTGCTGCGGAGCCTGCCACGCCGGTGGGCCCTGTTGTGGAGCCTACCACACCGGTGGGCCCTGCTGCGGAGCCTGCCATGCCGGGGGGCCCTGCTGCGGAGCCTGACATGCCGGTGGGCCCTGCTGCGGAGCCTGCCACGCTTTGGGAATCCATTGAATATGATGCCCCTGTTGAAGGTTTGGCTGAAGACTTCTCTACTTGTCCTGGCACCACCCAAGAACTCTCCGCCTGTCCAGGCCCTATCCAAGGACCCTCCCATTGTCTGAGCTTTGCTCAAGGACCCTCCATGTGTCTGGACCCAGCTCATGGACCGTCTGCACGTCCGAGCCTTGTTGAAATACTCACCGTACATCCGAATCCCACCCAAGTACCCACTGCACATCTGGGCCCCACGCATGAACCCTCTGCACATCAGGGCTCTGCACAAGAACCCTCATCTTGTCCAGGCCCCACCGAAGAACTTTCCATGTGTCTGGCTCCCTCCCAAGAACCCTCCCCCTGTCTGGATCCTGCCCAAGAATCCACAATGTGTCCTGGCCCCGCCCAAGAATCCTCTGTGTGTCTGGGCCCCACAAAAGAACCATCCGTGTGTCCGGGCCCCGCGAAAGAACCCTCTGTGGATCCGTGCCCCGCAAAACAACCCTCCGTGGGTCCGTTCGCCATGAAAGAACCCTCCGTGGGTCCAGGCCCCACGGAAGAAACCTCCGTTTGTCCGGGCCACGCCCAAGAATCCTCCGTGTGTCTGGGCCACGCCCAGGAACCATCCATTTGTCCTGGCCCCGCCCAGAAATCCTCCATTTGTCCGGGCCCCTCCCAGGAACCCTCCGTTTGTCCGGGCCCCACCCAGGAACCGTCCGTTTGTCTGGGCCCCGCCCAAGAACCCTCCATTTGTCCGGGCCCCACTCAGGAACACTCCGTTTGTCCGGGCCCCGCCCAGGAACCCTCCGTTTGTCTGGGCCCCGCCCAGGAATCCTCCGTTTGTCCGGGCCCCGCCCAGGAATCCTCCGTTTGTCCGGGCTCCGCCCAGCATCCCTCAGTGTGTCCGGGCCCCGCCCAGGAGTCCTCCGTTTGTCCGTGCCCCGCCCAGGAATCCTCCGTTTGTCCGGCCCTTGCCCAGGAATACTCCGTTTGTCCGGGCCCCACCCAGGAACGCTCTTTTCCGGGCCCCACCCAGGAACGCTCCGTTTGTCCGGGCCCCACCCGGGAACCCTCCGTTTGTCCGGGCCCCACCCGGGAACCCTCCGTTTGTCCGGGCCCCACCCAGGAACGCTCCGTTTGTCCGGGCCCCACCCAGGAACACTCCGTTTGTCCAGGCCCCACCCAGGAACGCTCCGTTTGTCCGGGCCCCGCCCAGGAATCCTCCGTTTGTCCGGCCCTTGCCCAGGAATACTCCGTTTGTCCAGGACCCGCCCAGGAACCCTCCGTTTGTCCGGGCCCCGCCCAGGAACGCTCTTTTCCGGGCCCCACCCAGGAACGCTCCGTTTGTCCGGGCCCCACCCGGGAACCCTCCGTTTGTCCGGGCCCCACCCGGGAACCCTCCGTTTGTCCGGGCCCCACCCAGGAACGCTCCGTTTGTCCGGGCCCCACCCAGGAACACTCCGTTTGTCCAGGCCCCACCCAGGAACGCTCCGTTTGTCCGGGCCCCGCCCAGGAATCCTCTGTTTGTCCGGGCCCCGCCCGGGAATCCTCCGTTTGTCCGGGCCCCGCCCGGGAATCTTCTGTTTGTCGGGGCCCCACCCAGGAACCCTCCGTGTGTCCGGGCCCCACCCAGGAACCATCCGTGTGTCTGGGCCCCGCCCAGGAACCCTCCGTCTGTCCCAGCCCCGCCCAGGAACCCTCCGTTTGTCCGGGCCCCGCCCAGGAACCCTCCGTTTGTCCGGGCCCCGCCCAGGAACCCTCCGTTTGGCTGGGCCCCGCCCAGGAACCCTCCGTTTGTCCGGGCCCCGTCCAGGAACCCTCCGTGTGTCCGGGCCCCGCCCAGGAAGCCTCCATGTGTCCGGGCCCCGCCCAGGAATCCTCCGTGTGTCCGGGCCCCGCCCAGGAATCCTGCGTGTGTCCAGGCCCCGCCCAGGAACCCTCCGTTTGTCCGGGCCCCGCCCAGGAACCCTCCGTTTGTCCGGGCCCCGCCCAGGAACCCTCCGTTTGTCCGGGCCCCGCACAGGAACCCTCCGTTTGTCCGGGCCCCACCCAGGAACCCTCCGTGTGTCCAGGCCCCGCCCAGGAACCCTCCGTGTGTCCGGGCCCTGCCCAGGAACCCTCCGTTTGTCCGGGCCCCGCCCAGGAACCCTCCGTTTGTCCGGGCCCCACACAGGAATCCTCCATGTGTTCAGGCCCCGCCCAGGAACCCTCCGTTTGTCCGGGCCCCGCCCAGGAATCCTCCGTGTGTTCAGGCCCCGCCCAGGAATCCTCCGTGTGTTCAGGCCCCGCCCAGGAATCCTCCGTGTGTTCAGGCCCCGCCCAATAACGTTTTCCCCTTGGTTCATCTGTCTCTGATAGATTCTTCCATGAAAACAGCCTTGGAAATTCTCATTTGTGAGCCTTTTCTTGCACTGATTGTGAAGACCAATAGATGGCTGTTTGAATATATTGATATCTGCTTTTGTACTTCCTTTCTCTTTGCACTCCGACTTGTTTTTTGTCCTGATGACTGCCATTATTTTGGCCATTTATGTGGGTGCTTTTGCTTTTTGTTTATAATTGCTACTGATATTTATGAACTGAAGTCTTCTTTCGTTTAGAAACCGTGTATTTTGAATCCAAATCGCTGCAACGGTGAAAGTGCACTTAAGCTTGTATACTTTGTTACTTTATTTTATAAATGATGAATAGTAGCATGCCGTTTGTCAAAACAAAAAGTTTGTGTTTTACGAGTCCCGGTATTCAAAGGGTACCTGATCAAACCAGTTCCTGGAGCATAACGGAATTGCTTCTCTCGAAATCTTATTCGCACACACCGCCTTGATATGATCTTTTCGAAAATAGTTTGACCTCAAAGTGGATGCATTGCAATGCGAAAAATTGCCATGATTGTCTGCTTTTCGTTTAAATCTGGAAAGTTTTCTTATCAACCAGGTAGTCCATGAGGACCATGTCCGAAATGCACACACACGTTTTAAAAGGGAAGTAATTCGATTACTTTTAACCCTTTAAGCACAGACTTAAAATGAGAATGCGGATGACTTGAAATTGAAATTGCAGGCTGCCTCTTCAAGAGTTGAAAATTACTGATGTGATCACGAGAGGATTTTTCACTTCCCACGCTTGTATGAGAAAGGAACGATTAAACAGAGGCAGCAACTTGGTGGTTCCCCCCCCCCAGTAATTTACGTAGAGTCAGCCACACTTTTTCCACAATTGGCTAAAGCTTGAACTCATTGCTTATTTTCAAACCAAAGGATGTAAAATCGAGACGAACTGACGATCGGGTTTATTAATTTCAATTTTTGAAAGTTTGACTTTTGTTTCACTTTTACGATTCGGTGTTCTAACTTCGAATCGTAATGTTATCGCTGCTTTAGGAATTGCCACATTGTGCCTTTTGTCTGTGATTACTTTAAATAATGAAACAGTTCAAATTGAAACGTCGCCGTGTTGCAGGGAATTGCGCGTGCTGTTAAATCTTTAACACTTGCGATTGTTAAAATTCTTGTGTAAATATTAGCAGTGGTTTTTGTTTTGTTATTGTTGTTTCTTTATACAAATACGGTTTGTTATCGACTGTACAAAGATGTCTCAAAATGCAAAATAACTTTCTGTAAAAGCCAAAGTTGTGACAAAGCTAAATGAGCCTGTTTTGTCCACCTGTAAAAGTAATGTGTATATCAACAATTATGTAATATAATGACATGTAAAGAAAAAAAAAGAAGCCTTTTACACAATGTTTTAATGATGAGGTGAAATTAAACATATAAACCACACAGAATTGTTGACAGATTGAGTTACTTATAAAACTTTTCTGATGCGTTATCGAATTGTTTTATGGAACAGTCATTGTCTGATTGATGACGATGTTTCTTTCATTGACGAAGCTTTTCATTTACATTTTCCTTCATTCAACACCATGTGTGCATGGAAACATCACACTCCTTGGAAAAGGAATTTTTTTGCTCCGCACAATCCAAAATGCACTTTTGTGTTGGTCACAATCTGCAAATGCCGAAAATATTTGTTTCCTTACCTCGTCGCAGGAATTCCAATGGCTGAATAAATAAATATACCAGTCATTGTTAGCGGTTGCATATCGGACTGTGATTACCTCCGCCAACGAAGGTAGACGGAGGTTATGTTTTTTTCGCCCTTGTTTTTCTGTGAGCAGGTTTTCTCAAAAGGTTACAGACGGATTCGAACGAAACTTGGATGGTCAGGTTGGGGGTGTGACGAGGACGAATCGATTCGATTTTGCTGAAGATCCGGATCTGAACACGAGATTTAAAAATATTGTTACGAATTCTGGCCCGCCTGGCGTGCGATCGGCCACGTACGTACCTCTAATGGCAGCCGCGTCGCCCACCGGACGGACAATTCAGTCGTGACCCTCCTGGAACTACCGCCAGGAGCCAGTCACGGGTGGGGGTTTAACCTCACCACAACCCAGTCCTGATTCTACCCGTGCGAAAGAGGGTGAATCGACGAATGTCGATATACCTAAATACCCACGCGGGTAACCTACCGAGGGGTTGCACCACGCCGCAGGTCGGCTTAGGACAGGAACCGCTTAAGCGGTTCGTTCCGTGCTACAGGGATAACCGAGCGGTGTTATCACCGACCTCGACGGTTCCGATTCTCTTTACTCGGGCGTTCAAAACCCACTACTCATTCCAGGATGCAAGATGGCACTTTCAATGTGGTGTAAGGAGGACGTGACGAACGGGATACGTTACACACAAGGACAGTTATTATAGAGCACATGTATTACACACACAACACAAGCAAGGGCAATCATGCAATTTACAAGCAAGGCAAATAGAAAGCAATACAACCGACTACAATGAGAATGTACAAGCACTTAACAGTTTTACTTAACAGACGGCGCCATGACAACATTTACTCAGAACAAAAGAAATGACCCCCTCATAGGCAAGGGGGTAGACGGGGTTCGTAAACCTTTATGGCCGTGTATGACCGAATGGGCCCACGAGACGGATGCTGGTTACCTGCACCCTAGTGGTGCGACGGTCGGCGAGCTCTCTCCGGCACTCCTCGCCAGACGTGCAGGTTCGCACCACACCGCCGCAGGGCTGCGCCTTCCGTCTGCGTCTCCGAGGCGTCGCCCGGACTCGCCACCGGTCCGCACCTTCACCGACAGGTCGCTCAACGCCAAGACGAGAGGGAGGGAGAGAGAACTCGGCCTCGACGACAAAGAACGACGAAGGCCACCCCAACGACACAAAGAAAGAAAGAAAGAAAGAAAGAGAGAGAGAGAGAGAGAGAGAGAGACAGAGAGAGATAGAGAGATAGAGAGAGAGAGATAGAGAGATAGAGAGATAGAGAGATAGAGAGATAGAGAGATAGAGAGATAGAGATATATATATATATATATATATATATCCAGCACGACCCCGACAGAGAGGATGACGTCGACGACCCAGACAAAAAAAAGGACTTGACCTCGACCACCAAGAGAGAGAGCGAGCCCCGCGTGCAGTCCGCCTTATATAGTGCGGAGCTCCGCCCTTCGCTCCTCCCCGTTTTCGGCTCTGCCTCCCTTCGAGAAGGTTCCCGAAAAGGGGCGTTCCCTCACCCCGACCGCCTCACGCCGTGCATCCACCAATCGGCGGCGAGCTGCCCTCCCCCTTTCCTTCACACCAAGCACGGGGAAGACAGGCGGGAAAAACCCCACAGACTTCACAAGAGCTTTTGTTCTGCCAATCCTTCTCGGACGGTTTCCGATGCGGAAACCGTCTTATCGTAGTCCGTGGAGGATGGCGTTCGTAAGCGGGCGTAGTGGCGAAGATGGTGGTGATTGTTGTGGGGGTGGTGTGAGCGTAGTCGGCGTTGTGGCGTAGTTGGTGGCGGTTGTTTGCGTGGAGGTTTGTTGCAATGGTGGCTCAAAATAACGATAGATAAAGAAAAACGGCTATCTCAAAGGGTCGCAGCCCGGTGAACACGAAGAATCCCCTTTAAACAATGGTGGGGACCTACCTGCACATAAACTTATCGTCATAACTGATCTAAGGACCCTTAATGGTGTATTGCGAATTTCCACAGCCGAAACAACATTTCAAGTGATTCTTCACCACGGAGAGATGGGACTAAAAACGATATATAGCATGGTAGCTCAAAAAGTTATCGAAGGATTTGAACGAAACTTGGTGGATGAGTTGCGTAGGTGACGATAACGAGCCGAAGAGATTTTGGTTCAGGTCCGGATTGAGATCCGGCTTATCAGTGGGATACAAAGCATAAACTGTTCAGCCTGGCGGAGGGATGCACTCTACTGAGTACCGTTCTAGTTCGACATTGATTTCAGCCAAATTGTTGCGACGTTTCTGAGGCACGGATGTGCCACGGAATTTGGAATTTATAGAGTGCTGGTGATCACTCTCCTTTTCGCGAAGACATCATGGGATTTTTTTTTTTTTCAATGTGCACCAGCTAATTTTAACAGATGGGACACCTGGCTTAACGTCTTCCCGATGAGGCGCACACATTGGTATCACCCAGTCACTGAATACCAGTATAACAGCTGAGTCAAGATTCGAACCCAGGCTCGACAGCGCAAAGGCAAATGGGCATATCCAGGCTATCCTGCCAGCCCAAATACACCAGTGTAAATGCACATGTCATTGTGCTTGATTGTGGCTTTCATTGTGCAGGTCTTGCCAATGTGCAGAAGACATTTTTCCATGCGCAGTTGCGAGTGATAAGTTTTATGATCACATTTTTTGCACTTCACCAATCGGTTCGATGTCAAATTCGAGGTTTTTATTTCTTTATTTTTGAATTTGTAGCTTTAATGGAATATTAATGACAATGCAGGATGATTATTATCGGTTTCCTGCTGGTCAGGTTCCAAATTGTCCCGTATTTCATGATATATTTTTTGTCTGCCCTTTGTTGTGTATGCCAAGTGGATAGCCATTGTCCATGCACATTCTCAAATTGCAGATAATGAATAAAACATGTAAAACTGCTCCGTAAGTATACAGCAACAGCTATTTGAACAAAAATGGGAATTAACAAAAAATTGTCGTTTGGACAAAAGTTCAAGCCTGACCTCTCTGCAATCCCAGTTGTCTTCCTCAAGGAACAATGCAAGCGCTGTGCAATGGATACATGAATAACCCCCATCTGCCCAACTTCCACCCTGTGGTACTTGTGAACACAAAACGGGGTTTTCAGTTTCCTTTTAATCCTCGAGGAAGATTGATTTTAATGACATCTCGACTGAACAAACTCCTCATGAAAATTTGTTTTCAAAACTTCAAAGTTTGTTCTTTGGAAAGAAACTCTAGAGGTGGCAATCTTCCTCGTCTTCTTCTTCGTCTTCTTGCCTATGGCAACTTAGCTGCCAGGTAGCTATCATTTTGCTGGGGCGTGACTATGCCGCTGATGCTGTGCCCCTCTACCAGTACACTGGTGCTCATTTCACCAACCTCAGAAGGATGACGGGCTGAGTCAACCCCACCTGGTGTTGTTTCAGCGGCCAACGGGGCTCAAACTCAGGACCCTAAGATTCCAAGTCAGCCGCCCTAACCACTGAGGCAACACCAGGCCTGAGGTAGCAATCACTCGGCGTAAACTGAAACCTCAAATCAGAATTATATGTCAACATCCTTTAAACGATATAGTCATGTTTCTTTACCTTTTGGCACAGTGCGACACTCAGAGATGACAATACAGTCATCCGCTCTATTCAAGTTGAGACATTGGCGCGCAAGATGGCCTCGAGGTAAGCACACTCGCCTCTGAGCTGTCTCGCCTGGGTTCGAATCCTGACCCAGCTCTAAACAGTCATCCCAGTTTTCGCCAGCGGGGAAATTCATCAATGTGTGTGCCATCCCTCGAACAGACGTTAAACTGGTCATCTCGTCTGCCAACATTGCTGGATGCTGAAGATCCAACGGTGTTCCTCGTGAAGAGTAGCCGAGCTATCCCCGGAACCCTGAATGAATCCCAAATTCCCGCTCCAACTTTCAGGGGGCACTGCAGGTGCGTCCAACGAATAATGCGACCGGTAGCCGTGTGCTGCAAACCAATGGAAGGAAGTGATAACGCAAGGAGCTTTGATGTAAGAGGCAATTTGGCCCATCAAGCCTCCAGTACATCAACACCACATTAATTAAGTCTTCCAGTTTATTCACCAAAAACTCATGGTGTTGGGATAGCATATTTGAATCCATAACCTTCCTGTAATTATTTTTTGCTGCCCAGCCTTACCAATCATGTTATCAGCAGTGGTTCCATCATTTGTCGCTTCCACCACAAACCTTGCTGCCTACTTTCTCGCTTCTGGTCATCATTCTGAAAACCCTCTTTGCTCCCAAAATGATTCCCACTCCTTCCTCAACACAACTTGCTGCCTGCACCATTCTTCCAACCATAGGTTGACGTCTATTGATCCACCCATGAATTCCATTCCCTTTTAAATTATCGGAAGAACACCAGAAAAACCCCTCGACACTGCTTTCAGTCGGGTACCCGTTATCCTCCGCCTATTTTATGCCTCCTCAATTGAAGGCCGCAGGCATTATGTTTTTGGGTTGTCCAGCTGGCAGCCCATTTGTCCGTCGGTGTGTGTGCGTGCACCCGTTACTGGGTTTTGTTTGGTACCACGATAACTTCTGAACCACTGGAGGGATTTCAACCAAGTATGGCACTTTAAAACAAAGATAAACGTTCAATTTTTGGGTTCAACAGGTCAAAGGTCATGGGCTCTGAATATAATTTGGCAGACCGTAACTCGAGTTGGAAACATCCAGTGTCTCTCTCCTACTTGCCTCTTTCCTAAATTGCTTGCGCTCTCATGTGATCTTTAATTAGCCCGCGCTCGTGAAGCGAAAAGCGTGGTCAAGCGATTGCTCCCGTACACGCGTACAGCGTGTGTGTACATGCGTGTCTGCAGTCTGTTATTCCCTTTTCTCTGGAACCAACTGGTTGGACTGACACAAAATTTTCACCGCATGTGTGACTACTCGTGTAGAATGTTTTAAGGATAATCATGACGTCATAGGTCATGTCGTGTGGCAGCCATGTTGGAAAAAAAGGAGAAACGTTGGACCTCTATCTCCAAAACCACCCCCCCTGGAAAAACATGTAAACTTGGCACGTGCGTAGTCCTCCCCATGGTGAATAGGCATGATTTTTTTTTAATGATGTCATAGGGGCCTTCTTTATGACGTCATAATTGCATACATCGAAGGCTTTATCCGATCATTATGAAATTTTTTGAGGGTCATCTCGGGCTACATTATATGGGGGGAAAAAAAATTAGTGATCGGTCACGCGGTTTGGCAGCCATATTTATTATAATTTTTTTAAACCTTCAAAAGGCTTCTCCAAAACAGCTGAACAGATCGAGGATTAACTTTACAGGTATGACCACCGATCCATGAAGAACAAAAAGTTCTCAACCTATGACATCATCGGTCACATGGTTTGGCAGCTACATTGGATTTACCCTAAAACCTTCTAAAATCTTTTTCTCCAGAACGGCTGGACAGATTGAGGGGAAACTTCACAAACATGTTCCCCAAGCCTTGGGGATACCAGGGTGTTTATGAATAATTGATAGGTCACATGGTTTGGCAGCCATATTGGATTGAAAGAAATTTTTTTTTAATTCTCTCTCTTGAACCGCTACATCAATCGATGTGAAACTTCAAAATTATGATGTCATGATGGGGAATATATATATATATATATATATATATATATATATATATATATATATATGTTTTAAATTTTAATCTGGGACACGTGGTCTGGCAGCCAGAATTATTTTAAAAATTTAATTTGAGTTCTCTTTAATTTTTTTGAATAAGGCTCACTTGGCTGCGTCTGGATGGGTTTGAGGGTAGAGGAGGAGCAGCTGAAACCTAAGTCCTACCAGGTTCCTCCTGATGACTTCATCTTTGCTTTTTGCTTGTTTGGGTTCCTTCTGCTCGTTGTGTGGTACCTATTTTCTGATGATGATGACTCCAATGCAGTACCTATTTTATTTGGTCTTCCATTTGATTTGAATTTAATTTTTTTATTATTACAAATTTGCCGCCAGAAGAGTTGGCTCACACCGAGTCCTTCTCAAGACTGCGTGGGATAAGTATTCTCTGAATACCTTCTAGTTTTTCATGTTCCATTAATTAAGATCAAATGTAATTAATGGGTTGATATCCATCAACGCATCCATTGATGCCTGTTCCTCAAAAACAACACACTTCTTTGTCTGTAGTTCTTCCTGCAGGAGAAGGAACATACATCTGTAATCGTTTTATCACCAATGAAACAAAAACATCTCTCTGGCTTCATTCTTACCTATCTCCACCCCACCCTCATTCCTGCCTGCACTTGCTCACACCTCAACAATGCCTGCCTGCACTCACTCCAACCTCCTCAATGCCTGCACTCATTCCAACCTCCTCAATGCCTGCACTCATTCCAACCTCCTCAATGCCTGCACTCATTCCAACCTCCTCAATGCCTGCACTCATTCCAACCTCCTCAATGCCTGCACTCATTCCAACCTCACCCCTGTCCGCACTCGCTCCAACCTCACCCTCGATTCACCCTCACCACTGCCCACACTCACTTCACCCTCACCAATACTCTTGTAGATCTTATGGGTCTTAAGGGTATTTTTTTCTTTTTCTTTTTTTGTATACATTGTTGAGGCTCGTTTGTGAGCGAACACACAATGCACAATAAAGGGTGGGGGGGGCAGCAGATAAAAGGGGAGGGAGGGGGAAAGACAAAACAGTGGGGAACAGAGACATTAGGAGATCTGTGGAAGGGAGAGGGATGGGGAGGAGAACACAGGGTACACAAGATGGACATTACAGGGACTTTCAGGAAGAAAAGCAGGGAATTTGAAGGAAGTGGGTTTGGGGTGGATTAACGGGGGAAGAAAAGATCATGGATTTGGATGGGGGAAGATGAGAGGTGGTGGTGAACAACTGTTTTGAAGACCTGGAGGAAAGATTGGGATTGAACAGAGTGAGGGAGTTTATTCCAAAGGTGGGAAAAAAGTGGAATGAAAGAGTGAAGGTGAGCAGTGATTCATGATTTTGGTAGTTTTACCAGAAGGGGTTTGCTGGCGGACTTTGAGCACCCTGTGGAAATATGGTGCGGACAAATCGCAATGACCTTTAAGGGTCTTGAGGGTCTAAAGCAGTGATCTTCACTTCTTTTTCTTTTTTTAGAGTTGGGCCACTTTAGCCGATTAAAGACACCAGTGTGAGAGCCGCCACACCGCTTACATGACCCTGTAATGGCTGCTATTAGGCCCTGCCACCACATACTCTTCTTCGTTGTAGTTAACTGAGCTGCGAGCATAATTGTGTTTGTACAGTATACTGCCATCGACTGATGTGAAATTACTTTGATGCTTCGTGTTGGAACACTCAATTGAAATCAATGGGTCAGTTTGATAGCATTTATGGCAGATTATGATTGGGTGTTTTCACATTTGTGTATTATCTGCCGCACATCAGGGGCCGCACTTTAGTCCACCAGGGGCGGCCAGTCACTCGCGGGCTGTGCAATGAAGAACAGAGGTCTAAAAGGGTCTCAGGGATCTTAAAGGGTCTTGGGAGTCTAAGTGGTCTTTGGGGTCTTAAGGGTTCTTGGGGTTATAAAGGGTCTTTATGGTGTTGGATGTCTTCGGGGTCTTTAAAGGGTCTTCTTGCTATAAATAGTCTTAAAGGGTCTTTGGGATCTAAAGGGTCTGATAGGATCTTAGGGATCTTGGGAGTTTTAAGGTTCTCAACGGTCTTTGGGTATTAAGGGGTCTTCAGGGTGTCGAGGGGTCTGAAGGTATAGAGGGGTCTGGAACTCCCATGGATGATCCATACACAGCTACTTTATTGCTAAAGATGTACATATTGTAAACTCCATTTTAGGTCTGCCAAGACAGTGTTTAGCAGAGCCTCGTCTCCAGTCCATCCCTTTGTGTGTTTTTCATTGTTAAATGTGATTATTTCTCATTTGTCTATTTATTTAATTAATACTGTTTTCCCCTTTCTCTTTACCAGCCTTTCCACTCATGGCTACCGATCTGAATAATTGTGTTTCTTTTGAATCAGGCCAATCAACAGTGTTCCAATTAGTGAGTTTGATGGCGTCATGCGCGGGGCGGTTTTGAAGTGGGTTTTGGGGGAGAAACTACAATTTAAGGGAATCTCTCAAAACGAGGTCCATGTCACGAATTGCAGCCGGGAATCTGGAGAATGAGGTCCAAGTGCGGTTTCTCCTCGCCTCTCCAGCCATTCCTGAAAAATATGCATTTAAAAGTACATATGGCGTTTTCAAACCCCCCCCCCCCCAAAAACATCTTGATGATGATGTATGTACGTGGAGAAAAGTTTGGTGATTAGATGAGCCAAAAATTCAACTTTTTAGTCTAAATTCAAAGCGTTACATCTGGCACAAACCTAACACTGCACATCACCCAGTCAACACCATCCCGACTGTCAAGCATGGTGGTGGCAGCATCATGTTATGGGCTGCTGCTCTTCATCAGCAGGGACTGGTGAGCTTGTCACGATAGAAGGGTCGATAGACGGTGCAAAGTAGATCATTGAAATAAAAATATTAAGGTCTTTGTACTTGTTCTTTGTGTCCTTTATGACGTCATTAAAAAACAGTAAGTTTCCTTTTGGGAATAATTGTACACCACTCCTTCCCAATTCGATATCCAGACGATACATTACATCATCGCCGGGCACTGAAGGGCGTACTCATTTTTACTCCGTTTGTTTTCTTTCTTTCTTTCTTTCCTGTTTGTCCAGGTGATATCTCAGCCATCCTTTGAGCTTGGAAGCTGAAATTTGGGGACAAAAGCGAAGATGTACTTTTGCAAAAACAGTATTTTTACCTCTGCCACCAAAGGTGGAAGGATGTTATGTTTTCACCCCTGTTTGTCTGTTTGCATGCAGGATAGCTCAAAATGTTATGGATGGATTTGGATAAAACTTAGGTGTTGGTGGGTGTGTGACGTGTGTATGACGTCACACACACACACACACACACTTTGGGTGTGTGACGAGGAAGAATTGATTCAATTTTGGTGTGTGACGAGGAAGAATTGATTCAATTTTGGTGAAGATCCCAATCTGGATATGGATCTGATGATTTTTTAAGCGATTCTTCTGCTCTAAGCCAATTGATTAAGAAATTAATTATTTTACGATTATTATTTATTTATTTTAATTATGCAATTAATCAGTTAGTCAATTTTAATTATGCAATACACCTCTCCCTCCCCAATTCCGTCTCCATGTGCTGCAAGGTGTCATCATCGCTGGTTGCGAAGGTGCCCCGGTGATGTCGCGCACTGGAGGATTTGTTATTTATTTATTTATTTATTTGGCATGGGGGTGGTGTACTTTGATTGTCCCGCTATTTGTTTTCAATTTTGTTTGCCTGCCAGACGGACAGTAGAAGTATAATCTCACTCCTCTGCGCATATGCAATCAGGATGAGTTCAGAGCCAAAGTTCGGTAAAAATGGCGAACTTTTCTTCCGATTAATGTTCAAAATATAACATTCGATCTATACAAGTTGTTCCTCCATCATAAACTAATCAGACTGACATGAACCAATTGCTTGACCCCGCTTTTCGCTTTGCTTGTGCGGGGAAATGAGTAGTTTGTTCAGTGCACTGTTACTATATCACAGAGGGCACAGAAATCATCACAACCTGATGTTCTTGAAAAGTAGCCAAATGACCAGCCGGTGCCAGTGCCAAATGAACAGACCAGACCACAACACCATTGCCTTGAGATTTAGTGGTGCCCCAACTCCTCCAACCATACCTTGCTGGTTGAGGCCCCTCCCTTGTTGGGAATGGTGCCTTTTATGTCATTCACTCTTTCTTCAGAAGGGCCCATGCTCGTATTTGTTAACCTAGGAGTTTTCCATCACTGTGTTCAGCCTTAACTGTAACCCCCAACCTGGAGGACCATGAGGAATATCCATTTGGACTTCCATCTTGTTGCCACATGCATCTATAGACTGCCCTCGTTTTTGTCAGAGTAGATTTTCTTAGATATGCCCAACTTTGCATCGCCAGCTCATCACAAGCAGGTTTTGGGATGACCTTGGATAATCATAACTGTTTCTGGGATGTGGGGACCAATGTTCAAGGAGAAGCTTTCCTTTTAGTTTGGGAATTTTAGAAAATTTTCTAACCATCTGTGAAAAAATTGCTTACCAATAGCTTTATTCACCAATGTGTTCATTTAGGGGTCTACTAACACCTCTCAATGTATTCCAACCCAATTCCACGGGGAAAATTCTGGGGAGCCAATCAAAGTTGGGGTATCCGACTTTGGGGTACCCCCGGAGGGCCTGGGCGAAAAAATTGAAAAATAAAAATTTGCCAATATTAGCTTGTGGGATGTCTAACTGGGGGGTTTTCGGGGGTGCTGAATCGATTCCAACCATTAGTTTTCAGTAAAAACCACTCCCTGGCCATAAAACATTGGTATTTTTTATTTGTACGTATCTCAAAGGGAGTCTACGGTGGGGTTTTTTGGGGTGTTGAAGTTATTCCAATCATTCAATTTGAGCTAACCCCACTCCAAAAAAACATTGTACAAAACACTGCTACATGAGAGTGATGACACTTACTCTGCACATGCTCAGTAGGATCCTCTCTCTCCCTGTGGAAATGGAGCGGAAGCATTTCACCTTGGCAGAAGTTTCAGAATGAAAACGATTTTGAGGTACAGTATGAAAGTTACTTTTTTGGGATGTTCAGTATTTTTCTTCTGCTGTCTGAAGTTCTGATGACTGCGAATTTAAACTTACATCAGTTTTATTTCTCGGTTATTGCTTAAAAATGAACATCTGAACAACCTGTGCTAATAGGTGTTGCTAGCTCGCACAAGAGATTTTATCATGGGGGCAAGATCGAGGACACGGCCCAATGTTAGCACTTTGTCTGTGTTGATCTACTATACTAAAATTTAGTTTTAAGATTATCTTGTAGTGGACGCACTCTATAAATTACACATAATTCAACGTAAGATTGACTCATTATTGTTGTTACACAGATCTATTAGTGTGGTTGTTTACACATATCACTGTATGGACTCATTCTGTCTGTTGTGTGCCAAAATACATGACACACGTTTGTGTCGTCAAAGAGAGAAGTATTTTGCCAAATTCTCTTGTCTTTTAAGGACAGTATGGAAGAGGATGTAATGACTGCATCTGGCCATGGCTTGAGGTGTTTCATCTGTGATGGTCCCGGAACTGAGATGCAGAAGCTGTCAAAAGTCACCCGAATGGGCCACCCACAGATGTTATCGTATTCTGAGCGCGTGGACGATGCGGCGCTGATCAGGAGACTAAATGAGGACTGGAACAACGGAGATGACCCCAAGTTGAGATATCATTTGGATTGCCAAACCGAGTTGTACAATCATGCGAAAAGTATATCCACGGCAACTGCAACTGCTAATCGTAAGTTTTTTTTTTTTTAGATTTATCATTCAGAGGAAGTTGCCACTTGCAGAGAATTCGATCCCAATCTGTTCTAAGTTGTGACGTTGCAAATGAAAAATATTATTATTAATATTTGCCCCCAAAACCCATTTTAGTAACTGTATATTGATTGCATTTGAGCTGTTTGGCTTTGTGATTCCATTTGGAGTTAAACATTTCATTTTTAACCTTCTTCCTCGATACTAATGTGACAGTGTGTGTCCGTCCGTCAGTCTGTCTGTCTGTCTCCTCCATAACTCCAAAACCATGAAACTTAGAGGCCCCAAACTTTGCACGCATACAAAGGGAACCCCAAGGTGGTGCATGAATGAAAATTTGGTGCTTGGGTTAATTTAAACAATCCTATTGAACATAATTTAGGGGTACTCATTATTAAAAAAAAAACACAAAATAAGCCTTAAAAAAGATGGTGGCGCGACATTTTGGTCAGCTCTCTGTCAGTTCGCAAGTCTTAAGCTGCCAATTTTTTTTGGCCTGCTCAACAATGCATTGATTTGGAACAGACCGCAACAATTTCTGAACAATAGTTTATTTTTCTGGTCACATTGCATTGCTTATGAACACCTGGACATGCCAACGTTCGTGGCTTTATTTAATTTCTGCACACGTCATAACCTCGAGAATCTCTTAAACTAGGCCGAATTACAAAATTTAAGCTCCAGAATTGAACTTAACTGCAGTTCCGACTCCTAAAAAAAGAAAAAGAAAAGTATTAATTTGTCCAATTCAAACATAGTTTCATGTTTCAGGCGTCTCCGGGAAGTGTTTAATACGACGGATTGGCGATCGCGAATCGCTTGCCAAGCCAGTCGTTCCTTATCAACTGTTTTGTTGGAGTGAGTGCTTAAGCCACTTGGTGAGCACTCTCCAAGCTGCTTGTTTGTTAATTTTGTTAAAAAGCACCTTTGCTTTCAATCCAACACATCGATTGGATGTAAGTTTCCACCTTTGTGGGGCCCCGCGGTGCCATGTGGTGGGTGTCTCAGGAGGTGTCTCATCCGCTGAAAATGTGCAATTTTATTTTTCGAGGACATTGCTTTGTTTAACCTTTTTGTGCGATTTGCTTTCATAATCCACCCCTCGCTTTGACATCAATACATATTTTAAAAAATATATAAAAAATAGGGGCCACTGGGCGCTCACCTGGTAGAATAATGACACTGAGGAGGAAATAAACGTGGGACAGAATCAGCAAAATGTACCAATGAACCAATGTTACAGCATCTACCTATTTTTGGGAGACCAGCCCCCTGAACCTGAACACCCCCTTGGAGTCCGATTTTTATTTTATTTCATTTCATTTCATTTCATTTATTTATTTTAATTATTTATTTATTTTAATGTGAACAAACTTTGTACATCATGGGTTTTATAGGTGGTTGTCAATGTGTGTGTGTTTTCTGAGGAGAAAGCAAATGCATATTTGAGGGGGGCAACCCCCCCTTCATCCGTAAGCTCTCTGACCCATATTTTTTTAATAGTGTGAACAATCTTTGGCACATCACGGGTGATGAAGGTAGTGGTCAAGTTTCATAGGAATTGTGTGTGTAGTTTCTGAGAAGAAAGTAAGTGAATACCTCTTCTGGTGGAACCCTCCCCCCCCTCCATAAATCCTCTCCCTAATGTTTTTTTTAATTGTCATTTACAAAGTTTCGTACATCACGGATGCCAAAGGTTGTAGTCAAGATTCATTGGAATTGTTTGTGTCGTTTCTGAAAGAAAACAAATAGCTCTTTCTGGGGGGCAACCCCCACGCCCGTAAGCTCCCTGCGTAGACCTCCTCAAACCCTGATTTATTAATTAATTTATTTTTAAAGCAGTGAAAAACCTTTGGTCCATCATGTGTGATGTACGTCACTTTGCCTATAAATAAATATATTTGTTAGCAAATATATATAACAAATATATATATATATATATATATATATATATATATATATATATATATATATATATATATATATATATATATATATATATATATATATATTGGGATTTCTCAGGATTGAAATACATACCAAGTGTTTGACCAGTTTGTGATTTTTGTCAAGGGCTGAAGAGAGGGAAGAGGCTGCTGCCGGCCTGTCAGAAGGATGAGGGATGCCACGGCAGAGGGTGGCATCATCAGCAAAGAGATAAAGAGGATTTTCCAGAGAGTTAGTGAGATCATTGATGAAGATTGGGAATAGGATTGGGCCTAGAACACCTCTTTGGGGTACTCCAGGCTTGACAGGGAGAGGAGAAGAAAGCGTTCTGTTGAAAACCACACGTTGTCTTCTTGAAGCTGGAACAAAAATGTGTCGTTTTAATCACAGACGCCTGTTTTAAAAGCCTCTCTTTCTGGGATTGAAACAGAAGAAGCAGAACTAGGAGCCTCATGTGGCAGTTCCAAAGGTAGCATTTATTATCCTTTGACAACAGGAACCCTTGAGAAGGACGCAAGACGAACACACCAAACGAGATACCTCATACAACAATATAGTAATCCATCTCAAAGGAATAGAAAAATGTATAAAAATACACAAAAGGAGCAACCGAACAACTACAACCACGACGACAACTAATTACGTGTAATAAAATATCCTTTTTTAATATGTTTGACTTCATATATGGTTCACCCCCATTGCCAATCACAAGTAGACATGCAATATGTTTGTGAAGTGCAACATGCTATCCTTTGATTAAACCTTCCAGCGAACTGAACGAAGCGATCGGTGTTGGCACGCCGAGGACGATCTGATCCGGCAAACATGTGAAGATTCTACAAACTAAATTTTACAATTGTACTCCACGTATAACATCAATTAATCATGTCCCCTGTCATTTATTTATTTACCTTTTTAATGAGATTTCACCAACCACAAAGCCAAAGGTCATTAAAGGTACAAGCTACGGCTGTTGAGGTCAAAATTATCAAAATGATATCAAAGGTCAAAAATTCTTCCAAACTTCTGTCAGTAATAAATGCATGACCCTTTGTTTACTTAAGAATATAAATATGATTACAATATAGTGGCATGCTTGTTTAGGAATGAACAGTAGAGGGCCTTTTTTCAGGGATATCAACACGACAACATCCTTGAATTGCTGTGTTGTCCTCAAGTTTGGCAGGTCTGTGCACATGATGATGATGATGATGTTGATGATGATGGATGGCTCCACAAGTATTGTGAGGTGTTGGGGAAAGAGCTTGTAACAAGTATGGATGGAGTTTCTGGTTTGTCGAGGCAGGGAAAGCTACCGCATGAGCAAAGGCACCAAAGATTGAGGCTTATTTTTTTGACCCTAGTGAGCAGAAAATATTCCGTACACTACAGGATCAATACATGAGTTAAACATGCTAAGTGTGAACAAAATATGCTGAGCATCAAGTGATATATCCTGCCTGTCCAGCATGGCGTGGTCAAACCAATACCAGATGCCCAAAGTGTAGTACGGACCCCAGCAGATGATGAACGACACCACGATGATGATGCTCATCTTGATCGTGTGAAGACGGGCACGTGGAATGATGTTTTTGGACCTGCGGAGGCTCAACCCTTCGGAGAGTGTGAGGGGTGGAGGAGAAGACGGTGAAGAAAGCAATGTTATGATGGTGCAGACTATGTTGTTTCTGTGCAGACGAAAAGGTGGTGTGGGGGTTCCACAATTCCGCTATTTATGGAAAGGGTATATTTTCAATACATTGATTGGTAGTGCGGTTGCCCAGTGTTGAAGACACTGCACTGGCATCAGGTCAGGTCAGGTATGGGAGCATGTGCCAGAACAGTGCGTTGCTGTGTCCACTTTCCGCCGGTATTCCAGGGACCTCCGTCTGGCCATCCCCCAGGCAGATGCCAGGCCCATCCCCATCTCCTTGAGATGATGGTCAACCTGCTGCAACCACAAGGCACGCGGTTGGCCCACTGGCCTCCTCCACTCATGAGACTCCTCGCTGAGAGAATCTGGTGAGCAGCATCAGCGTCAGGAAAACGAGCCACGTGTCCATACAGCCGCAACTGATGCTCACGGACTATACAGGTAACAAATCTCATTTGAGTCTCTCTCAGCAACCGCTCGTTGGACACAAAATCCGACCAGCGATAGCCAAGGATTCTCCGAAGAGACCTGGTACCAAAGGAATTAAGTCTCCGTCTCAGATCCTTGGTCAGAGTCCAAGTCTCGCATCCATAGAGCAAGACTGGAAGTACCAAGGACCTGAAGACTCGGACTTTCATCCTCCCGCACAGGTACCGGCAGCGCCACACCCCATGATCCAGTGAATCCATGACTCCCCAGGCCCGACCCAGACGTCTATTGACCTCTGACACACAGCTGGCAGAGACATGAATATCACTGCCAAGGTAAGTGAATCTCTCCACGACCTCAACATCCTCACCACAAACAGACACAGATAGGACAGCAGCATCCAAGATGTCACCGAAAGCCTGGATCTTAGTTTTGACCCAAGAAATCCGTAATCCCAGCGGCTCCGACTCCTCATTCAGCACCTCGAGGGCCCCCAAAAGGATATCTAAAGTCTCCGCAAAGATGACTGCATCATCTGTGAAATCAAGGTCCGAGATCTTGACATTCCCAAATGACGCACCGCAGCTTGATCTCTCCGACATCCTCCCTAAAATCCAGTCCATACAAGTGCTGAAAAGTGTGGGGGCAAGTACACATCCCTGACGAACTCCAGTAACAACTGGAAATAAGTCAGATATGGTACCACCACACTTCACAGCACTCTCAGTACCAGAGTAGAGTTCAGACATCAGATGGATCAGTTTTGTTGGCACCACACGAAGACCAAGAATCCTCCAGAGGACATCCCGATTCACTGAATCGAACGCTTTACAGAGATCAACATAGGCTGCAAGCAGCCCCTGCCGAAACTCTCGCCTGCATTCGGTGAGGACACGAAGAGCAAGGATACGGTCAATGGTTGACCTCTTTGGTGTAAAGCCTGACTGCTCTGGACGCTGGTGCTCAAGCAGATGGTGGCGAACCCTATCAAGAATTATCCGAGCAAAGACCTTGCCCGGCACTGAGAGCAGCGTCACCCCTCGGTAGTTGTTGCAGTCTTGGCGATCACCTTTCCCTTTCCAGAGAGGGACAACAAGGCCCCTCTTCCAATCAGTTGGGATGATGCCTGTGTTCCAGGCAGAGCACAAAACTGCATGCAACGACACGAGTGCAGCATTTCCACCAGCCTTGAGAAGTTCAGCATGGATGGCACAGATCCCTGGAGCTTTACCCCATTTCAAATGGTTCACCGCAGCTCGTGTTTCCACAAGCGTAGGTGGACCACAGTTGATTCGAGGGTCAGCAACAGGGATTGTAACACCCTTAACGTCCAACTCGACAGCTGGGGAATCAGCCTGGTACAACCGCTCAAAGTAACCGGCCCAGCGGGCCTTCACTTCAGACTCCTCTGTCAAGAGCCTACCACTCTCTGCTCGAACTGTAGTGCTCCGAGGGATGGGCTTGGATGAACGTAATGCGTGAATTCCCCTGTAAGCATGACGAGAATCACCTGTCCACAGCTGATGATCTACCCCCTCACAGATTCCTCGCACATAGGCCTCCTTGTCCACCCTCAGTGCACGTACAGTTTTACGCCTCAGCTCCCTGAACAGCTCAGCTCTGCCATTCAGCCTGGCCCTGCGACTCTGGTCAATGGTATCCAGTGTCCATTGAGAGACAAAATTCGTCTTTGCCCTGCGGTGAGTTCCAAGATATCCACCGGCAACATCAAGGACGGTGGTCTTGAAGGCGCTCCACAACTCTTCAGGACCTCCCAAAGCACCCAGACCACCCCCCCCCAAGTGTCCACTCAGCCTGTTCGCAAACTCCTCAGCTTCCCTCTCATCCTTGAGGTTGCCAACATCCAGCCTCGGCTGGGATGGTACCATTCTCCAGGATTTAAGGTGCAGCTTTAGAGTTGCTACAACAAGCCGGTAGTCAGTATTGAGGAACTGAGCACTCCGGTAGACCCTGCAGTTCTGGATCATCCTCCAGCGACCATCAATGAGGACATGGTCAATTTCCTTTGCCGCACCACCAGCGTTGGAATACCAAGTCCAGCGATGAGCTTGTGGGTGCTGAAACCATGAACCAGCCACCCTAAGTCCATGACTTCTTGCAAAGTCAAGGAACTTAGTGCTATTCTGGTTCATAGTTCCTGACCCATGGAGACCAACACACACCTCATAACCATCCCTATCAGTTCCAGTCGATGCATTGAAATTCCCGATGCAAGACTAGAAGTGTATCTCGTCTGGGGCACTGATCAACCACAGACTCGAGCGTGGCGTAGAATGCATCCTTCTCTGTGAGATCACTCGCCTCAGTCGGAGCATAAACAGAGACCAGGGAAATGACACCTAAGGAGTGACGAATCCTTAATCTCATAATACGCTCGTTGACCGGTGTTACCTCAATTATCATTGGGGTCAGCTTATTGGACACAGCTACAGCAACTCCTTGGGTATGGTAACCATCACAGCGACCAGACCAATAGTAGGTGTAACCACCCACCATTATCTTACCGCAATCTGGTCTCCGAACCTCAGAGAGAGCTGCAATACCTGCTGCTCAGTTATGCTTCAGTCACATTTGGCTCGGCGACCGTAGGGTCTAAAAAAATCTACGGCCACTAGCAATTATAGGGCGGCCACAGTATTTCCCCGCTCACACAATGTAGCAGTCACATATGTTTTTATTTTTCGGGGAGCCGCACGGCGTATTTATAAATTGTGGAGACCGAAAACGTGGGGGTGCCGTACGGTCTTTGATTTGATGTCGCACGGTGACCTTAGGGCGTCCCTGCGGCTGCCATATAATTTTCAAGGCAGACGCAAGGTAGCCTCAAGGGGCCCGCAAGGCGACCGCAGGGGGACCGCAGGGGGGCCCGAAGGCGAACGTAATTATTATTTTTTTTTTTGTAATTTTTTGGGGGTTGGCAAAATTCATTTTTCATTGATAAGAGCCTACGGCAGCCGTACGAATAACGCAAGCCCACCGTACGCCCTATGTACAGTCGACGTGGAACATCTACGTCATGGCTACGGCTTGTCGAATTGCTACGGCCAACCTAGAAATGAAAATAGTTATAATTCCAGGGAGACCCCTATGGCCTGTAAAAGATAGCCATACGGCGTAGGGCCACCCTGAGGCCACCTCAGAAACTCTGCGGCCGCCGCACGTTTCTGTCAATTCAGAGGGGGGGGGGTACGGCCGCCGTATCCTCGCCGTAGAGCAAATGTGACTCATGCTTTAGAGATCCTCCACGAGGATCGAAAAACACAGAAGGATAAGGCCCCATGTTAAAATTGGTGTCCTTGCACGAAATGTTCAACGTTCTCTCAACGGCATTTGCACATTGCAAAGAGGAAGCCGATACTCACCAGTGACTTCTCTCATGTTCTTGGACATCACAAGAAGTATCCGACAGTAGCAGGAAACCATGATGAAGAAAGGCAGAAGGAAAAGGCACAGAAACATGAACATGTTGTGCAAAATTTCCTCCCAGTCATTGGAGTAGCTTCCATGGGTGACACATTGAACAAAATTAGGATACTCCACCGGGCTCATGGTATGGAATAGAAACATCTGTGGAAAAAGCATTTACATCGTCATGTTTCATGTCAGCAACAAGCATCATGTATGCTCAATACACCATCAATTGTCACCTACTGAATGTCCATTACACAGGTGGTACGAAACTGACTTTTTGGATAAAATGTGGGTTTTTAATCTGGTAGGCTGGCAGGATGGCCTTGAGGTATAAACCCTTCCCTCTGAACTCTCCAGCCTGGGTTCGAATCTTGGCCCGGCTATAAACTGTCGTCCTGGTGTTTCACAGACAAGGTGATTCATCGGTGTGTGCCGTCCCTCGGATGGACATTAATCTGGGTGTCCTGTCTGCTGGCATTAGTTGCTTGAGATATGAAGTATCTCACAGTGTGCTTCAGGAAGAATAGGTGAGCTATTGCTGACACCCTCATGGCCAAATTAAAAAATCGATGCCCTGAATTTCTTTGTTGTCGTGGTGACCCGTTCAATATTGGAACCCTGGCCAAGAAACTACTTTGGTAGAACCGACGCTCTGTATCCAGCATGGTCCATGATCTGATTTGATTTTGTAGGCTGGAACTGCTTTTCCAGAGGTAGCGTTCAGTGGGCATTTCAAGATGCCCTGTGGCCCTTAAAATCATCACAATGCTTGGACTGGCATCACATGTCGACTGGACCAGGTTGGACAAGTCCTTCACTTGAAAGTTTTTCTTTTACTGACACTACATTAATAACGTGGTAATTTATGCCAGTCCAGTAACTTAACCAGCAGGCTGTCCAATAGGGTGGTGCAGGGGTGGTTGTGCACTTCCCTTTGATCTATGTCGACTGGGTCTGATTCTCTATGGGACAATACAATGCATACGGTTGGATTAGTGCTTCCCAGGCAGTGCGTTTCATCACAATGTGTGCTGTCTCTCAGATGGACTTTAAGCTCATTACCCATTACATAAGGAGCAGTGTTTTATTCTGAAAACACAGAGAATTGCATTGATCGGCTGAAAACAATCCATCATAATTAAAAAAAAAATGTTTAAACATCTTATCAGCAAATGTTAGGATCATATCACCTCTGTACAAAGAGCGAGTGATGATGGTGTTGCATGTGCAGGTAGTGTTTGTGGTGCAGTGAGGGCGGGCATTGATGATGGTGTAAAGAGTGCAGGCTGTGAAGATGCTGTAGCGAGTGCAGGCAGTGATGTTGGTTTAGCGAGTGCAGGCAGTGATGATCGTGTAGCGAGGGCAGGCAGTGATGATGGTGTGGCGAGGGCAGGCAGTGATGACGGTGTGGCGAGGGCAGGCAGTGATGATGGTGTGGCGAGGGCAGGCAGTGATGATGGTGTGGCGAGGGCAGGCAGTGATGATGGTGTGGCGAGGGCAGGCAGTGATGATTGTGTAGCGAGGGCAGGCAGTGATGATGGTTTCGCGAGTGCAGGCAGTGATGATGGTGTCGCGAGTGCAGGCAGTGATGATGGTGTAGCGAGTTCAGGCATTGATGACGGTGCAGCGAGTGCAGGCAGTGATGATGGTGGAGCAAGTTCAGGCAGTGATGATGGTGTAGCGAGGGCAGGCAGTGATGATGGTGTCGCGAGTGCAGGCAGTGATGATGGTGTCGCGAGTTCAGGCAGTGATGATGGTGTCGCGAGTTCAGGCAGTGATGATCGTTTAGCGAGTTCAGGCAGTGATGATGGTGCACCGAGTGCAGGCAGTGATGATGGTGTAGCGAGTTCAGGCAGTGATGATGGTGTAGCGAGTTCAGGCAGTGATGATGGTGTAGCGAGTGCAGGCAGTGATGATGGTGTAGCGAGTGCAGGCAGTGATGATGGTGTAGCGAGGGCAGGCAGTGATGATGGTGTAGCGAATGCAGGCAGTGTTGATGATGTAGCGAGGACAGGCAGTGATGATGGTGTCGCGAGGGCAGGCAGTGATGATGGTGTAGCGAGTTCAGGCAGTGATGATGGGGTAGCGAGTTCAGGCAGTGATGATGGCGTAGCGAGTGCAGGCAGTGATGATCGTGTAGCGAGGGCAGGCAGTGATGTTGGTTTGGCGAATGCAGGCAGTGATGTTGGTTTAGCGAGTGCAGGCAGTGATGAAGGTGTGGCGAGGGCAGGCAGTGATGATGATGTGGCGAGGGCAGGCAGTGATGATGATGTGGCGAGGGCAGGCAGTGATGATGGTGTGGCGAGGGCAGGCAGTGATGATCGTGTAGCGAGGGCAGGCAGTGATGTTGGTTTCGCGAGTGCAGGCAGTGATGATGGTGTCGCGAGTTCAGGCAGTGATGATCGTGTGGCGAGGGCAGGCAGTGATGATGGTGTGGCGAGGGCAGGCAGTGATGATGGTGTGGCGAGGGCAGGCAGTGATGATGGTGTGGCGAGGGCAGGCAGTGATGATGGTGTGGGGAGGGCAGGCAGTGATGTTGGTTTCGCGAGTGCAGGCATTGATGATGGTGTGGCGAATGCAGGCAGTGATGTTGGTTTGGCGAGTGCAGGCAGTGATGATGGTGTGGCGAGGGCAGGCAGTGATGATGGTGTGGCGAGGGCAGGCAGTGATGATGGTGTGGCGAGGGCAGGCAGTGATGATGGTGTGGCGAGGGCAGGCAGTGATGTTGGTTTAGCGATTGCAGGCAGTGATGATGGTGTGGCGAGTGCAGGCAGTGATGATGGTGGGCGAGGGCAGGCAGTGATGATGATGTGGCGAGGGCAGGCAGTGATGATGGTGTGGCGAGGGCAGGCAGTGATGATGATGTAGCGAGGGCAGGCAGTGATGATGGTGGGCGAGGGCAGGCAGTGATGATGATGTGGCGAGGGCAGGCAGTGATGATGATGTGGCGAGGGCAGGCAGTGATGATGGTGTAGCGAGGGCAGGCAGTGATGATGGTGTAGCGAGTTCAAGCAGTGATGATCGTGTAGCGAGGGCAGGCAGTGATGTTGGTTTAGCGAGTGCAGGCAGTGATGAAGGTGTGGCGAGGGCAGGCAGTGATGATGGTGTGGCGAGGGCAGGCAGTGATCATGGTGTGGGGAGGGCAGGCAGTGATGTTGGTTTCGCGAGTGCAGGCATTAATGATGGTGTGGCGAATGCAGGCAGTGATGTTGGTTTGGCGAGTGCAGGCAGTGATGATGGTGTGGCGAGGGAAGGCAGTGATGATGGTGTGGCGAGGGCAGGCAGTGATGATGGTGTGGCGAGGGCAGGCAGTGATGATGGTGTGGCGAGGGCAGGCAGTGATGATGGTGTGGCGAGGGCAGGCAGTGATGATGGTGTGGCGAGGGCAGGCAGTGATGATGGTGTGGCGAGGGCAGGCAGTGATGATGGTGTGGCGAGGGCAGGCAGTGATGTTGGTTTAGTGAGTGCAGGCAGTGATGATCGTGTAGCGAGGGCAGGCAGTGATGATGGTGTAGCGATGGCAGGCAGTGATGATGGTGTAGCGAGGGCAGGCAGTGATGATGGCGCAGCGAGTGCAGGCAGTGATGATGGTGTAGCGAGGGCAGGCAGTGATGATGGTGTAGCGAGGGCAGGCAGTGATGATGGTGTGGCGAATGCAGGCAGTGATGATGGTGTGGCGAGGGCAGGCAGTGATGATGGTGTGGCGAGGGCAGGCAGTGATGATGGGGTAGCGAGTTCAGGCAGTGATGATGGCGTAGCGAGTGCAGGCAGTGATGATCGTGTGGCGAGTGCAGGCAGTGATGTTGGTTTAGCGAGTGCAGGCAGTGATGATCGTGTAGCGAGGGCAGGCAGTGATGATGGTGTAGCGAGGGCAGGCAGTGATGATGGTGTAGCGAGTTCAAGCAGTGATGATCGTGTAGCGAGGGCAGGCAGTGATGTTGGTTTCGCGAGTGCAGGCAGTGATGATGGTGTCGCGAGTTCAGGCAGTGATGATCGTGTGGCGAGGGCAGGCAGTGATGATGGTGTGGCGAGGGCAGGCAGTGATGATGGTGTGGCGAGGGCAGGCAGTGATGATGGTGTGGCGAGGGCAGGCAGTGATGTTGGTTTAGTGAGTGCAGGCAGTGATGATCGTGTAGCGAGGGCAGGCAGTGATGATGGTGTAGCGATGGCAGGCAGTGATGATGGTGTAGCGAGGGCAGGCAGTGATGATGGCGCAGCGAGTGCAGGCAGTGATGATCGTGTAGCGAGGGCAGGCAGTGATGTTGGTTTAGCGATTGCAGGCAGTGATGATGGTGTGGCGAGGGCAGGCAGTGATGATGATGTGGCGAGGGCAGGCATTGATGATGGTGTGGCGAGGGCAGGCAGTGATGATCGTGTGGCGAGGGCAGGCAGTGATGATGGTGTAGCGAGGGCAGGCAGTGATGATGGTGTAGCGAAGGCAGGCAGTGATGATCGTGTAGCGAGGGCAGGCATTGATGATGGTGTGGCGAGGGCAGGCAGTGATGATCGTGTGGCGAGGGCAGGCAGTGATGATGGTGTAGCGAGGGCAGGCAGTGATGATGGTGTAGCGAAGGCAGGCAGTGATGATGGCGTAGCGAGTGCAGACAGTGATGATGGTGTAGCGAGGGCAGGCAGTGATGATGGCGTAGCGAGTGCAGACAGTGATGATGGTGTGGTGAATGCAGTCAGTGATGATGGTGTCGCGAGTTCAGGCAGTGATGATCGTGTAGCGAGTTCAGGCAGTGATGTTGGTGCAGCGAGTTCAGGCAGTGATGTTGGTGCAGCGAGTGCAGGCAGTGATGATGGTGTGGCGAGGTCAGGCAGTGATGATGGTGTGGCGAGGGCAGGCAGTGATGATGGTGTAGCGAGGGCAGGCAGTGATGATGGTGTCGCGATGGCAGGCAGTGATGATGGTGTCGCGAGGGCAGGCAGTGATGATGGTGTCGCGAGGGCAGGCAGTGATTATGGGGTAGCGAGTTCAGGCAGTGATGATGGCGTAGCGAGGGCAGGCAGTGATGATGGTGTGGCGAGGGCAGGCAGTGATGATGATGTAGCGAGGGCAGGCAGTGATGATGGTGGGCGAGGGCAGGCAGTGATGATGATGTGGCGAGGGCAGGCAGTGATGATGATGTGGCGAGGGCAGGCAGTGATGATGGTGGGCGAGGGCAGGCAGTGATGATGATGTGGCGAGGGCAGGCAGTGATGATGGTGTGGCGAGTGCAGGCAGTGATGATGGTGTAGCGATGGCAGGCAGTGATGATGGTGTCGCGAGGGCAGGCAGTGATGATGGTGTCGCGAGGGCAGGCAGTGATGATGGGGTAGCGAGTTCAGGCAGTGATGATGGTGTGGCGAGGGCAGGCAGTGATGATGGTGTGGCGAGGGCAGGCAGTGATGTTGGTTTCGCGAGTGCAGGCATTGATGATGGTGTGGCGAATGCAGGCAGTGATGTTGGTTTGGCGAGTGCAGGCAGTGATGATGGTGTGGCGAGGGCAGGCAGTGATGATGGTGTGGCGAGGGCAGGCAGTGATGATGGTGTGGCGACGGCAGGCAGTGATGATGGTGTGGCGAGGGCAGGCAGTGATGATGGTGTGGCGAGGGCAGGCAGTGATGTTGGTTTAGCGAGTGCAGGCAGTGATGATCGTGTAGCGATGGCAGGCAGTGATGATGGTGTAGCGAGGGCAGGCAGTGATGATGGCGCAGCGAGTGCAGGCAGTGATGATCGTGTAGCGAGGGCAGGCAGTGATGTTGGTTTAGCGATTGCAGGCAGTGATGATGGTGTGGCGAGGGCAGGCAGTGATGATGGTGTAGCGAGGGCAGGCAGTGATGATGGTGTAGCGAAGGCAGGCAGTGATGATCGTGTAGCGAGGGCAGGCATTGATGATGGTGTGGCGAGGGCAGGCAGTGATGATCGTGTGGCGAGGGCAGGCAGTGATGATGGTGTAGCGAGGGCAGGCAGTGATGATGGTGTGGCGAGGGCAGGCAGTGATGTTGGTTTAGTGAGTGCAGGCAGTGATGATGGTGTAGCGAGGGCAGGCAGTGATGATGGCGCAGCGAGTGCAGGCAGTGATGATCGTGTAGCGAGGGCAGGCAGTGATGTTGGTTTAGCGATTGCAGGCAGTGATGATGGTGTGGCGAGGGCAGGCAGTGATGATGATGTGGCGAGGGCAGGCATTGATGATGGTGTGGCGAGGGCAGGCAGTGATGATCGTGTGGCGAGGGCAGGCAGTGATGATGGTGTAGCGAGGGCAGGCAGTGATGATGGTGTAGCGAAGGCAGGCAGTGATGATCGTGTAGCGAGGGCAGGCATTGATGATGGTGTGGCGAGGGCAGGCAGTGATGATCGTGTGGCGAGGGCAGGCAGTGATGATGGTGTAGCGAGGGCAGGCAGTGATGATGGTGTAGCGAAGGCAGGCAGTGATGATGGCGTAGCGAGTGCAGACAGTGATGATGGTGTAGCGAGGGCAGGCAGTGATGATGGCGTAGCGAGTGCAGACAGTGATGATGGTGTGGCGAATGCAGTCAGTGATGATGGTGTCGCGAGTTCAGGCAGTGATGATCGTGTAGCGAGTTCAGGCAGTGATGTTGGTGCAGCGAGTTCAGGCAGTGATGTTGGTGCAGCGAGTGCAGGCAGTGATGATGGTGTGGCGAGGTCAGGCAGTGATGATGGTGTGGCGAGGGCAGGCAGTGATGATGGTGTAGCGAGGGCAGGCAGTGATGATGGTGTAGCGATGGCAGGCAGTGATGATGGTGTCGCGAGGGCAGGCAGTGATGATGGTGTCGCGAGGGCAGGCAGTGATTATGGGGTAGCGAGTTCAGGCAGTGATGATGGCGTAGCGAGTGCAGGCAGTGATGATCGTGTTGCGAGGGCAGGCAGTGATGTTGGTTTGGCGAGTGCAGGCAGTGATGATGGTGTGGCGAATGCAGGCAGTGATGATCGTGTGGCGAGGGCAGGCAGTGATGATGGTGTGGCGAGGGCAGGCAGTGATGATGGTGTGGCGAGGGCAGGCAGTGATGTTGGTTTCGCGAGTGCAGGCATTGATGATGGTGTGGCGAATGCAGGCAGTGATGATGGTGTGGCGAGTTCAGGCAGTGATGATCGTGTGGCGAGGGCAGGCAGTGATGATGGTGTGGCGAGGGCAGGCAGTGATGTTGGTTTCGCGAGTGCAGGCAGTGATGATCGTGTAGCGAGGGCAGGCAGTGATGTTGGTTTAGCGATTGCAGGCAGTGATGATGGTGTGGCGAGGGCAGGCAGTGATGATGATGTGGCGAGGGCAGGCATTGATGATGGTGTGGCGAGGGCAGGCAGTGATGATCGTGTGGCGAGGGCAGGCAGTGATGATGGTGTAGCGAGGGCAGGCAGTGATGATGGTGTAGCGAAGGCAGGCAGTGATGATCGTGTAGCGAGGGCAGGCATTGATGATGGTGTGGCGAGGGCAGGCAGTGATGATCGTGTGGCGAGGGCAGGCAGTGATGATGGTGTAGCGAGGGCAGGCAGTGATGATGGTGTAGCGAAGGCAGGCAGTGATGATGGCGTAGCGAGTGCAGACAGTGATGATGGTGTAGCGAGGGCAGGCAGTGATGATGGCGTAGCGAGTGCAGACAGTGATGATGGTGTGGCGAATGCAGTCAGTGATGATGGTGTCGCGAGTTCAGGCAGTGATGATCGTGTAGCGAGTTCAGGCAGTGATGTTGGTGCAGCGAGTTCAGGCAGTGATGTTGGTGCAGCGAGTGCAGGCAGTGATGATGGTGTGGCGAGGTCAGGCAGTGATGATGGTGTGGCGAGGGCAGGCAGTGATGATGGTGTAGCGAGGGCAGGCAGTGATGATGGTGTAGCGATGGCAGGCAGTGATGATGGTGTCGCGAGGGCAGGCAGTGATGATGGTGTCGCGAGGGCAGGCAGTGATTATGGGGTAGCGAGTTCAGGCAGTGATGATGGCGTAGCGAGTGCAGGCAGTGATGATCGTGTTGCGAGGGCAGGCAGTGATGTTGGTTTGGCGAGTGCAGGCAGTGATGATGGTGTGGCGAATGCAGGCAGTGATGATCGTGTGGCGAGGGCAGGCAGTGATGATGGTGTGGCGAGGGCAGGCAGTGATGATGGTGTGGCGAGGGCAGGCAGTGATGTTGGTTTCGCGAGTGCAGGCATTGATGATGGTGTGGCGAATGCAGGCAGTGATGATGGTGTGGCGAGGGCAGGCAGTGATGATGGTGTGGCGAGGGCAGGCAGTGATGATGGTGTGGCGAGGGCAGGCAGTGATGATGGTGTAGCGAGGGCAGGCAGTGATGATGGCGTAGCGAGTGCAGGCAGTGATGATCGTGTGGCGAGTGCAGGCAGTGATGATCGTGTTGCAAGGGCAGGCAGTGATGATGGTGTAGCGAGGGCAGGCAGTGATGATGGTGTTGCGAGTTCAAGCAGTGATGATCGTGCAGCGAGGGCAGGCAGTGATGTTGGTTTCGCGAGTGCAGGCAGTGATGATGGTGTGGCGAGTTCAGGCAGTGATGATCGTGTGCCGAGGGCAGGCAGTGATGATGGTGTGGCGAGGGCAGGCAGTGATGTTGGTTTCGCGAGTGCAGGCATTGATGATGGTGTGGCGAATGCAGGCAGTGATGATGGTGTGGCGAGGGCAGGCAGTGATGATGGTGTGGCGAGGGCAGGCAGTGATGATGGTGTGGCGAGGGCAGGCAGTGATGATGGTGTAGCGAGGGCAGGCAGTGATGATGGCGTAGCGAGTGCAGGCAGTGATGATCGTGTAGCGAGGGCAGGCAGTGATGTTGGTTTAGCGAGGGCAGGCAGTGATGATGGGATAGCGAGTTCAGGCAGTGATGATGGCGTAGCGAGTGCAGGCAGTGATGATCGTGTAGTGAGGGCAGGCAGTGATTTTGGTTTGCCCAGTGCAGGCAGTGATGATGGTGTGGCGAATGCAGGCAGTGATGTTGGTTTAGCGAGTGCAGGCAGTGATGAAGGTGTGGCGAGGGCAGGCAGTGATGATGGTGGGCGAGGGCAGGCAGTGATGATGATGTGGCGAGGGCAGGCAGTGATGATGGTGTGGCGAGGGCAGGCAGTGATGATGGTGTGGCGAGGGCAGGCAGTGATGATCGTGTAGCGAGGGCAGGCAGTGATAATGGTGTAGCGAGGGCAGGCAGTGATGATCGTGTAGCGAGGGCAGGCAGTGATGATGGTGTAGCGAGGGCAGGCAGTGATGATGGCGTAGCGAGTGCAGACAGTGATGATGGTGTAGCGAGGGCAGGCAGTGATGATGGTGTAGCGAGGGCAGGCAGTGATGATGGTGTGGCGAATGCAGTCAGTGATGATGGTGTCGCGAGTTCAGGCAGTGATGATCATGTTGCGAGTTCAGGCAGTGATGTTGGTGCAGCGATTGCAGGCAGTGATGATGGTGTGGCGAGGGCAGGCAGTGATGATGGTGTAGCGAGGGCAGGCAGTGATGATGGTGTAGCGATGGCAGGCAGTGATGATGGTGTCGCGAGGGCAGGCAGTGATGATGGTGTCGCGAGGGCAGGCAGTGATGATGGTGTCGCGAGGGAAGGCAGTGATGATGGTGTAGCGAGGGCAGGCAGTGATGATGGCGTAGCGAGTGCAGGCAGTGGTGATGGTGTGGTGAGTGCAAACATTGGTGAGGATACAGCAATAGAGATAGGTAGGACTGAGGCCTGGGAGACAGTTTTTGTTGGCAATGAAATTATTATATATATCCGAGTTCTTCATCCTGCAGGAAGGATTGTTGATGTGGTTGCGTGTAGTTTTGAAGAGCAGGGGCGAGGGATATTGATGAAAGGGTCAATACAACCTATGGCTGAAAGAATGGTGTCTGGAGGAAAGTTTTGCATTTTAGAGGCAGTGGGAATCATTTCGGGAGCAAAGGGAGTGTTTCCAGATTGTTGGCCAAATGTGAAATAGAAAGGGGGCAGAGCAAGGTTTGCAGTGGGAATTGAAGCAGCAATTGAGGCTTTTTTAGGTTACCAGAGGGTGGGGAAACTATAGAGGAATAATCTGATGCTGAAATTGTGAATTTCAGGAAGGGAAAATAGAATTTCAGGAAGGGAAAAGTTAAATATATTCTATCCCAATCCCAGGAATTTAAATAATAAGATGGAAGAGCTTGAAGCCAAAGTGGATAACGAGGAGTACGATAGAGTTGCAGTCAGTGAGACATGGTTTAATGAGGAGAGTAATTTGAGGAGAGGATTAGAAGGCGACAAGATGTATCGGTGTGACAGGAAAGAGAACAGAGGAGGGGGAGGGGCTATCTATATAAAAGACAGAATTCCACTAAGAGAAAGGGGTGACATTAAGGAGGGAATTAATGTATGGGAGAGATTGGAGATTGTAAAAACAGTAAGATACTGGTAGGATGTTTTTACAGGGCTCCGAGCGTGAGGGAAGAGGAGAAAGGAATCCATCCATCCATTGGGACCATACTCTGTGCAGAGCGTCGGTGCTGCCGAAGCAGTTTCCTTGGCTAGTGGGCACAATCCTGGATGGGTCGCCACTCCGACGCAGGATACTCGAATGACTCGATCATCCCCAGTAAGCTGGTACTCATTTGGCCGACCTCGGAAGGATGGCAGGCTGAGTCAACCCCCTGGTGAAGTAATTCAGCGAGGCTTGAACTCAGGACCCTTGGATCCCAAGCCGCCACCCTAACCACTGAGCCAACACCAGGCTTTGGAGGAAGGAAGGGACATGAATAATTCAGAAGGGCATGTGGTAAGGGATGCGTGTTGATTATGGGGGATTTAAACTTGCCAGGGATAGATTGTCGTCAAGTATCTACGGAGGGTATCCGTGCACCCCCCCCCCCCCGAGGACTCTACCAAACCAACTTTTTTAGCTTCCTTATCTGGTCCTATTCCACATTTGTGATGTAAACAAAAAACATTTCCCGGCACTCTGGAGATATTCAAGATGGCTGCCAAAATGGGTAAAATCATAGAATATGGTATAGGGCCTATAACATCTCAAAAATGTGTCAAATTGGAAGAATAATCATTGGGATTTGGTTCCTGATCATTAGTTACTAGTTTCTGATAATTGGGCTTTGTTGCCATTTTTGAAAATCCAAGATGGCGTCCAAAATGGCCGCCAAAATATGCAGAATCATAGAAAATTATATATAACAACCAAAAACTATGACAAAATTGTAAATTAGTCATTGGAATAATGTGTTTCTCATCATTGGTAACTAGTACCCAGTGATTGAATTTTGTTACAATGCTTAAATTCCAAGATGGCATCCAAAATGGCTGCTACAATTGGCAAAATCATAGAAAATTGTATATAACAGCCTGAAACTAAGAATAATATACAGTTAATTAATATTTGGATTCATTGTAACATATGTTCCTGATTATTAGAAACTAACAGGCCTTTGTGATGATTTATGTTTTGTTGCCATCCAAAAAATCCAAGACGGAGTTCAAAATGGTTTTCAAAATCGTAAAATCATCGTAAATATCAAATGTCAGCTTCAAATAATCATGAATGTAATAATAATAGAGGGACAGAACCATGGAATATTCGTCTTGTAATTGTTATCGTACTTGGAATTGAAGATGGCGGACAATTTTAAAGCCAGAAAACATACACGCACACACACCCTCACAAACACACCCCTATACACACCCCAATGCACTTTGAATATTTACATACACTCAAGTATTATGTGTACTAATCTTTTTATGTGTATTTTTTTGTCTTTCCAGGTTAGATTAGTTAGCTTAGCAAGACCGCAGCTAGTCAAGATGTCAGACAAGTAAGAAATACTTTAATGTAATTGTCAAAAAAAAGTTGTTGAAATGGAAAGAAAACGCAAATGGGAACTGTGGTGAATTGAAGGTCGTGACGTGTGATCACATGTTGCACGGCTCGAGCACGGAATAGATAAAGCGAAGGTTCCGCTCGGTCGGGGGGATTGTCCCAGGGGCATTGTCGTTTACGGCGGCGATTCACTTGGTGCTCGTTGAATGGTGACAATTGAGAGTATATCGGACTCCGGGCTTATACTGATTTATTTTGCGGTGATTAGTTGCGCGTGTATACCTTACTGCTTATGTACTCCTTGCTGCACCTGTATCCCCTGATGTGCCCGTAGAAGCGGCTTCAATCAAATGGAATAAAGCCTACACTCTGAAGGTTCTTCTCTCCTTTTCATTTCAATTTATTCCATTTGGTTTTCTCGGCTCTCTCAACCAACGATGGACAAGATCTACAAACCAGAGAGGTTCGACGCAGACCCAAACGCGACTGACTCAGAAATGAAATGGTCGCATTGGTTCCGTTCCTTTTCACACTATCTGACCATCATCGAAGAGGGAGCCGACAAATTGGCCGCCCTTGTGAATCATGTCTCGCCCAGCATATACAGGCTCTTCTCGGAGTGTGACACCTACGAAGCAGCGATCGACGTGCTGCAGGCGCTCTACGTGAAGCGCAAGAACGAGGTATACATATGACATCTTCTCAACACACGCAAGCAAGCAGCCGGGGAGACAATCGATCAGTTCCTGCAAGCTCTAAAACAGCTGGGAAAAGACGGCAGCTTCCGGGCCGTAAACGCCGAGGAACACCGAAAGGAAGCGACCCGGGAGGCATTTATCCAAGGACTCAGATCAGCCCACATACGGCAACGCTTACTAGAGAAAGCGCAACCCACACTTGAAAAGGTAGTCGACCAGGCTCGAGCGATGGATACGGCTCAGCAGCAATCTGAGTCATTTGGGACACCGATGCTGCTAATGAACGCCGCTACGGTGGAAACTCAAGGAACCCCACAGACACAGACACAGCCTGACATAGGGGATGGAGAAAAACCCGAGGAGTCGGATACCCAGACCTCGTCAAACTCCTCAGCAACTACTGCGGTTGTTAAATGCTTCTTTTGTGGGTACAAAAGACACCCCCGCCACAAATGCCCCGCCAGAGATGCCACATGCATGAATTGTGACAAGAAAGGACATCATGCCAGGGTATGTAAATCTACTCTAAGGAGAAATAAACCCACTTCTGCGGCTCTCTACTCACAAAAGAAACTAACTGCAGCCTCACCGGGGAATCTATCCAAGGCTATCATCAACGTACGAATTAACGGGCATATGGCTGAGGCTCTGATTGATACCGGTAGCTCTGAAAGTTTCGTCAACAGCTCGCTAGTGAAGGGCAGGAAATGGAAGATCCACCCAACAGACAATACGGTATGCATGGCCGCCACATCACTACAGTCCCGCGTACGAGGGTACTGCAATGTTGAATTGGACGTAAAAGGGTACACGCATCGGGATGTAAGGGTACTGGTGCTTCGTGATTTATGCGCAGACGTAATTCTGGGTCATAATGTCCTCAAGCAGCACACGAGCGTCGAAATACCCTTTGGAGGAAGCAAACCTCGTCTAATTTTAAATGCTTTGACTACCGCAGAGGTAACGTCCCCCCAGCTGTTTGCTAACTTGTCGCCGGTCTGTAAACCGATAGCGATCAAATCGCGGCGATATACCACTGCTGATATGAACTTCATCACTTCAGAGACCAAGCGATTACTGGAAGAAGGAATTATAGAACCGAGCGATTCACCATGGCGCGCACAGGTGTTGGTCACCGCCAATCAGAATCATAAGAAACGAATGGTTGTCGATTATTCCCAAACGGTCAATCGTTTCACCCAACTCGATGCCTACCCTTTGCCGCGCATAGACGAGATGGTCGAACGCGTGGCCAATTATAAGATATTCAGCACCATCGATTTGCGAAGCGCCTATCATCAAATTCCCATCCGAGAGGAAGACAAACCTTACACCGCATTCCAGGCAGGTAGACACCTCTACCAATTCAAGAGGATTCCGTTCGGTGTCACGAATGGAGTAGCTTGCTTCCAACGAGTTATGGACGACATCATCTCAGATGAAAACCTCGAAGACACTTTTGTTTACGTGGACAATGTCACAGTGTGCGGTAAGGATCAGGGGGAACATGATATGAATCTGGACAGATTCTTGAGCATTGCTAGAAAATATAATCTGACCCTCAACTACGAGAAATGCGTATTCTCGGCAAGGTCAATTGACCTTCTCGGCTACACGATAGCCGACGGCACGATTAAGCCTGATCCTGAACGATTGCGCCCACTTCGTGAGCTACCCCCACCTCAGGACCTGCAGACAATGCGCCGGGTGATCGGCATGTTCGCTTACTATGCAAGATGGATTTCCCAATACTCCGAGAAAATACATCCCCTAGTGCATTGCAAAAACTTCCCACCAGATGCCGCTGTTGTAAAAGCTTTCCACAGCCTCAAAGATGATATCAGTAATTCCGTGGTATTATCGATCGATAGCTCGGTGCCCTTTGTGGTGGAAACAGATGCTTCAGATCACGCCATAGCTGCTACGCTTAATCAGTCTGGGTGACCCGTCGCGTTCTTCTCGAGAACTCTCTCTGGAAGCGAACAGAGACACTCGGCAATAGAGAAGGAAGCGTACGCCATTGTCGAATCCCTACGTAAATGGAGACACTATTTACTGGGAAACCATTTCACGCTCGTCACGGACCAACGATCCATGGCATTCATGTTTGATGGGAAAAATAACGGGAAAATTAAGAATGAAAAAATTATGAGATGGCGGATAGACCTAGCCTGCTATAGTTACGACATAGTTTACCGGCCCGGGAGGGAAAACCCTCCTGCAGACACCTTCTCTCGGGTCTACAGTTCGGCGACAATCAGTCGGGCTTTGCAAGACCTCCATGTGTCTCTGTGCCACCCGGGGGTAACCAGAATGGCACATTTCGTGCGCAGACAAAACCTTCCCTATTCTATTGAAGATATTAAACAAATGAATGCTTCATGCCCTGTTTGTGCTGAACTAAAACCCAGATTCTATGGCGCGGCTTCTGGCAGATTGATCAAGGCCACTTCTCCCTTCGAGAGACTAAACATCGACTTCAAAGGGCCCCTGCCGACCGAGACAGACAACAGATACATACTCACTGTTGTTGATGAATATTCAAGGTTCCCTTTCGCATTTCCGTGCTCGGATATGACCTCGGGCACTGTCGTGAGATGTCTGTCTGACGTCTTCGCTATGTTTGGGAAACCTTCGTACATACATTCAGACAGAGGGCCGTGTTTCATGTCGGCCGGGCTAAAACAATTCCTATTAGAGCACGGCATAGCAACTAGTCGAATGACGGGTTACAACCCACAGGGTAATGAACAGGTGGAACGATATAATGGAGTTATTTGGAAAGCCGTAACTCTGGCACTGAAATCGAGAGGACTGGGCCCCGAGCGGTGGGAGGTTACCCTTCTCGACGCTCTGAATTCCATACGCTCTTTGCTCTGCACGTCTACCAATGCAACTCCTCACGAACGAATGTTTACTCACCAGCGGCGTTATGTTGACGGCCAATCGGTGCCCAAATGGCTAACCCATCCCGGAACAGTGTTCATGAAACGCCCGGTACGACAAAGCAAGTATGAACCCATGGTGGAAGAGGTCGAACTCATCGATACTAATCCAGAGTATGCTCATGTCAGGCTCCCGGATGGCAGGGAGACCACTGTGTCGGTTCGCCATTTGGCTCCCTCAGGTACTCCTCCCGCAGGTACACCACCATCTGGCACTCCTCCCTCTGACATCCCCTCCCCAGGTGTTCCCCCCCAGGAACTCCACCCGAGAATGGTGGCGACGGAGTTGCCGCGTTCCACCCGAGAGCGATCGGGGAGTCATCCCCGGCACGAGTCGAGGCTCACCAAGAGGATCGGAAGCCTCCCTCAAGTGAAACCGCCATTTACTCCCGGAGAGGTCGACGGATAATACCCCCTCGCCGACTCAATCTGTAAAGGGGATTATCGGCATCCTCGATGCTCATGCTCCTATATGCTCGTTACATAATATATCGATGCTCATGACCATGCTCCTACAACTCAAAATAATCCTCACTGCTTGGCATGTATGCTTCTGTAGTTTAGATAGTTCGCGTTGCTTGAAATGTATACTCCTATAGTGCTGAAGTAATCATGGTGCGTTAGTTGGGCCTCTAGTTACATTTTAAAGACGGGGAAAATGTGGTGAATTGAAGGTCGTGACGAGCGTGATCACATGTTGCACGGCTCGAGCACGGAATAGATAAAGCTAAGGTTCTGCTCGGTCGGGGGGATTGTCCCAGGGGCATTGTCGTTTACAGCGGCGATTCACTTGGTGCTCGTTGAATGGTGAGAATTGAGAGTATATCGGACTCCGGGCTTATACTGATTTATTTTGTGGTGATTAGTTGCACGTGTATACCTTACTGCTTATGTACTCCTTGCTGCACCTGTATCCCCTGATGTGCCCGTAGAAGCGGCTTCAATCAAATGGAATAAAGCCTACACTCTGAAGGTTCTTCTCTCGTTTTCATTTCAGGAACATTGTGTCATTCATATGTCTGGAATAAATCATGGATCGTTCACATATTTTTCAGACTTGACGAATCCAAATAATAGATTGGCACTTCTCAAAAATATACGGGATCGTCGCTTTGCTGAACCACCAGGTTCTTCATATCGAATGACAGACATCTGTCAGGGCATTCCTGATGAGATCCAGGAGAACGAGAGCTATCACCGAGGATGTTACCAAAGATTTACCCTGAACCTTAACAGCTCATAAACCATCTAACGATCCTGAAGCTCCTGGACCATCTACCAGCCAAGAAGGAAGGGTAAAGAGCAAGAAAGCATCAGAAAAGATCATTTTTGAACCTGATTGCATTTTCTGCAATACTGAAGTTCGAATCCATGTGAAAAAGGCGGGCATCGACACAAAGGAAGGCACCTCATCATTTGAATGGGATGGATGGCAGAAAGTGCTGCAAATAGCAGAAGAGAACAATCATGAGTGGCTCTTCAGGTGAATCCGAGGATTTGATTTGTTTGCAGCAGAGGCCCAACACCACCCAAAATGCAGAAAACAGTATACAGCCAATTATCAGAAACTAGTAACTAATGATCAGGAACCAAATCCCAATGATTATGTTTCCAATTTGACACATTTTTGAGATGTTATATACCGTATTCTTTGATTTTACCCATTTTGGCGGCCATTTTGGACACCATCTTTAATATCGCCAGAGTTCCGGGAATTTGTTTTTGTTAACATCTCAAATGTGCAATCTCTGTATTTATAAAACTGAGGATGTGTGTGTGTTTATGGTCGTTATGCATTTCCACAAACTCCAACGGATTCCATTCAAATTCTGTACGATTATGGCTTTTGGTCCAACTTAGGTCGTGGGCTATAAATTTTTTCCATAACACTTCCGATATTTGAAAAAATCAATAAATCGATATCCCTTATGGGATTTTCCATTCAAATCCACTCGAGTTTAAGACCTCCAGGGGAAGCAAATTTCCACTTTGCCCTCCGGGCGCCGTTTACCTCTGCGATGCCACTGCCGAAAAATCCCTAATTGCAGAACAAATCGATAATTAATTTCATTCTTGCACTTCCCACTCGACTCCCCAAATAAGCTTAAACGCAATTTCTTTTTAATTGCTCGCCCTCCCTACCTTTTCTGCTGCACACACTGCATTTGTGTGTTGTGCTTGTGGTGCATGCGAGAAATTTAAGGTGTTAATTAACGCTAAGATGACGAAATCGATCCAGTGCATGCAGTTCACGCCGTGCACGCGTGCAAGCTTTTTGTGCATGACCTCATTGCGTGTGTCCTATTGGTCGCTCAAGGTCATTGCCCTTTGCTTTACTTTTGCACCGACCACTCACGTGTGGTTTGGGATGCAACTCATTTGTCATTGGTCGGGCTATGCCGAGGAAAAACGTGTCACATTTTCTCCTGTTCCACTATTGTCCGGTCGCAAATTTAGTGCTGTGGACTACCGATTATCCTTTTTTCCTACCGATTATCTACCAATTATCCTTTTTCCTACCGATTATCTACCGATTATCCTGATTGTGCTTCTGCTGTTTCCCGTTCTGATGTCGTTTCTTAAACGTTCGGAGGAACAATCCTGAGCTCAGCTGATTTTCAAATGCCGTTCGGTTACACTAACATTCCACTTCCTATCCGTGAGTTATTACTTTTGCGTTTAACCACTCCCCCTTTTTTGCATATTGCTTTTTCGATATAAACCCCAACTTACAAATTTACCCGTCTAAGTCGTATTCTACCCTACAATTTTTTTTGTTCCAAAAGCCGTAGTTCTTTTCAATCTCGGTTTACCTTTTTCGATAATGCCGCCTAAAAAGAGGGTTTGTCTTGGGCGTTGGACAGCGTTAGCCACGACTCGAAGGGTTTCTAGGGCAAACGAGTCACTCGAGGAAACTACCGCCCGACTTTCACAGAATGCCCTGTGCGCAGCGGAAATCAGGGCTTCGGAGGGTGATGAACAGCAGGTGGTTCGGCTTTCCAGGAACGCTGCTGCAACAGCTGCTTCCAGGGCTCTAGTGGGTATTGAGCAGCGATCGGTTCGGCGTTCCAGGAACGCTTCTGGAACAGTTCTTTCTAGGTCTACTGAGACTCCACAAGAGCGACGCGCAAGGTTAGACGGTAATAGTCAACGGCGGGACAACATCCGTGGCGTCATGTGCCCAAACAAAGTTTTGGTTTCGAAAAGCTTTTCAGTATGAGGCCGAAGTTAACTATTCCATGCGTGGTGACATACAAATTGGTGAGATGCGCTTCACCTGCCAATTTTGTCGTGCCCTTAAGTGGGGTGGGGAGTCGCCAGGGATGTGCTGCTCCAACGGTAAGGTCAGTCTACCTCCACTTGAGGAACCGCCACAGCCTTTAAGGGACCTGCTTGCAGAGTCTTCATTGACTTCAGATAGTTTCCTTAAGTTCATCAGGAAATATAACAGTGCCTTCCAAATGACCTCTTTTGGGGCGCATGTTGTTAGGGAAGGGGATTGGATGCCTACGTTCAGGGTCAGGTTTACCATCTAATCGGGTCGTTGCTCCCTTCGCAAAACTGTAAACCTTCGTTGTTGCAGATTTACTTCATTGCTGACTACAACAAACAGGCCGATGCACGAATTGATATTTTCCCTCCACCTGAGGACGACGAAGAACATGACACCTTGGACAGCATGGACACCTTAGCTTGCAACGCATGCTGCACGAGAAAAATAATTACGTTCGGATTTTAAGTGCGCCTTAGAGTCAGCCCCATCCCCTACTTTTTCCGTTGTCATTGACACGGATAAGAGGCCTACGGGGGAGCATGCCCACCGATACAACGCCCCTTCATATAATGAGGTCACCATACTCCTCCACGGGGACCAGCGTAAAAAGCGGGACATTGTTTTGCACAGTCGCGATAGCCGTCTTCAATGAATCAATGAAACGCACCGGTCATATGACGCCCTACAATATCCGCATCCGCGCTTTGGCCCAAGGTTCGGACTCTACGTCTCAGCACTAACATGCGAGCTCACCTGCATGGAGACGGCACGTCTGCGTCATTCGCACAGGCTCTCCTTAGGCTTGGCGACGGCACGATGCCAAACGACGACCGCGGCTTCGTTTCATTAGACTCCCTTTGCAGCGTTGTTGCTACTGCTTCCGATCTTATGGATTCAGTTTTCCCGCAACTTCCCCTTAAATATTCGGACATGGAGTGGCTAAGTCAGAGGGCCATTCTGGCCCCCAAAAATAGCGTTGTGAACAACGTAAACGATCAGCTACTCGAGCTCATTCCTGGAGAGGCCTATGTTTACAAGTCTATTGACAGGACTATTGATCCAGAAGACGCAGCAAACTATCCTATTGAGCTGTTAAATTCGCTCGAGCCTCCCGGATTGCCCCCCCCCCACACCTTGAAGTTCAAAGTTGGTGCTCCTATTATTCTGCTCTGCAATTTGGTTCCTCCAAATCAGTGTAATGGGACACGCTTCGTCATCAAGGCATTAACACCACGTCTCTTTGAAGCCACGATAACTAGAGGCAGCAGCCGAGGTGAAGTAGTCCTTAAACGTTCTGAATACCTAACTCTTCTTTTGCGTGTTACTTCCCCCTTTTATCCGCCTGTCAATACATCATTTCACCATACGTTTTCTACGGTACCATACAGGTCCGGATCGAAGAGTCTTTACACGGTTTAGGGCCGTCTATTATGAGGTCGTAAGCGTTTAACTGTTTAGTGATGTAGCTACGCTTATTGTGGCTTTCAGCAGCTATTCAGGAAATTTGGAAGAAATCCCGAGCAACGCCGGGCTTCACTGTAAGTCGGACTATAAAAGGAAGCTACAAAAGTTGGTTTGGTCGAGTCCTTGGGGGGGGGGGGATGCACGGATACCCTCCGAAGATACTACCCGATTAGGTCTCGGAACAGGTAAAAGGAAGAGTAAACAAGAGGGAGAATTGTTTTGCAGTACATCACCTACTAGTCCCAATACAATGAATGTTCGGGAGATAAAAATTAGTTTGCTTTAACGCATGCTCAAGCCGATACCAGAACCTTCATGGAGAAGAAGAAGAAATTCTCGAACCCACCGTGTTTCGTTTGTTTCTCGGCTTTGCCTATTGAATAGAAAAAATCGCACCCGTGTCCGAAGAAAGGGGTTCAGTTTGGCATTTTTAAGCAGTGAAAACGCTTCAATATTTGACCATTTCCATCTGTCCGTCGATCCATCTATGGGCGTCGATTGGTGGGGGACGGGGGGAACGTCCCCTCCACTTTTTATCAAGGGGGAGGGGGGGACAACATCTCGATCCCCCCCCCACACTTTTTTCATTCAACGTAAGTTATGTAACACAAAACGAGCTGCTCTCGTACAACCAGGCCGAGATGCTCCTCAAATACAAGAATAAATTTTTAAATCTCTATTAAAGTTTTATTGGTCTATTATAGTTATATTAAAGATGATAGGTTAACAATTCAACATTGAGAATCAGTGCTTCCCAAGCCATGGTCTCCCACCGGCCAAGCGTCCCATAGCGACGTCGCTTTTTGATCCTTCGATGGCGGCTCTTCCTATCATTGCGAAGCAGAATTTGCCAAGCATTGGATTGTTCACCCACAAACAGGAAACATGACCTGGACATTTTGAGGTATGTTGGGACGTTTTCGGACTGTGTATCGTCCTTTTATGAGTGTTTAAAAAAAATCGCGGCTTCATGGCCCGGAGCGCCACGCCTCGGATAGTGTTAGGCCGCAACGGCTCGGGGCCCCTTGAGCGACCAAAATAGTTTATTTTACCTTTCTAACTTGTATCGTCGGATGCCTGATGTTATTACCTGCACGATGATGTGTGTGTTTAATTTTTGTGACTTTGCACCGTCGAGTTATAAGCCAATAAAAGATTTTGCGGCCTGGTATGCTGATTGAGATTGTGGAGCTTGTGCAGGATGACACGGTTTCACTCTTCCGGCTCGCACGAACGAACGGAAAGATATTTTGTAATTCTGTTTTCATATTTCGCAGTCGAGAACAGTGGCCTAAATCCCAACGTTGAAAACCGGGTGAAAATCGAAAGAAAGTGGGTATTTTGGCGACTAAATTAGCTTTGAATACTTGGGAAACATAACATGAAATGCGCTGATTCACTCGCTTTTGCGGCGGTTAATGTAAATAATATTTTCATCGGTACTTGGACTTAGCGGAGGTATAGACCTACAAAATGAGAGGTATCATTCGGTCGTCGGACTTATGAGGATTAAATTATAGATTTTAAAAGGTAGCTATTGAAAAATATGCAAAATTCATCTAAGCAGTTCGGACAAACGAACGGAAAATTATTTTTGCATTCTGTTCTCGGATTATACAGTATCTATAGGATGGTAACGAGATTACCTCGAAAATCCGATTTAAAAAGGCTCAGGCTTCGGAGTTTAGCCACGGCTTGCAATTTTTACGAGGAAAAAGAACGTTCCGGAAGGAATTTCTCTTCCGCCATCATCCGAATAATTTCCCGTTTCCACGAGGACAAAGACGAAGGATAGACCGACAGAATAAGGTGTCTCATTAAACTGTGTGATTTAGAATGATTAAATTAGAGATTTTAAATGCGCGTTGAAAATAAAATAAAGAGGATTGTCAGCTTCTTCTTAACCATGTCGACCCCGCAACGGTTCTGGGCCCCTTTAGCGACCAAAATGGTTTATTTCACCTTTATAACTTATATCGCACTATACTTAAACAAAACGTACGGGCACACACTATACTTAAACAAAACGTGCGGGCACGCACTATACTTAAACAAAACGTACGGGCACGCATCATACTTAAACAAAACGTACGGGCACACACCATACTTAAAACGTACGGGCATGCACTGTACTTAAACAAAATGTATGGGCACGCACTGTACTTAAACAAAATGTACGGGCACACACTGTACTTAAACAAAATGTATGGGCACGCACTGTACTTAAACAAAATGTACGGGCACGCACTGTACTTAAACAAAACGTACGGGCATGCACTATACTTAAACAAAACGTACGGGCACACACTATACTTAAACAAAATGTACGGGCATGCACTATATTTAAACAAAACGTACGGGCACGCACTATACTAATACAAAACGTACGGGCACACACTATACTTAAACAAAACGTACAGGCACGCACTATATTTAAACAAAACATACGGGCACGCACTATACTTAAACAAAACGTACGAGCACGCACTATACTTAAAAAAGGCACGCGGTTTCAAAGTTGTGTTTTTTTTTTTTTGCACGTACGGCCATGCACATACAGGCACGTACTAGTGGAAATGATGAACGTATTTACAAATCAACAAACTATGTACAATAATTGGAAAGAAGAGAGTGCACGTCCGGACGGCAACAGATCTTAATCCCTCGTCTCCTGGTCTCGTGGTTTGTGAGAGGTAAATCTACTATATAAATGGCAGTCCTTCTGTCTGTCCGTCTGTTTTTTTTTTTTTTGTAACGAATAAGCTCCTAGACCAGTGAACCGATCTTGATGAAACTTTACACATATATAGAACTAACATTCAGCTCCAGGATGCGCTAAGTATCTCTCCATAAAAATGAAAAAATATATATATATTAAAAAAATATATATATATATAAATAAAATAAATAAAATTTCCATTAGAAAAAAAAATGGCTTTCGAATAGTGCGCCAGCATATTAATCATAACAAAAGGCTTCATGGTTAAAAACGCTAGGGTTTTTTGAAATACAAAATGTTCGTATTCGTTTACTTTTTAAACATACACATTCTCCTCCTGTTATTTGAATTCTCGAACTGCACGTGCACAGCAACAGCTAACTGCTGATCGATCTGCTCATGAAAGAGCCAGGCAAGCAGAGTTGGCTGCAGAAAGAGAGAGCGTCGCCTAACTGCAAATAGAGCGTTACACCAACGGGCGAGAGAAGCACAAAACTCACGTTCCAGCTTTTTAGGTCTGGGTTGTAGGACATCAAGCACAGTTGCCACTGCTGCTAGAAACATTGAGTGGCTCAAGGCCGCCTTTAACTATGACCTCTCTGAGGATTACGGCAGCATAAAGCCTCCTTTCCATAAATCTGAGGAATAAAAGAAGCCTTCCCAATTTTCTCCATACAACTCATGCCTCAGTCGAACTTGCGTGAGGAAAATAGGGCAAATTCCCCGGGTATTACCGGGTACTTCAGCTCATAATTACATAAATGTTCACATTACAACTGATTTTAGCTCATTCCTTTGGTGAACCCTTTTGATGGCATGAAAATCAAGAACACAATCTTTAATGACGACGCTAACTATGAACTAATAATATCATAATCATCTCGCTCAACTTTAGCTCATTGGTTAAATAAATGCAGATGAAATAAAATGATGAATATTAATAATCCCAAGTAATAAAATACCAGGGTATCTGACCCTAACCAAAAGTAATAAAACTAATAAGCGCGGAGCCGGGAACTAAGCGAGTAATGGAATGCTAAATTGGGAGCTCAGATGCTAAATTAAGAACTGAACTCGTATCAGCACTCTTTTAGTAATACATGTGCTACGCAAAGCTTATCACATGTCAACATTGTGCCTGGAGGTATAGTGACCTAGCCAAAAGTATGTTGACCTTAAAAATGCCCTGTTACGCAAAAATAACCCTTATAATTCACATGTCAAAATTTATTCAAATGAAATGTAATTCCCTTCTCGTTTCATAGAAGATATGGATATCAGAAAGTTTTTCGCGACAGCATCAAGTAGCACATCCCTGACCACTCTCCTGGAGCAATCAAGTTCCCAGAAAGAGCTGGACGATTCAAAAGAGAAGATAACAGAAAAGGGTGCATGTGCGAGTACTCGGCCTAATTTCCCAGATCAGCCTTTTCAACCTCATGATGTCAGTTTTATCCCAGTCCAAATACTGCCAAACTGAAAGTTGAAGTTTTAACAACAATGGTTCAAAGATTTTCCGTGGCTTCATTTTGATCAGAGCATCGGCAGTGTACTCTGTCACACCTGTACGGACGCTTCTCGTGAAAAACTTACCGAACTTGCCCGCTGTGCAGAAGACTCATTTGTCTCAAAGGGCTTTCGGAACTGGAAAAAGGCTACAGAAAAATTCAGACAACACGAACGATCAACAGACATAGGCTTGCCTCTGAAAATCTGAAATGTCACAGAAGTCAACCTGGTGTCCATGTGCAGCTGAGCAGCAAACTGCTAGAAGAGCAAAGATCTGCACGGTCAGCACTTCTGAAGATTATCACCTCACTGCAATATTTAGCCCGACAAGGTTTTGCAATTCGTGGGAAGGATGCCTCTGAAGGGAATTTCAAAATGCTCTTACAGTTGTGGGCCGAGGATGATGTAAACCTCAAGACGTGGCTGTCAAGGAAGACGACGTTCACAAGTGTAGAAATTCAGAACGAAATTCTTCAGTTGATGAGTCATGCTATCCTCAGAAATATCTGCAGTAACGTGAATGAAATGTCCACTCTGTTCGGACTCGTAACTGATGGAACGCAAGATATTCAGGGTAATGAGCAGGAGTCGGTGTGTGTGTGCACTATGTGATGGATTCCTTTGATGTTCAAGAAGATCTCATCGGCCTCTACCAAGTATCGTCAACAAGAGGAGTCTCACTTTGTAAGATGCTTCAGGATGTCCTAATTTGGTGTCAACTCCCTATTGAACACCTTAGAGCGCAGACTTATGATGGGGCAAGCAACATGTCCAGAAAGTACAAGGGCTGTCAAGCACAGCTAAAAAAAACTCCAACCGCTGGCCAATTATGTTCACTGTGGAGCTCATGTCACCCAACTCATTACATCCAAAGCCCTACAAACTGCACCGTTCATAAGAGACGTCCTTGATTATGTCCAGGTACTCAGCAACATCTACAACTCTGGAAAATTCAAGCATCTGTACTTGAATATCCACGCTGACGATGCTGACACTCCTTGCCCTACACGCCTGAGGCCAATTTGCCCGACGCGTTGGTTAACTCGTTCTCCTGCCATGAAATCGATATTGGATAACTATGAAGCGGTACTGGATGCCCTTCAACAAGCAAGTGATGACTTTGGTACGAACACGGCATCGCAAGCCAACGGTATTCGAAGCTGTCTTTCATCAGGAAAGTGTGTTCTCGGTCTGTTTGCATCATTGCCCGTTCTCCAGTCCCTTGAATACCTCAATAAGGCACTTCAGGGTTCACAAGTTACCGTCTCTGGTATGCTTACTGCTGCAAAGGTAACTGCACAGAATCTCCAATCTCTCCGTACCGACCAGACGTTTAAGGAGGTTTTCGAAGCAGCACAACAGAAGCTCCAGCAGTGCCAACTAGATCCAGTGACCCTCCCTCGTACGCGCAAGCTTCCGAAGAGACTTGATGGAGGCACGCAGGAATACACTGCCAATTCTGCAGAGGAGGTATACAGAGTTGAATTTTTCAGTCATCAACAGCACATCCGAGAACTTGAACGAGTTCTTTACATCAACCGACCTCATGGCGTATAGGGACTTGGGTGAAATGCTCCTGTCTGGGTCATTCAAACCACAAATAGTCCGCAAATATCCCGAACTGTCGGATTCCCGAGAGCAAGAACTTGGCTTCTTTCGTAACCAGTTCAGTAGTTCATCTGTTGAGGATTACCGTAAGATATTCGTAGACATGGTGCCGGAAGTCCGTCGAATGTTCCCACAGGTGGAACGTTTGCTTTGGCTTCTATTGGTTTCCCCAGCAAGTTCATGCGAAGCTGAACGGTCATTCAGCACACTCAGACGTATGAAGACTTGGTTACGTTCAACAATGACCCAACAATGCCTCAACCATCTCATGATCTGTCATGTTCACCGAGATCATCTGACTGCACTTGACCCCCAAGACATTGCGACAAAGTTTTTAACTGGATCGGCAGACAAGAGGGTTCATATTTTTGGCAAGTTTTAAGGTAAGTTGACCGTACTCGTGTAATATCAATTTGTATGTCAGTCTAGTTTTCAGTTTATGTTTAGTGAATCAGTTCAAGGGTCGTGAGAAGGAGGCTTGATAAACAATTCTATATATATATATATATATATATATATATATATATATATATATATATATATATATATATATATATATATATATATATATATTATAATACTGTTACGGCTGTGGAAATTTGCAATACATCATAACGGTTCCTTAGATCAGTTATCCCGGTAAGTCTGTGTCCAGTTAGATTTCCCCACCGTTGTTTAATGGGATTATTCGTGTTCACCGGGCTGTGACCCTTTGAGATAGTGTTTTTCTTGATCTATCGTTATTTTGAACCACCATTGCAACAAACCTCCATGCCAACAACCGCCACCACCAACTATGCCACAACGCCAACCACGCTACAATCACCATTACAACAACCACCACCATCTTCGCCACTACGCCCACTTACGAACGCCATCCTCCACGGACCACGCTACAACCCCCTTTCCGCGTCGGAAACCGTCCGAGAATGCGAGGAGGGAAGCAAGGAGGATCTCTGATGGCGCACGGCTTCTCCCGCCTGATTTTCCCACCTATTTTCCCCACGCTTGGTGTGGGGGAAGTGCGATCCGAGCCTGGGGTCAAAGGTGAGAAAAGGTGGGGGCCTTTTTTTGGGGGAATAATTCCTTGGACCTGAGCCAAAACAGACTTCCCCCATCCCCCACACGGCACGCGGGGAGGGGGCGAGAGGGCACGTCCCTTTTTGGGAGGCTTCTCGAAACGCCTCGAAGGGAGGTGGAGCCGAAAATGGGATGGAGCGAAGGGCGGAGCCCTGCGCTATGAAGGGCGGAGCCCCGTGCTATAAAGGGTGGACCGTACGCGAGGCTCGGCGCTCTCTGAGAGATCTCCCTGTGGTTCATGACTCTCTTCCCCTGTTTCCCGGTGGTCCATGCCCTGCTGCTTCTTCCGGCTCATGGTACACTCGCCTGCCTTTGGTGGTCCGGTACTCGTGCTTCCTGTGGTTCAGCGCTCCTAGGGTGGTTCAGCTGTTCCTGTGGTCGGGGTCCGGTGGAGGGCCCGTGCATCGGGGACGCGGACGGGAGGTGCAGCTCTGCCGGCTGTGTGGTGTGGACCTGCGCGTCTGGACGAGGAGTACCGGAGAGAGTCCGCCGGCCACGCGGGAGGCCCGGAAACCAGGCGCGTCTACGCTAGCTGTCAGGGGAGCGGGACGTCATGACTCGACGACCACTAAGGGGGGGCAGATAACCTGCACGGTCTCGTGGGCCCATTCGGTCAGCCAAGGCCGACGTTATAAAGGTCCCCGGACCCCGTCTCCCTCCCTGCCTATGGGGAGGTCTTTCCTTTTGTTTTTGTATGCATGCTGTGGCGCCGTGTCCTGTTAAGTAACGACTGTATAAGTGACTGTGCTTGTAAATAATAATTATAGTCGGTCGTATTGCTTTTGCATTCTATTTGTTGCTTGTATATTGCATGACTGCCCTTGCTTGTGTTGTGCTGTATCGTGAATAAATGTCCTTGTGTGCAATGTACCCCGTTCGTCTTGTCCTATTTCCCTTTTGAAAAGCCATCTTGCATCGTTGAATGAGTAGTGGGTTTTGAACGCCCGGTAAAGAGAATCGGATCCGTTGAGGTCGGTGATAACACCGCTCGGTTATCACTGTAGTACGGAACGGACCGCTTAAGCGGTTCATGTCCCAGGCCGACCTGCAACGCAGTGCAGCCCCTCGGTCGGTTACCCACGCGGGTACTTAAGTATATCGACATTCGGCGATTCACCCTATTTCGCGCGGGTAGAATGCGGACTGGGCTGTGGTGACGTTAACCCCCCACCCGTGACTGGTTCCTGGCGGTAGTTCCAGGAGGGTCACGACTGAATTGTCCGCCGGTGGGCGACGCGGTTGCGATTGGACTTGCGCGGCCGATCGCACGCCGGCGGGCGCGAATTCGTAACAATACCAAGCTTGCACACTAAAAACTCGGCTCGCCGTCACACGATCCCTATGAAATTGCTGTGGCACTTAGCGGACATGCCGTCAATGTTTGGGAAGTCTTGGCGTTCCATAGTACCACTTGCATTTTGCACAATGCGTATTTTTGTCATTCCCCGTGTACGGTCTGTCGTCTGCTACCAGCTATGTTGTACTGCTATCCCGTGCATGTGCATGGATATTGCTCGTATATATGTATTTCTCTGATGACACTTGAAACTGTGAAACGTGTATGATTAATGTTTAATTAATTTCGCTCCGTCTGCTTACATTTGATAAAAAGATGGTCGATAGATGGTCAGATTAATTTAAGGGATTTGTGTGATTAGAAGGCAGCATGTCAACGAGCGTATAAAATCAAGAATTTGCAAGGGGAGACTTTCTGTGTCCACGCCGGCATGAAGTGTGCTTCGTGGTCTGGACATGCAATGTCCCCCCCACTTTTCAAAAGCAGTCGACGCCCATGCATCCATCACAAAAACGAACAAGAAGAACCTTTCAACAGACTGTTTCTTTGAAAAATGGACCCTTTTGACCCTTTACTCTACTGAGTCCCCTTCAACCTTCTAAGACCCTTAAGAGTCTTACCGGTCTTAAGTTATGACCCAAAACACCCCGAGGACTCAAAAGACCCAAAAGTTCCCAAGGAACCAAAAGACCAAAAGACCCCAAGAACTCAAAAGACACAAAAGACCCTGAAGACCCAACAGACCCCAAGACCCCAAAAGAACCAAGAGTTCCTGAGGACCTAGAAAACCCAAAAGATCCCAGATGACCCAAAAGTTTCAGAGGACCCAAAAGACCCCAATTACCAAAAAGACCCAGATGACCCAAAATACCTTGAGGACCCAATATACCCAAAAGACCCCGAAGACCCAAAGGTCTCGAGGATCCAAAAAACTCAAAAGACCCAAAAGTTCTGAAGACCTAAAAGACACAGGGGACCCAAAAGTCCCCTAAGGACCCAAAAGACAAAATACCCTGAGTACCCAAAATACCTTGAGGACCCAATATACCCAAAAGACCCCGAGGACCCAAAAGATAGAGGACCTAAAAGACCCAGAAGACCTAAAATACCCAGATGCCCCAAAAGACCCCAAGGACCCAAAAGACCCAGAGGATTCAAAAGTTCCTGAGGACCCAAAAGTCCCTCATGACCCAAAAGAGCCAAAATACCCTGAGGACCCAAAAGACAGATTGCTCAAAAGACACCCAAGGTCCCAAAAGAACCAAAAGTTCCTGAGGACCCAGAGGACCTCAAATACCCCAAAGACCCAAAAGACCCAGAGGACCCAAAAGTCATTGAGGACTGAAAATACTCAGAAGACCAAAATTTCCTGAGGACCCAAAATACCCAAAAGTCACCAAGGACCTAAAAGACGCAAAATACCCTGAGGACCCAACAGACACAAAAGTACCCGAAGTCCCAGAGGACCCAAAATTCCCAAAGACCCAGAGGACCCAAAATACCCCAGAGGACCCAAAATACCCTGATGAACTAAAAGCCCCCATGGACCCAAAATACCCCAAAGACCCAGAGGACCCAAAAGACCCCAAAGACCCAAATAACATTGTAACAAACCATATATTAATACAAATAATATTAACAACAATAATAATAGTAGTATCATTTGGCAAAAATAATAATAAATGTATAATCTCTGCCCTTGCCCAAGCACATCTGGGTTTGGTGAAAGGCAAACCAATGCTCAAGCAGTACATCAGGCAGGTATGCAAGAAGGCCTTAAAGACCAATGAAAATTTGGTCCAACAGACCAATCGGCCCACTTGTAATTCTAAACGGTATTTCTAAATGGTTCCGAAGGGTTCTAAAGGGTAAATTCTAAAGAGTTCTGAAGGCTTGGAAAGAGTAATTCCACAGGGTATTTCTAGAGGGTTGTGAAAGGTAATTATTATGGTTTTCATTAGTTTCTCGACGTTGCCTATTTCATATTAAAAATGCCAAACTGAACCACTTCCTTCGGACATGGGTGCAATTTTTTTTTTTTTCATCTACTCAACATCATTGAACCGACTCGAACCTAAACGCGAAATATCGTATTACAGTGGATCACCAAATGCAGAAGAAAACTCACATGCGGCACGGCCAGCAGAGCGCTCAAGCACCAAGCCGTCCAGAGCATACGGATCTTTGAACGGGTGCGGCCAAAAGCAATCGGGTTGGCCACGACTGCTTGTCGATCTAAGCTGATGACAACTGTCATGATGGCGCACGATTGCATGGCAAACATTTTGAGGAACATCAAGAGTCGGCAGGCCACGTCACCAGCATGCCACTGCAAGGTGATGTTCCATATGGCATCGGTGGGCATGACCAGAGCCGTGTAGAGGAGATGCGCTCCACTCAAGTTCCCCATGAGGAGCTGCACATGGGATCGACCTTTAACACGACGACGCCGTAATATGCTGCGAAACACTGCCATGTTCGCAAGCGCCGAGAAGACAAACAGCACTAATGTGATGACCACCCGTGCCTGCACCGCTACCGTGAGTTCGGGTAGGGTGACATTACCCCTGGACCGTTCAGAGCCGTTACTTCCATGGCCCGACCACAAATTGGTGGCCGCGTCACCCATCACTGCCTCCAACGTGAAAACTGCAAGCAAATGAAATATCATGTAAGGGTCAATCACGTATACACATTTGTATCGCTCTTTACGCATATACAATGTGGAACTTCAATTTGCTCGAATCCACCTTGAGGGCAGCATAACTTGCCTCCCGAGACTGTGAATGGGTACGCAACTCGCACCTTATATAGGGCGTGACAATGGTGGAAGGGAACCTCCACGACACGCCTTTCAAACGACATGTTTCTTAAAGAAAGGAGGTAAGACTAATAAGCACATTCAGCTACCCCTCAGGTGGTCATTTTACTTTACAGACTGTCAAAATACTATCGGGTTTGTGTTGGTTGCTTTAAAAGTCAGCAAGTAGGGAAAGGTGTGCACCAACGAAGTGTATCACAGAATCCCCCACTCCCTTCCCAACAATGACACATAAACTCAACCTCACAATTGGTGGTCGATGTGGTCACTCCCAAACAAATTTGGAGCTCGGCAATCGTTGAGTGGTCTGAACCACTCATCCACTGAGGTGGTGGGTGAGCCATTCGTCATGGAATGCCAATTTCTGTCCCGCGACGTAACCGATCCAGTTGAGAAGGATTCTGTCCTTGGGTTGTACACAGATGCGGTATGACATACGAGTACATATACAGATGCAGTATTTCACAAACGTTTGGAGGCAAACACATTTGGAAGATAAAAAGAAAACACAGTGTGTATTTAGATTATTTGTCCTAAAACAACACATTTGAGAATTGATTCAGGGATTTGAGGCCAAAGACATAACATGCATTCAAAACATTGGGAGTTGAATGATAAACTGCACTGTAGTCACCGGATAAACTTTTATAATCTCTGAAGGTCAACCAAAGGGAAGGTCACGATGCTTAAACGGAGGAGGATGAGCCATGGTGCGTATTGGTGTTTGCGGAGTCTGCAATTTATGAGATGAAAATCCTAGATTGAATTGAAAATCTATTTCCACAGCTCTCTGATCGGAAGAAAGATGTCGGACCCCTACACCCACTCCCCCATACAAGGGATGTCAATATGTGGGGGTTAGTCATGCTCTATACTCCAAATACTGACGCATCAATAAATAAGGAAGCAGCATGTACCTTTTTTGGTCTTTGGTATAACTCGGCCATGGTTCAAATCGCTGACCTCCAAGAGTCAGAGTGGAGGCACGAACCATTATGCCACTGAGTCTAATGGCTCAATGGTTCGATCACATCTGTTTGTGAAGTTACCTCGAACCACAACTTATCAAACCTTTATTCATTTTCGTGTATCTAAGTTTCACTCATACTTGGTTAAAAATAGCAACTCCAGATTGAAAACTATATTGTGCTGATCCGATATCTTTGTTATTACCTTCACTAGAGGAGAGGGCATTGCATTTGGGTCCGTTTTCCTGTTTGGTACTTGCACATTCGAAGATTTTTCAAGTATATTGGTGTTGGTCGATTTTGTTATTCTGTCTGTTTGTTTGTCTGTCTGTTTGTTGCCCACAGGTCACAATTTTAAACCGATCTTCACGAAATTTCACCACATGGTAGAGTTTGTCACAAGGAAGAAGCCTATTATTTTTGAGGTCAAAAGGTCACCATAGGCTGAAGGTCAACAACTTAAGTGAGATTTCTAAAATCCTCAATTTTCGACAGATTGACTTGAAATTTGAAGAAAATTTATATTTCTGGTCACTGATTCAATCAACCAATTATTTTTGAGGTCAACATAGACCAAAAGGTCAACATAGGCCCAAGGTCTCCTTCAGGTCAGGTCAGGTCTTCAGGTCGACGTTGGCAGGTCTCCTTCAGGGCTCTCTGCTGACGATCTCAAAGTTAAGTTTCCGGTCGTTATCTGTCCCATTTTAACTGTTTATTTTCTCGCCTGCATGTTACTGTGTGTTCCTAGTTTGGTTTTGTTTCAAAAATCGTGCTAGTTTGTGAGTTTTCGTCGACCTTGCCTGTCCGAGTGCTTGAGCCCGACCCATCCCTCCCCTCGATGTACGATCATGTTTATTTGTATTTTCTCCCCATTACCTTCAATTTATATCTTCCCCACTTTCCCAACGTCCTCCACCCCTCCCAACTAAACACTATTTCTTGTCTTAAATAATAAAAAAACTACCTTTCTCCTTATACACTCACAAGTCTCGAGTCTTCTTCGTCTTCTTCTTCCTCCTCTTCTATTCCTCCTGCCGACACACAGACTTTATTCTACTGAGCTGACCCTCTTTCGCTATTACCTTCAAAATTTTATCCGATCTACAACCTTCCATTCCCGAATCTTACCTGTTCTTCAAAAATACATCAAAAAATAATAATCTTCCTTGTATCCTTTCGATCTCTCCACCTCCTGTAACCACGAGTCTCTCTCTACTCTTCCTGGTACTTTTCATCGACCCAGCAGCTTCACACTGCGTTTACCGTCCAAATTCACCACACACTTCCACGATTTTACTTCAACCTTCCCTTTTCCAAATGTAACACAATCTTTATTTAAAATAAATAATTTCATTTTTGACTACACACCTCCCAGAGCCAAGTGCTTCTCCCATAACCACGTGATCTATTTAGACCCCCTGTGTTTATCGATCCAATTTCACCATTAACCTCACGATTTTTTCTGAAACACTTTCATGACCTAATCTGATCAAAACTCTCTCAAACAATAATAATACGAATAAAAACGATCTCTAAGATGCTTCGTCTTCCTCTTTCACACGTGTGGTTCTCTTTACTGTATCATAATGCACTACTCTTCGACTATTTAAACAGACTGCTCTCAATTCGACCTCTCCTTCATACCTTGCCTAAAAAATCCAACTGTTACAGTGTTTCTTCTCTCGATTCTCTGGATTCGCCTTTATTGCATCCATCAAGAAACGTGTTTAATCACATTTCTGACCTAAAAATTTTAAAACCCCAGTTAGCTATGAATGTTCGCTTTCCATCAACCATTCTTTTTTTCCAACTTCAGTGCCAACTCACCCCTCTCACCCCTCACTCTCAAAGCAACCATCACACTCTCCTCCCTCCAAGCCTCCCTCTCACCTCTCTCAAAAACTCCCCCCCTCACCCTTCTCCCACCATTCACCCCCCTCACTCATCCTTCTCAAAGTTTCCCCACCTCTCATCCACAAGGCTGCCTCCTTTCACTGCCCTCTCATCTCCATCTCTTCACTCAACCTCCTCAAATCCTCAACTGCCTTCTTCCCCCTCTCTTGTCCCCCCTCTCCCCCAGCACCACAGAGCCTTTTCTCCTCCTCATCCGGTCCCCTCCCATAGTTATTCTGCACTCTGCCACACTCTTTCAACAACCCTCCTTAGCTCCCCCCCTCATCCCTTGTCCTACCCTCCCACTCCCTGCACCCAAAGCCTCCTCCCCTCCATCTTCATCAACAATGTGGACCTCAAATATCTGGGGCTTTCGCTCAAACCTTTCAGATCTTTCCATACAGGTTGCCACTGACAAACCAGACATAATCTACCGAACAGAAACTTTCCTCCCCAAAGACGTGTCTGACTCCCAAGTATCTCTCCCTCGTTACTCCCTCCTCCGGTATGACAGACCTGAGCCTCGTCCTGGTGGAGGAGTTGCTCTCTTCATCAAAGACTCCATTCCTCACTCGCCATGCACTTCCCTCACTCCCCCAAACCCCCAAGAATGCCTCTGGATACGGCTTCCCCTCCACTCCCACCTCATGTTTATATGTGTTCTGTACCGTCCACCTAACAGTGATGACTCCATCAACACCTCACTATCTGAAAACATGGACCAACTTCTATCTTCTCATACAAACTCTCTCTTCCTCATATGTGGCCACTTCAATTGTCATCATGCCAGTTGTCTTGGTGCGGGTACCTCTCTCACCTGTCATGGCACTTCAGCAAAAGCTTTTTGCGACTCATTGGGACTCACTCAATCGGTCAACTTCCTGACCCGGATCTCAACCAATGGTACTCTATCTCTTCTGGATCTCATTTTGACAAATTTCCCTGACAATATCTGCTGCTCTTCCTCCGCTCCATTTGGTTCTTCTGACCACGTCCTTGTCAAAGTGGACATCTCTCTGGCTGTTATCAGAGAACCACCTCACCGCCGTCGAGTCTGGCATTTCACTCAAGCCGACGGGCAGGGTCTCCAAGCAGCCATCAAACTTATAGACTGGTCTCCTATCACTACTTTTTCCAACATCAACTCATCCTGGGAATTATTTCCAAGAAACTTGCTCTCCCTCATGCACAGATTTATCCCCTCGCGTGTTCAGTTGTCTTACCCTTCCTCCCGCCCTTGGTTCACTGAAGCTTGTGGTGAGGCAGTTGTCCTGAAACAACTTGCCTTTGCCTCATGGAAAGCAAACCCAACTGGGGGTAATCTCAGTTTTTTTTTCCATAAAGCTTGGAACAAGTGTTTATCGACCCTCAGGAGAGCCATCAATAACATCTTTCTAAGCTCAAGTCTGAACTCTCAAACCTCTCTCCTTCCTCAAAATCCTGGTGGCATGTAATCAAATCTGTTTCTGGTATATGTTCCCGCTCCATCCCCTCCCTTACCTCAAATGGCCACACTGCTGATACCGCACGTGAAAAGGCTGAATGTCCAAACTCGGTGTTTGCAGCTAAATCTTTATCCAAAACCCATCACTTTCTCTACCCACCTTATCCAGTCACACCCAACTGTCCCTGGACTCTGTGTCCTTTTCTCCTGACAAGGTGGAGAGCTTGCTGTCAAACCTCGACTCAGATTCTACAACCGGTCCAGACGGCATCAGCCCACGTGTCCTCAAAGCCTGCTCTTCTGCTCTTGCTCACCCTCTCTCTGTTCTATTCACCCTCTCATTTGCTCAAGGTCATCTGCCATCTGCTTGGAAATCAGCAAACATTATTGCCCTGCATGAAAAAGGTGCAAAAACAGATCCCTGCAACGACAGACCAATCAGCCTTCTCCCAATCATCAGCCAGGTTATGGAATCCATCATCACTTCAGACATTAGATCCTCCCTCTTCTCCAATGGCTTGATTTCCGATCATCAATTTGGTTTCAGACCAGGTCACTCTTCCCTGGATATGCTGCTTCTGCTCTCCCAACAATGGGTGGAGGTCCTCAACGCCAGACATGAAATCAGAGCCGTATCCCTGGACATATCACGTGCTTTTGATAGTCTGGCACCCTGCACTACTCACCGAACTCTCTTCCTATGGTATCCAATGCCATCTCTACTCATGGCTCACAGACTTCCTCTCCTGTCGCAGTCAATGTGTGGCCCTAAAGGAGTTCTTTCATCCCCTCTTCCTGTCCAGGCTGGAGTTCCTCAAGGGAGTGTTCTGGGCCCTGTTCTTTCACTGGTTTTCATCAATGATCTCTCCGACTCTCTGGAAAATCCTCTATATCTCTTTGCTGATGACTCCACCCTCTGCCGTACCATCGCTCATCCCTCAGACCGGCAAGCAGCAGCTTCTTCGCTCACTGCAGATCTGGGTAAAATCACAAAAACTGGTCCAACACGTGGAACATGTCTTTCAATCCAGACAAATCTCACACTCCCACTATGTCTCTCTGAAAGGACCGTTTAGAACCGCCCCTCCCCCCTCCCCCCATTCACTTTCTCAACAATCCTCTGGAAGAAGTCCTTTCTTTCAAGCTTCTGGGTCTCACTGTCTGCCATGACCTTTCCTGGGAAAGCCACATTTCAAACCTCGCCTCCAAAGCCAGTCGCCGAGCTCTCAGAACAAAACATGGTCCACGAACCGTGCGTGATGCTTTACTGAAGCGGAGGTGAAAACTTTAAGTCCTGGGAGGACTTTGTTCCATCTCCTCAAACCCACAAATGGAGATAACAACAAACGAGACAGACAGACACACACACACACACACACACACACACACACACACACACACACACACACACACACACACACACACACACACACACACACACACACACACACACACACACACACACACATACACACACACACAGACTTCCCATTTCAGGATTTGATGGTGTAAGTTCTTTGACCTGTTTCAAACGGCCTTTTAAGAAATTAACTTTTTCTCTATTCAGTGGATATCAATTTATTCACCGAATTCAGCCATCAATGGCTATCATGTTCCTCTCCATTGGACCACCTTACTCCGTTGCCATGGTTTCCATAATCCCAATATCTCAGTTTACCGATTCCATCCCAGATTGTCACCCGTTTCATCATTTGGGTTTCAACGTTGGCGATGTCGAGCTTCATTTTACTTGCATTCAATGTCAGTGCGGTGAAGATTTGATTGGAATTGAGTTGCATGAGTTAATTGCTGGTTCTTGTAATGTTCTTGTTATTGAGTATTAAATTCTCAGGGGATAAAACTTTGCCTTCAGTTTCAAGGTGATCCACGTTCAGATGTGTGGAATTTTTTTGGAAAGCGTACGGTTACCCGTTAGTTGTCTTTTCCTTGGAACGGTGACTTCTGGTGTAGAATTTCATGTCATGAACAGCACGGGTAGTGGATATTGTGACAGACAAGAAAATATTATGCCTTATGTTTCAAGGACAGAAATTGGTCATGGCTGAATATGCAGAAAACATTCCAAAACAACGCTCTGGTTTGGCCATTTGGCCTTTACATTTGTGTACACAGCTTATGGTGGTGTTCTCCAGGTTAAAATCCTGTGACTGTTGATTTCTCCACTGTCTACAAATGTCTTCTGCTAGAAATGGATGAGGTGTGTGTGTGTGTGTGTGTGTGTGTGTGTGTGTGTGTGTGTGTGTGTGTGTGTGTGTGTGTGTGTGTGTGTGTGTGTGTGTGTGTGTGTGTGTGTGTGTGTGTGTGTGTGTGTGTGTGTGTGTGTATGGAACGAAGTCCTCCCAGCACTGAAAGTATCCACCTTCTCTTCGGTAAGGGATCGCAGTTCATGGACGAAGCTGTTCAACTTTTGTTGTTCTCAGAGTTTTGTTCCGATTGCTCTTTTCAGGATGGTCACCGAATCCCGGGCTGCCTCAAATTGTAGTTAATTTGTTGTAATATTCCCGGGGATGGTTTTCAAAATTTCAGTGACGTTCTTCTTTTTTACTCCTGTTGGTGCAATTTCGACACTCTTCAACTTCCAAGATCTCTTGATCTCATTTTTGAAGTCCTGTTATTTGGTCATTTTCTTGATTTCTGCATTATTTAAGCCAAGATCGCTGCATCCTGATATCTCAATCAGCAATGCTGTCTTTTCCTTTTTGTTCCTGAGAGCAATTTCTGGTTACAAGGCAGTCAGTCAGTCAGTCAGTCAGTCAGTCCGTAAACACTTCAGTCATTATCGCTTGAACCAAAAACACGATTTGATGAAACTTGGCTGCAAGTTTCAAATGTGATGCCTAACGAAGGTACATTGACCGCATCAAAATCTGCACTCATTAAGGGGTCTCGGGTGGGGGTGGGGTGGGGGTGAGGGGCGTTGACCCTCCCAAAATAGGTATTTGCTCTCTTCTCTGAAATTACACACATTATTTTGATGAACCTTGACCACAACCTTCATAACCTGTGATGTCCAAAGGTGTATTGACCGTAAAAAATCTGCACTCATTTAAGGGGTCTGTGGTGGGGGGGGGCATTGTTTGACCCCTCAAAATAGCTATTTACTCTTTTCTCCGAAACTACACACACGATTTCGACGAAACTTAATCACAACCTTCATCACCCTTGATGTACCAAAGTTTGTTCATGGCATTAAAAAAAAGTCAGGGTCTTGGGTCTGCGGGGGAGGGGGGGTTGAGTGATTGTTGCTCCTGAACCAAGTGAGATTCATGCCGAGCAGTCCTATTTTTGTTCTAGATAATGATGTCCGGTCGCAATGCTATATTTTCTATGTTTATGCTCGATGGGATCATCAGGTCGTCCATGACCAATTTAGGGTGTTCCAAAAAAATGAAAGTTTGACTTTTGCTGCTCCCTGATTTTGCCTTTGTTCCAATACCCCATAAGAATTTGTAGGTCAAAAATGAACAAAATTCCATGATATTTAGGGGTTCCTCAAGTTGGCACAATTATGTCCATTATGGAGAGGGCATTTTGCACTGCAATGTCAAAAAGCTCATCTTGGTCTCCTTGGAAAAACTATTCTTTCATCATATATGAATGCTGTGGTTTTTGAAAATATCAAACAACCATATTAATTGTGAAGTATACTGCGTTGTGCATATTCGACGGCAAGTTGTCAGTTACAGTTTGGCAAATTTTCACAATATTATGCCAACTTGAGGAACCCCTAAACATCCTCCAATCTGCTTCATATTTGGTGTGTATGTTTCTACTGTCAAATGAACAAAGGCACACCCAGGGAGCATGAATATTCATACTTTTATTTTTTTACCCCCCATTATGAAGCACCCTAGTGACCATGATATCCTTATATTCAATGATTGCCCTTTGTTCGTGTTTCCATGAATTTTCTGGAATTGGGATGTTGAATTTTTTGCAGATATGCCAATGAATCGTTTTGCATACTTTGTTGTGCTTTGTTGTCCTTATCACAGATATTTTCCCCTGCTCCACCATAAACCCCTGTCTTCTGGGCCCGGAGTCCGCCATGTGGCCCGCTCAAGAGTCCAGTCTATTGGGGGCCGGGGTCTGCCATGTAGTTTGCTCAAGAGTCTGGTCTATTGGCCTGAGGAAGCCAGCTGTGAAGCTGATGAAACGTCACCTGAGACCGGATCTGCTCTTGTTTATTGTTCAAATTACCGGAATAGATCTAGTTCTACTTTTTGTTGGAAGTGCCTTCTTCTTTATAAACGTGCAATCCAAGCTGCCCCAATCATATATATATATATATATATATATATATATATATATATATATATATATATATATATATATATATATATATATATATATATATATTGTTATGGTTGTGGAAATTCGCATTACACCATAAAGAGTCCTCAGGTGAGATATCTTGGTTAGTCCATGTGTAGTTAGCCCAAACCCGTTGAATAGAGGGAATATGTGTGGTTCATCCGGGCTGCGACGCTTTGAGTTTGCCATTTTTTCTTTCTCTATTGTTATTTTCGACCATGAATCCCCCAACAACTCAAACAACACCACCTTCGCCTCTGTACCTCCACAACTCCATCCCGCAAACATCGCTTCACCACCATTCTCAAACGACGCCCGCCAACAACCAAAAACTCCCACCATCTCTGCCTTTCTACCACACGTCGTGCCATGGGCTGCGAATGCGTTTCTTTCGCTTCAAAAAGCGGATCAGGAATGCTTCACGCCCCCTTTTCATCCGTCCAATGACCGAGCATCGGGTAGTGCAGCCCCGCCTCCAAACCCGCTGTGAATGCGTTCCTTTCTCCCCGAAAAGCGGATCAGGAATGCTTCACGCCCCCTTTTCATCCGTCCAATGACCGAGCATCGGGTAGTGTAGCCCCCGCCTCCGAACCCACTGTGAATGCATTCCTTTCGCCTCGAAAAGCGGATCAGGAATGCTTCACGCCCCCTTTTTGCCTGACCAATGGCTCAACAGAGCGTGGCGTAGCCCTGCCTCCAATCGCGTTTTGATCGGAATATTTGCATATAGGCTCCTCCTGGGGCCTATGAAGATGCGAGCGCAAGGCAACTCGCGCAGAGTGGAACTGGTGGAGCTGAGTGGAACTAGGGAGAAGTTGGAAAGTAGCAGTGAAGTTGGAGGGAGTTGGAGTTCGCGCGGTTCGGTTGCAGGTGGCTGGTTGAGTTCAAGTCAATGGAAGACAGTGGTCGGCAACGAGGTTGCGGTGTGGGGGTCGCTCGTCTCATCGCGGGACCCAAGCCAGCCAGCCATTCCCCTCTCCCTGAGCATCAGCAATCCCCCCCCCCCATCCGCACTGAGATAGTGCTGGGGGGGGCCTGTTCCTCCCCCACCCTAAACGTGGTGCCAACCAAACCGCTCGCGCGGAGCACGACGGAGAGGACTCGCCAACCACGCGAAGGGCACGGAGTCGGGGCACAGCTGCGCGAACATTGCGGCTTGCCCGCCATCGCGTCACGAGGACGCGGGTAAGACCTTCCCGGTCTCGTGGACCTGGCCGATCTTCCAGGATCCACGTACATTTGGTCTACGGACCTGTCTGCCTCCTTGCCTATGAGGGTGGCTTTCTTTCTTTCTTGTTGAATGCATGCTGTGGCGCCGTGTCCAATAAGTAGAACTGCCTAAGTGTCTGTGTCTGTACATTGCCCCTTTTATTTGGTGTAACTCTTTCTATTGCATTTGCTTTTGTTGCATGACTGTATGGCTGTATATACGTGCTTCAGTGTGTGTCCGTATTAAAGTGCATTATGTGAATTATTTTCCCGTTTTGCTTCGTCTTTTCCTTTAATTGAATCTCCATCTTGCATCATGTAAGGGATTCGATAGTGGGTTTAAAACGCCCGGTAATTAATCGGAACCGTCAAGGCCGACGATAACTCTGCTCGGTTATCCCTGTAATACGGAATGAACCGCTTAAGCGGTTTGTGTCCAGAGTCGGCCTGTGGCGTGGTACGATCGCTCGGTCGACCACTCGCGCTGGTACTTAGGTATGTCGAATTTGGCGAGCAACCCTATCCTGCGCGGGTGGGCAATTGGCACGATCGTGGTGAGGTTAAACCCCCATCCGTGACTGGCTCCGGGCGGTAGTTCCCGGAGGGTCACGACTGAATTGTCCGTCCGGTGGGCGACGTGTCGTGATTCAGGTTACGTGGCCGATCGCACGCCGGCGGGCGCGAATTCGCAACAATATTTATCACCAGTCGTAACCCCATCATATTGCATAACATTGGAATCCTCTTGGCAAATGAAGATGCAAGAAAACATTTTCAAACCTAGGTCGGAGGATCAGGGTGGGCGGAAAGACCCCAATTCTATCTATGGAAATGTATATCATATTGTGCTACCTGGTGGTCGGCAGTATTACAAATTGTCTCCTTATATCTAAACTCTAAATTCCTTCTGCACAAGGTGCGGGTACCTCTGCTAGTGTGTGATAAAGGAAAACAGGACTGCAAATGTATGTGCTATATAACTTGTAGAACTCTTCAGTGTTGTCAGTTAATATGATAAAAGACAACGTCACATTTTCCAAGGTGAAATGAGAGCGAGAGAAGAACCTTCAGAGTTTAGGCTTTATTCCATTTGATTGGAGCCGCTTCTGCGGGCACACCGGGGAATACAGGTTCAGCTAGGACTACATAAGCAGTAACGTATACATGTGCGATTAATCATCGCAGACTAAATCCGCGTAAGCACGGAGTTCGATATAATCTCCATTCTCACCAGTCAATGAGAACCTTCAGTCAACGAGCATCAAGTGAACAGCCAATGTAAATGGCAATGCCTCGGGGACAATCACCCCGTGCCGCGGAGACCTCCCCTTATACGCGAGACGCACAACATGTGATCCCGCGTCATGTCCCTCAATTCACCTCAATTCACCACACAAGGGGTGACAAGACACCGTGTAGAGTAAAGTTCGATGTTTGACAGTTAATGTTGGTTGAGCAATCACTTTCAAATGTAAGATGGAACAGTTATTGGGAAGCATGTTTTACAGGCAGTGGAACAGAGGTCAAGTGAATGAGTGGACTTCTTCTGCATTGCCAGTAAGTACAATCATTTGTAGATTTATTCGCCTCCGTTGGACTTAGTCCGAAATTTGGTCTCGATTTTCGTGTGTGTTGGTGTGTGTGTGTGTGTGTGTGTGTGTGTTCGCAAGCATACCTTGGACATGTATGGACCAATTTTATTTGTACTTGGAACAAGAACAACACATGATGGTATACATCAGCACTTCATTTTTTTCCCCCCGACATCACATCCAAGATGGCCGACTGGCGGCCATTTTATCTGCAAAAAAAATTACCCCGGCGTTGAACACGTCCTCAACCATTTATCTGACAGGCATGGTCCGATGTTGTTCAAACTTGGCACAAGCACAGCACATGATAGCTTGTACTGGCACCTAACTATATTTTGCGATCTGATCAAAGATTGCTGACTGATAGACTGATGGCCATTTTAGTTGTACATAAAATTTGGGCTCACCCTTCAACCCCGTACAGCAAAATTACTGCAACAACGGGGGCAACGACATTTTATATCTTCTGATAAAGTCAAGCTCCACGTTTTTGTTTCAGTTTCTCAATGATGGTTCATCTTTGATGTACGTTTTTAATTTGCCCCAAAGTGAAATATATGTGAAACAACATTTCATGGATTTCTCTCCCACTTTAGATGTATTAATATGACCAACACCAAACATGTAAAAAATGTATTTAATATGAGAGAGAGAGAGAGAGTTCACCTCCCTTCGGTTAACAATTTATTTTAATAACCGCAATAGGATGTGTCACGAGTGTGACATTAAATAGTAGACTATAAAGTCCAATGAGGACACATTCGTGTGGACATCGTATGTGGGTGGAAGGGGTCAAAAATAAATCGCCCCTTCAACCATTTTGTTTGTATCAAGCAGGGATATGGTGTTGTAAGAACAGAATGTGCAACAGCTTCTGCAAGGACATCAGTGGCAAATGAGTTGTGGGGGAGGGAGGAATGACAGTGAAGGACATAGACTTTGCCAGTTGTTTTGTTGCAGAGGGAGCTGTGGCCCCATGGAAGTATGACATACTAATTGACCACCTTTGGGGTTACCTGACCCCCCCCCCCTTGCTAGTTTTACTCCTTGAGTCAATGCTAGGCATTGCAGTTTAAAAAGATTCGTTTATTCTTGCAAGAGGTGTGGTGAAACTGGCTATCCATCAACATGAGATTTTCCCATCATTGTCCTTACTTGCAGCATCTCGTGCCAATGCAATTCCTTTAATGACTCTGAGTTTGTTTTGGGTGTATACAAGAATTGTATTGTTTTAAGATTGTGGGAAGCATTTTTAATGCGAGATTATAATGCTCAAATTTTGTTTATTTTTTTACTTTACATTGATCTCAGGCTCATGGAGGAACGTGTATCAAAATAAACTACATGCAGGACAAAGACATTAATTAATAGACATTGATGTACTTAAAAAAAAAATTACACTGACAGTAGACAATTGACAAAACTGTACTGGGGTATTTTAAGTTGGGTTTCCCACATCATTATCCAGGGGATCACGTCGAGATATTAAAGAGACAGGCATATTGAAAAGCCCCATATTGATAGATTAGGATATGTGTACCCCCTTCGCACCATCCACCTTTTCACTGATCGTAGGCCGCTGGACTTGCCTGGTAGGAATGCCAAGGACCTGTGAGAGTTGTCCCGAGGCTGCATTGGGGCTCTTGACAGGTTTACTCGTCTCTCCTCTTCAAGGGATCTTAGGGGGATGGGCTGAGGAATTTGGCCAGGGACCAACTATTTGGACAGAGTTAGGAATGGGCAATGACATTAGGGGGGCTCGGAATAAAAATTAAAATAAAAAAATTATTTTCCTTTTTGTTAGAACCTTTGGACAAAGACAGACATAGGCCATGGCATTGGTGTTGGCATAGGTTATGGCCGAGCCCACCTTCAGACCGACCAGCACCACCACTCTCCCTCAGGTCAACCACCACCATGAGGTCGGCCAGCGCTGCCTGTCGACCTGGGTTGCATCACCTTGCCTTACCTTGATTGCCTTTGCCTTACCTTGATTGCCTTATCTTGCCATGACGTGCCATTGCCTTTGCCTGTTTGCTCACCTTTGTCATGTGCCCAAAGGGACCACTTGTTCTGTGGTCCCACGTAAGCTTCAACAAGATCTCGGAGAGGGTCGAAGACGAAGCCTCTTCATAAAGGATGGCCAGTGGGCAGTCACACCACAAGGACTGCCATGCAGGCAGCTACGCAACTGAGGACTGCATGTGAGCAGCCCAGGAGAGGGCAAATATAAAGGCCATCTTCAAATGGACTGTAAGACGATGTATGGCCTGCCGTGATAGGGTAAGCTGCCTCCAGCAGCCTGGTGAGAGAGTGCCATTGAGGGTAACCAAGACATCACATTGTGCGGAACATTCACTTGCTGACCCTTCCTTATGTTTTTCTTTTTCCTTGAGTTGCAGGTTCTGGGCCATGGGTAGTGTAAATATTAGAATTGTATATAGTTATTGTTGTGAGCCGGCCAGTTGGTGTTTAGCTTCAATTCTGGAAATTTAGCATAAGGCTGTCCAGGTGAGTCAGTTAGGAAGGTACGCAACGCATTCGGTTTATTGTTTTTGGGGACATGTATTGAACTTTGAAATGTCACACTCAGGGACCCGTAGGTAAATTGTTTTCGATGGAAATTACACCTACATACTACACGATGGCCTGGTGACTCGGGATGAGTCTAGTAAAAGGGAGGGGGGAGAGAGGCGAGAGAGAGAGGGGAGAGAGAGGTGAGAGAAAGGGGAGAGAGAGAGAAAGACAGAGACAGACATTGTGTGGGAGTATGTTCCACTGTTTGGAGGCAGGGGAGTTTGCAGAAAGGAAATTATGCTTTCTGAACAGCGTACACACACACACACACACACACACACACACACACACACACACACACACACACACACACACACACACACACACACACACACACACACACACACACACACACACACACACACACACACACTTGTGTGCAGAAGTTGAGCTTTAACTGACTGCTCAGTTGTTGATTCTGTGTTTGTAATTTCCACCTCCATCTCACCAATGAGGAAAAGAAGGAAAAACAAATGGTTGTCCATCACTTTGACGGGCGAGGTTGGTGCCCGTCAATCTTTTTCTTTGGTTCTTTGGTTGTGGATGATTTATTTTCCTTTGGTCTGTCTGTGCAGGACATAACCATTTTCACCATTTGAGTTTTTGTCATCAAATTTTCAATCAACATTTATTATTTGAATATGGAGAAGAGTCATTGTTAATTACGTCACAATCACAGGAAGTACAAATAGGCCCTTTCAGCCCATCTGCCACGCATTAACACAAGATGGCTGGATTTTGCAATCGCTTCCGGGTTTCTTTATTTATTTGTCACTGACGAATACCACTTGTCACTTCGATAACGTCAAGACGAAGAGGGGTGAGGAAAGAGGGCAGTGTTGCAGTTCTGAGAAACCGCAGCTCCTCAAAGAAAATGCACACAACACATTACGGTCCTGAGACAGTTATTTCAGTAGTATCTGTTTTTTGAAAGCCCGTCCCTTTTGTCTCGTGGGTTGACGGGATAAAATGTGTTGCAAGGGCTTTCAGTTAGGTCTTTAATTCCATTTGCTATTCCTTAATTTTATTCCTTTACTTCACGCACGCGACATCGCCTTCACGCACGCCACAGACCAGACCGCACAGCGACAGACTCATTAGCAAGTACCGCCAGATTCCCATTCAAACTGTGCACCATCCCCCAATGGACATTTCATTTCAACCTTCTCTGTACTCGAACCGCAATGCTACAACCCTCGTACAACGACCACAACACCTCTAAAAAAAATCCCCACAATAACCTATGCTCAACCTCCTCACTACAACTGCTACAAACGCTTCAACATCACCACAAATGCTTCAACCTTCTCACCACAAACACCACAGTACTTCACACATGTCGCCATGGCTGCGGCAAAGCACCGTGACCACGGCCGGCTCCCCGGAGGCTCAACACTGTCCTTTAGGGATGTTGGGGAACAAAGGACATTACCCACCATGACGGAAGCTTGAGGTCAGAACAGATTGGCACATAGCTCGGAGCGTAAGTATGCGCTGGGGTCTGTTCAACATCATCTGAGTAGCCCTGACACCCCGCTAAATCGTGACCCTCATTTGGAGCCCAGCACATGTTCGTGGCTGAAGAGTGCTCCCAAAAACCCAAACCCCATATTAATTTCGGAGCTCCGTCGCATGGCCAGGTTCGATGTGTGGGGAGGGGGGGTGTTGGGGGGGGGGGCGGAATAAGACCATTTTCGACTTTGGAGCCTCACAGGGCATGGCTACTTCTCACGGAGGTGTTGGCGCACCATTGGGAGCATTGGGAAACACCTGCAGAGCATTTTGATCCACTTCTTAGCTCCTCCTCTGCAAAACAGCCTCAATAAAATAGCTATGACAGGATCATTCAAGGCGGAATCTTTGCCATTCAGTTCGCCAGTCAGAGTCCACCAGACGGAGTTTTCGCCACACAGTCTGCCACGGAGGGTCTGCCAGGCAGAGTCTTCATCACACTGTCTGCCACAGAGAGTCTGCCAGTCAGAGTCCACCAGACGGAGTCTTCGCCACACAGTCTGCCACAGAGAGTCCGCCAGTCAGAGTCTTCGACACAGTCCACCACCGAGAGTCTGCCAGACAGACTCCGCCAGTTAGTTTTCACCACACAGTCTGCCGCACACAGTCTACAATATACAGTTTATGATCCAGATTCTCGGTGGGTCCTCCAGTCAGTCAGCCTCCCTGATGTGGTCATCCATGATTGATTGGAGGGTCTTCTCCCAGGTGCGGGGTGACTACTGAGTGAGGAGGGTCCGGACCTGGAGGGGAAAGGAGGAGCGTTGAGTGTGTGAGATACCAGACTGATAATAGATTTAATAGACACTTGCACAGACTTTCTCACATGCCACTTTAAGCTGTATTCTCACAAGTTCTGCCTCTCCCATCTTCTGTCTCATCTGCTGTGGAAACACAAAAACGAAAAAAGCAACTGCAGATCTGCACTTCTTCACTCTTCCTCTTCTTCATTACATTTGCACTTCATTGCACCTCATTTTGCACCTCCTCACTCACACACCATAGACACCCCCAGTTTTCTTCCCTCCTCGCCCCCCCCCACCCCAGCAACTGGGTTGTGTTGGTCTGTCAACCGTGCCTGGTACAAAGAGGTCGTTCACACATCAAACTTTCTCTCATCTTTCTTTGCTCTCTGATTTCCTAGGGTGTGTGTCTGATGGCACCTGCGATGTTTGCATAATATAAGGTTGTCATAAGATAAGGTTGTGGAAGGTTCAACATATCGGGTTATCTCTGGGCTGTGTCTTCTTTTGTGAATAATTGCATTTATTTTGCTGCAACCTACAAATCCTTACTTTCCCCTGCTGTAAATATTGCTTATAATAAATCCCTTTATTGTTCACATACCTTTCCTCGCCCTCATTTGATAAATGAATTGCTTGTATTATAAGTGTCCCCAGCTCGTTCTGTCTTTTCCTCCATTGGTCCAGCATGGTCCGCACATAGTTAGCCGGGAAGTTCTACACCACTAAATGTACTAAATGTATTAGCCGGTGCGTACTTGTCAGCTCTGTTCGGCTTCACCTGATACAGTAAGTTAATGCAAGTATGCATTGAGAGCTCAAGACCCCCCCTTGGTGTGGCTGCCCACATGTGAGGTAGTGTAACCCTGCAGGATTAGCAGTACCAATTGACATTCAAGATTGCCTAGCAACCCACTGGCACACAGAGTTATCTGCGCCCGGTGGCCTCAGGACCGGGCGTTCAGGAGGGACCCTAGTGCTTCCCATCGTGTATATTAGATTTAACTGGTAATTAAAAATCATCATATCAATTAATGTTAACTACTCAGGCCTTAGATTAAAAAAAAATGCATCTACATCCTTCTTCATCTATATTGTTACGGATCTGGAAACCTTGTGCATACAACATACAGGTGTCCCAAAAGTCAGTTATCTCGTTAAGTATGTGTGTAGTCAGACCCCCTTCCTTTTGTCTAGTGGGAGAATCAAAGGCGTGCGTTGCGATTTCTTTTAGTTAGGTTATTACATCTAACAAGCCATCTAACAACCATCCCATCTGCATGACCCCCTCGGCCCATCACAATCCACCACCAACCAACTGCCTTCGCACACCCTGACGTGCCAAGGCAAGATCTCGCGGTTCCGGTTTCTCGGCTCCCACAAACATTGTAGCTCTTTCACGACGACCTTTGCAACATTGATACTGTTGCTCGTCAAGCATGAACCCGCGTGGAAGAGTGGCTGGGGTTTCCCGGCATGGGGCCAAGGCCATGCCCCAGAAGGGTGGGCTGTAGGACCTGTTCAATCAAAGGTGGACAGCAAGGTATGTTTCACCAATGTCCCCTCCCCATTGAGGGAGGTTAAAAAAAATCCCCAAGCACTCTCGGAGAGCAGAGTTTTGGTGGGTTTTTGCTGTCACGAAAGGGGTTCATGCTGTTTCGAAGGGGTTACGAAGGCTGTTATGAAGGGAGTGGTAACAGTGGTTGTCACGAGGGCTGTCACGAGGGTTGAGCAGAACATCGTCGAGGCGGCGAACGTGTCTCTGCTGGCCCAATACAAGTAAGAAAAGAGCGACCCTGACCCCCCTCCTTGGACCCCGGCCATTCACCACCCGAGCTCCGCCACGAACCTCGAGTCCCACACGTGCGACTGGGGACCAAACCAGCGACCATTGTCAGGTGCCGCAGCACGGAGTATCCCCTTTCTCCAACGGCCAGGTACCCATCTGAACTCTGACCCCCAGCTTGTCTCTCTCCTTGGCTGTGAGGGTCCAATAAAGAACTCTGGGTTTATTTTAATTTGTGTGTGTGTCTGCGTGTGGGCCCGTCTTTTAAGTCGAACTGAATAAGTGTTTTTGGATCATTGTAAATATTTCTTGCATATTCGTGTTAAGTCTTGCTTTGTGTCTTCATTTTCATGTAAATAAATCATCACAGAAATGTTCCCAGTCCATTTCCATTTCCATTTCTGTCCATTTCCGTCCATTCTTGTCCATTTATTAATGGACAGAATTTATTATTATTAATTTATTAATGGACATTTATTAATTATAATTAATCCGGAAATGTCCATTTCCGTCCCTTCTTGAATTGGTCCAACATGGTTAGGATCTACGTTTAGGTGGGGTTTTATCCCCGGTAATCGGACAATGCAGGGAGGTCCTGGGCAGGCCCACTCGACTGCATCCGAGCCGGAAAGGTGGGTGGCAGAGTGGTAGTCGGTAGGTGTAATTTTACCGCTGCCGGGAGAGTGATTCCGGTTCGGCCAGGCATTCTGAGAGCGTGGATCCCCAGTAGCCGAGACCGCGTGGTTGCCGAGGTACATTGGATCTCGCCAAAATAACCCTCCGCCACGCGGTCGAGATATTGGCGTCCACGGTTGGTTAAACGACCCGCCGGCTCACGGAGCTATCCAAGCGACGGCCTACAATTCCGGGGAGTCTGGTGGAGACGACGTAGCTTTCCCCACCTAGTGGTCGTTCTCGCCACCGACCCCCGGCCCACAACAGTAGAGTGTCGGGAGCGGGGTACGACCCCCTCCCCTCAATAGAAAATTTGTGGTGTTCGAATCCGTAACAGTTTGGTGTCAAGTTGTGGGACTCAAACCCCTCTGCCTCCATAGAGAAATTTACGGGATTTGGACCAGGGGTGTGCTTGACAACCCCCCCCCCTTTCCCTCCAAATTAAGAGCAGTCAAATTTTATTTAATTCTCAGCACGGACCATGGCGGACCAAGACGGACTGGTACAGGTGGGTTCTGAATTAACATTAGAAGAACCCATGGCTCAGGTCGACACCTTGCAGGAAGACCCTCCCCTGCAATTAAACCCAGAGGTAGCATTGGGGGCGGCAGCCGTGGTGCATGAGGCTCCGCCAAAGCCATTTGACTTGGGCCAGTTGATGGAGATTTAAACCGAATGGATGGGAATATGCAAGCACAGAAAGGTGAAATGCAAAGCATGGGGATAAGCTTACAAGAACAAATGAAGGCGGGTCAGGAAGAAATGAAGGCGGAGCTGACAAAGGTGAAGGGTGAAATGCAGACCATGGACTGGAAAATGGCGGATGAGATCGGTACAGTCCGAGGGGACTTGGGGGGGGGTATAGAAACCTCAGGATCTTTTGGGCTAACACGAGCCCCCGATGTGAATGTCCCAGAGTGTGTGTTAAAAGGTGTGAGTGGTGCAAATGACATGGCATATGTGAGTGCATGTGAGGAGATGGGACACGGACCGACCCAGACGGGAGACGTGGGTCGTGTAACGGACGGAACTATTTGGAAACCATCACGTGCACGGCTACAATGGCAGCAATGGTGTGAATTTGCAAAGCACGTGACCCCATGTGAGCACGTGTGCGAGTGATGTCGGCAGGGATCGCGCAGCACGAAGGCCTGGTGAGAAATGCACGGCTCACATGATGGATGGCTTGGAAGCGGCTGTGTAATGCGATCGACGGGACGACGTTTCGCCTCCAATTATCGCCCGGACGAAGGGGACGAGCGAGGTGCAAACCGCCTCCCTGGTGATGCAAGGCCTATCGAGCCTTGCTACGAGTAAATGGACCCCGGCCAGGATGTAGCGAACATCCTCGTCGTGGGGAAAAGGAGCACTAGTTAGTGGAAGGGTTTAGCGTTAGTTAAACCGGCCTCATGGGGTATGAGCAGTTCTCCACGGGGCCTGGTGGGATGAGTTAGTGGGAATTGTAGTTTAGAATTTAGAAATGGATTGGAGACATGGACGGACACGGAACGTGTAGTGGGGACGTAGATTAGCTACGTAGAATTAAATGGAATGTGCATTAGAATAAGGGATGACGAGGGGCACGAGCTTAGTTAGGGGAACGTAGCGAGTAGAGCGTCAGTATAAATGTGAAGAAAAAGAGAGAGAAAGGAACATAATGAATGAATGTAGGTCAGCGGGCCCAAGTGTGAGTGGAGTGAATGTGGAGTGCATGGTGCGAATGAATGATTGGGGGAGGAGTGAATCCCACCCAAGGGAACCCGTGGTTAGTGTAATGTTAGTTAGTGGGTGAGTTAAGTTAACCAATCGGATGTCGTTTTGTCGTTGGTGTTGAATGAAGGCACGAAACCTTTTGAAGGGTGCAGGAGTCTATTGACCGGCTGGGAACGTGGCTGTGGAAATGTGCGCCCTAAGTAGAGGGCACCCCGGGCACCGAAGTAGTTGGCCAGAGTAGGCCATGGGTCCAAGGGACTGAGTTAGTGTAATGGGCATGGGCAGCCCACGGAAACAGGACCGAGAGCGCCAAAATGCCACATGGGCATTGACGGGGAAGATGCCAGAGAGGGCATCCCCCACATTCATAAGGAGTAGGTAGGCTCGGAGACAGCCTCAGCGACCCGGGGGTGCCGAAGATCGAGTTCAGCAGATGGGTATCCCTGCCAATGAGCCACGCTGCCCAGCCACGAAATTGTGCAAAAGCACGAGAGAAAATTTGCGGGCCAGGCCCAAATTAATAACGAACACCAACACAGGAGATGGGAATCATGGTTTCTAGAACTGATAGTTTAAAGAGACAGGCGTGTTGAAAAGCCCCGGGGGATAGATTAACGTTTAATAAATGTTAGGATAGATAGGAAACGTGTACCCCTTCACACCATCCATCCCTTCGCTGTTCGTGGGCCGCTGAACTCATCCTTGGAGATTGCTGAAATCTGAGGGAGTTGTTCTGAGGCTGCATTGGGCCTCGAGACAGATTCACTTGTCTATTTCTTAATCCTTTCCAAAGGGATCTTAGGGATTGGGAGTGGACGGTCAGGAGAGGTTAGCTGAACAAAGACGACAAGGGGGCTTGGCACACACGTAATTATATATATATAAAAATAAAATATAAAGAAAAAGTCGAAATTTCGTTGTTTTTTTTTCTTTGTGTTGTTGCAAGCTAATGGGGGGACCAGGGGTGGGTATGGACAAGGACAGGCATAGGCAATAGGTTGGGGGGAGATCGTAGGGTAGGTCCGAGCCCGTTTTCAGACCGGCTGGCGCCAGCACACTCCCTCCACAACCTCACGAGACCAGACCGAGGCCGGCCAGCTTCGTGTGCCGACCTCCTGTTGCACTGCATCTTGCCTGGTCTGCGTTTGCCATGCCATGCTTTGCCTGCCTTTGCCTTGCCTCCATACCGCCCATGCCTTTGTTTGCATTGCACAACCTTCACCATGTGCTCCAGGACCACCTCTGAAAGTGTTTGCAAGGACTGACCTGCAAGCAGCCGTGTTACCGGGCACTGCACTGAGCAGCCCGGATATCTCCTTGTTGTTGCATGAAGGTCAGTTTAAATGGACCGGTGACTGCACTGAGCAGCCCGCAGATCTTGTTGCATAAAGGCCAGTTCAAATGGCCTGTGAGACGGCGAATGGCCTGCCGTGTTTGGGTGAGTTTCCTCCAGCAGCTGAAATATAAAAAAAGAAGAAGAATTCAACAGCAATCAAGGGACCTTTGAAGGCCGTAAAGACGTCTGACCATCAGTACCTGCTGTACACTCACCCACAAATGTTAACTCTGCTGCGTTTTCTCTCCTCAAGTCACAGGTCCTAAGCCATGGGTCATGTAAATATTTGGACTGTACATGATTTTAACCCACCTGTTGTTTGTTTAGCGCCAGCAATATAGTTAAGTTGTCCGAATGAGTCTGTTAGTTTAGTCATGCAACGCACTCGGTTATTTATTTTTGGGACATGTATTCAAAATGTCACACTCAGGGATCCGTCGGTAAAATATACTCGGGGAAACCTACACCTGCATGCCACACGAATGTTAAACGACTCATGTCGAGTCCAGCAAAAGGGGGGGAGGGTAGTGTTACTGATCTGGAAACCATGTGCATACAACATACAGGTGTCCCAAAAGTCAGTTATCTCGTTAAGTATGTGTATAGTCAGACCCCTTCCTTTTGTCTAGTGGGAGAATCGAAGGCGTGCATTGCGATTTATTTCAGTTAGGTTATTACATCGAACAAGCCATCTAACAACCATCCCATCTGCATGACCCCCTCGGCCCATCACGATCCACCACCAACCAGCTGCCTTCTCGCAACCTGACGTGCCAAGGCAAGATCTCGTGGTTCTGGTTTCTCGGCTCCCACAAACCTTGTAACTCTTTCACGACGACCTTTGCAACATTGATACTGTTGCTCGTCAAGTATGAACCCGCGTGGAAGAGTGGCTGGGGTTGTCCGGCAGGAGCCAAGGCTACACCCCAGAAGGGTTGGCCGTAGGACCCTGTCCAATCAAAGGTGGACAGCGAGGTGTGTTTCCCCAAGGGCCCCTCCCTGTTGAGGGAAGTTAAAAAAAATCCCCGAGCACTCTCGGAGAGCAGAGTTTTGATGGGTTTTTGCTGTCGTGAAAGGGTTTTTTGCTGTTTCGAAGGGGTTACCAAGGGGTGGTAACAGTGGTTATTACGAGGGCTGGCACGAAGGTTGAGCAGAAGGTCGTCGAGGCGGCGAACGTGTCTCTGCCGGCCTTCGACAAGGAAGAAAAGAGTGACCCTGACCCCACTCCGTGGACCCTGGCCATTCATCACCCGAGCTCCGCCACGAACCTCGAGTCCCACACGTGCGACTGGGGACCAAACCAGCGACCATTGTCAGGTGCCGCAGCATGGAGTACCCCCTTTCTCCGACGGCCAGGTATCCATCCGAACTCTGACCCCAAGCTTGTCTCTCTCCTCGGCTGCAAGGGTCCAATAAAGAACTCTGGGTTTATTTTCATTTGTGTGTGGCTGCGTGTGGGCCCGTCTTTTAAGTGGAACTGAATAAGTGTTTTTGGATCATTGTAAATATTTCTTGCATATTCGTGTTAAGTCTTGCTTTGTGTCTTCATTTACTGGAAGTAAATAATCACAGAAATGCTCCCAGTCCGTTTCCGGCCCTTCTTGAATTGGTCCAGCATGGTTTGGATCTGAGTTGAGGCGGGGTTTTATCCCGGTAATTAAATCGGACATTTGTAGCCGGGACATCCTGGTCAGGCCCACTCGACTGCATCCGAGCCAGAAATGTGGTGGCAGAATGGTAGTCGGTCGGTGTAATTTTACCGCTGCCTGGAGAGTGAATCCGGTTCGGCCAAGCGTTCCGAGGGCGTGGATCCCCGGAAGCTGAGTCCGCGTGGTTACTTCGGTACATTGGATCGAGACAAAATAACCCTACGCCACGTGGTCGAGATATTGGTGTTTCACGGTCGGTTAAACGACCCGCCGGCTCACTGAGTTATCCGAGCGACGGCCTACAATTCTGGGGAGTCTGGTGGAGACAATGTAGCTTTCCCCACCGAGTGGTCATTCTCGCCACCGACCCCCGTCCCACAACAAATATATTATAAGATAGAGATGGCTATCCGTTCATCTGTTCACACTTTCTGCTGATTGGCAGTGTGAGGCTCGGTGCAATCTGATTGACTCATGGCAAGATTGAATAATGTATCTTAAAAGGCTTATTAAAAACGAATATCTCGAAATTTGATTCGATATTTGACGATTGGAACTCATGGCCGAAATAATTATGTCGTAATCTGGAGTTAAATCAGATAAAATTAGGAAAGGGGGGGGGGGGTTTCTCACCCGATAAAATTAAATAATAGGGTCCACGTGGAAGGTAAAATGGCTCCAAAATTATCTCTTTTTCACTCTTTTAAAGGTAATTAATGTATGTCTGATTTTATACTTTTACATTTTTAGATCCTCGTGGAGGATCTCTAAGTCTTACTCACCTTGTTGTTCTTCATCTTCTTCTTGTGGACTTTTTTGTTTCACAGCCCACAGTTTTCATCGAAACTTCCTGAAACTTGGTACATATATGTAAAATTACCCTGCGCAGACAGTAACCATCTCCGATTTTGGAAATTCTTCCTCAAAAAAAAGTTTACGTCATAATATCGCCGCTAATGGAAATCGCCTATTCCATTATCTCCGAAACGAGGCAAGCTGTTTGAATTTTGTTTGCGGGAATCAAGCCGGGCATTAGCACAGATAATTTATCGCAAACCTGATATATCACAATGACGTCATATTCGTTTTTATGACGTCATCATTAAGAGGACGAGGATCTTAGCTCATTTGAGCTTCTTAACACATAAATACAACATGAAATCGCAGGTTGTTTATTAACAGCGTGTTCTGATACGACCTCTGACAGGATTTCGTCAACATATGCATCCGCGCTTCCATAAGCTGCTTATCCTGGGTTTGAATCCCGACCCAGTTTTAAAATGTCATCCTGGTGTTTTACAGGCTGGGTGAATCATGAATGTGCGTCGTCCCTCCGATGGATGTCAAACTGGGCGTCCTGTCTCCCAATATTAGTTGGTGGACGTTAAAGATCCCCACGCTGTCCTTCACCAAAAGTGGGTGAGCTATCGCCGGCACCGTGGCCAAATTACAAATTCCTGGCCGAACGACTCCTGGGAAGGTAAACGGCAAACCACTCATGAAAACCCTTGCTCAGGAAGCTGTTTCGGTGGCACAGACGCTCAGTAATGAGTATGGGACGGTACATAAAATCTAATAAATACAGGTAACAACTGAATGACGAATGTGAAAAAAACATGAAAAGAAAATTAAAGATGTTTAAAAAAAGACATACAGAGAGGGGAGGGGGAAAGAGGAGGAGGATTGGGGGGGGTGGGGGAGGGAGAAGTTTCCTTCTGTATCCATCCTGTCCACTCCATTCCTCCCTCAATTTTTGTTCTTCAACTCCACTGTTGGTGTCCAACCCCCCCCCCCTTTCCCCACCCACACCACTGTTCTTTTTGTCCTGCTGCATCCTGATCTGTTTCATGTTCTAGCTCTTCTACAAGCCTTGAGTTTGTACACAAAAAAAATGTCAGAGGTTGACAACCATTGTACAGCTGAATTGTCTCTTTCTGTGTTGCAATTCCTTGGAAGGAAAGTCATCTATTATAATTATATTGTGAACCATGGTGTCTGCCTGTGCGTTCGTCTGTCTCCCGTTTACGGCAGCGGCTTCTCATGCTGCATTGAAAAGCTCAACATTCAATTTTGAAATGATGGGAGAACAGGCATGAGTAAAGTTGATGCCAAATTTTATTTTATTTCATAATCAGGATATTTTGCACTAGTTTCAGACAAATCCAACCTCCACCACCCGATGTTGCACCACCACTTTGTGGTGGGTGGTATAAGTAGCTCAGAGCTTTGGCTCTGTCTGAAACCAACAGTGCAACACAATTGACCTTTTTAAAGTCCATGAAATATTATTTAAATTTATAGATTAACTTAAACTATTCCCGGTCGCTGGGAACGGATACGCTTGCCAACTTTCCCCGTCACTTGCGATGGATACTCTTCCTAGTTTCTTATAATTCTGCACGATTGTGTTGATGAACTTCTCTAATGCAGTGCGATCATCTTTCATGGCTTGCCGTATGTCCGATACTTCCAATCCTAAAGTTGATATCCTCGTTAGTTCATTCACTTGATCAAGCAGAAGGTGACTTCTTTTATAACACAAGCAAAAGAACACCGGTAGCTGTTGCGACTGGAACTAGCAAGAGATGAATCCCGACTTCTCCTATTGAAGGAAACGGAGCAGAAACATCACGTTGAGACACCTGCGATGTCTTCGAATTAATTAAAGAAGTTGAAGTCAAACCTTCATCCATTCGTTGTGTGACATTCGACTATGTTCAAATTCTCTATTCTCTCCTGATCCCATTGCTCATTGCTGGTAGTTCCTCATTCCAGTCACCTTTCAGTGTTTTATAAAACAGGAATCTGTTCAACTACCTGGAGGTTAGGTAAAATCTGGAAGTCTGCTGTGCATTGGTAAGAATTAAGTCTGTATTTTTTTCAGTTCACGTAACAAATGCTTCTTGTTGTCTTCACCGAAGGATTCAATAGATCTCAGCCTTCATTATTCAACTTCTTTGCTTCTTCCAGTATGTTTCAATGGATATCTCTCTGATTGATCGAAGGGTAGCTTCTGTTGCTGGACAAAGATCTGCCACTGTTGTAGCAGATACCTGGATGGCATTGTTTATTTAATCTGGCTTTGTTTGAAGAACCAGCAAATAAAGTCCCATTGGTGGCCCAAGGAACCTCGGAGATGGGGGCATCCTCTCATTACCCTCTTGCTACACCCCACTATCATATAACTTAATTCCTTCTCCACATGGTGGCACCAGGATATAACTTCATCTAAGTGACCAGATATTTAAAAAGAGCGTCGAAGACGATCTCAGACTGAGTTAACCAAAACAGCTGGTTCCTAAAGTCTGCCCACCATGACAACTGCTACCTTGACTATACAAAGTGGGAAAACAATGGACAGAAAAAAAACTTTATGAGAAATGAAAGGTTACATTTGGCCTATATCATTATCCAAGGTAAATGTACTTGTTTTTGTATTGCCTGGCATAGCTTCAATTACCATCACAATTACATCTGACTGCCATTGTCATCCTGGCACTCCGCAGAAAGTGTATTACTGCATCACAGACGATGATGTCCTTTTGGAGAGGATGTTAACCCCCTCACTGTCTTGTCTACTACTATTATTAATTTGCAAGCCCAGCTTGAAGAGTTGACCCTTATTGCCCTTCGTTCCCTTGGGACAGGGGGAACACGATGTTAGGGCAGGAATTTTGAAAAAAGAAATTTTTGCCCATGGTGCCTACTCTTCATGAAGGACGTGAGATCTTTAATGTGCACTAACTAATGCTGGGCAGACGGGACGTCTAGTTCAATGTCCATCCGAGCGATGGCACACACATTGATGGATCACCCTGCCTGTGATGCACCGGGATGACAGTTTATAGCTGGACCGAGATTCAAACCCAGGCGAGACGGCTTAGAGGCGAGTATGCGTACCTCAAGGTCATCGTGCCAGGCCAAAACTGAGGAATGAAAGAATTCCAAAAATGCAGAAAAGTCAAAACTTCAAAAAGGAAAGATGCAGAAAACTCCATGGACTGTCAAAACCATATTTGAGCACAAAATGATAAGCACACTTACTCTAGATCGTGTTAATTCTCATTGTGGAGGGACAACATACGCGCAGCTACCCTGAGCAATGGGACACAGTGTATCTGATTTCTACCCCCCACCCCTCGCAGAGCACATGTAGTCACAGTTCCTCCAGCACATGGTTTGTGGAGACAGCCTGGTAACAAACTGAAAAATGCTTGAAACAAGGCCAAATGAATGTGCCTCACACCCTTTCAGCTAATGAGACCTTGGATCAGTTATTGCTGGAAAAGTTTCCATGACGGAGAAAATAAAATAATAATAATAATAAAAAGTTCCACGTATAAATCTCCTGTATCTATCACACACTTTTGTGATCCCACTTATCGGTTCTCCACTGACCTTTCCAAGAAATGTCTCCGAACGTTGCCAATTACAAATGCCAAATTTTGTTTTCAAATTAATCCAGAGTTTTTTTTGATTTTATTTGTGTCACGCCGCTTTTTCGGGGTGATTTTGACGGACTTCGGGTGAAGATGTCTTGCACAACCTGGTGAACATGATGAAAAATTTGTTGGTGGACATGATGCTGATGGTCTCCTAGATCATGAACTGGATCCTTCACCGAGCCTGAAGTCATTAACTTCATATGATGGAGGTGCAGCAAGAGCAGAAGGTGGTTGAGGTGCAGCGGGGGCAGGCAGTGGTGGAGATGCAGCGGGGGCAGGCAGTGGTGGAGATGCAGTGGGGGCAGGCAGTGGTGACGGTGCAACGGGTGCAGGCAGTGGTGACGGTGCAACGGGTGCAGGCAGTGGTGGAGGTGCAGCGGGTGCAGGCAGTGGTGGAGGTGCAGCGGGTGCAGGCAGAGGTGGAGGTGCAGCGGGTGCAGGCAGTGGCGCAGGTGCAGGGAGTGGTGGAGGTGCAGTGTAAGCAGCCAGTGGTGGAGGTGCAGCATGTGCAGGCAGTGGTGGAGGTTCAGTGGGAGCAGCCAGTGGTGGAGGTGCAGTGGGTGCAGGCAGTGGTGCAGGTGCAGGGAGTGGTGGAGGTGCAGTGTAAGCAGCCAGTGGTGGAGGTGCAGCATGTGCAGGCAGTGGTGGAGGTTCAGTGGGAGCAGCCAGTGGTGGATGTGCAGTGGGTGCAGGCAGTGGTGCAGGTGCAGGGAGTGGTGAAGGTGCAGTGGAAGCAACCAGTGGTGGAGGTGCAGCATGTGCCGGCATTGGTGGAGGTACAGCGGATGCAGGCAGTTGTGGAGGTGCAGTGGGTAAGTAACCATTAGATGGGTTGTCGGGATGTTGACGACTGGTCGGGTTGTTGGTGACTAAACCGTCTCCCCCGCCAGATTTCCTGGTGAGGGGGTGTGCGGATATGGATACCCAGCAGGACTAAATACAAAACCTGTCAAAAGGTGGCGAAGCTCCTTGTGAGCCAACTGCTATCCATAGGTGGTGCCCAACTGTGTCTGCAGACATCCTTCTGCAGTTGGTAATCTTTGATGTCGGCGGATGTCTTGGAACCCACCTTCAGGCAAAGAGGAGCTTTGTCTCCCAAGGGACACTGAATACTATTGACCAGAGTCACAGGGCCAGGCTTAATGACAGAGTTGAGTTGTTCAGGGAGTTGAGGCATAAAACTGTATGTGTACTGAGGGCGGATAAGGAGGTTTATGTGCGAGGAATCTTTGAAGGGGTGGACCATCACCTGTGGATGAATGATTCTCGTCCTGCTTACAAAGGAATTTGTGTATTGCGTTCCTCCAATCCCATCCCTCAGTTTGCTGGAGTTAGAGTGGAGGGTGGTGGGCTCTTGACAGAGGAGTCCAAAGCGAATGTCGGCTGGGCCAGATTCTTTGAGTGGCTGTACCAGGCTGATCCACCAGCTGTCGAGTTGGATGTCAGGGATACAACTATCTCCATTGCTGACCCTCAAATCAACTGTGAACCTCCTTCGTTTGTGGAAACAGTCTGCGGTGAACCAGTTGGAAGGGAGTAAAGCCCCAGGGATCTGTGGCATCCATGCTGAACTTCTCAAGGGTGTTGGAAACGCTGCACTGATATCGTTACATGCAGTTCTGTGTTTTGTTTGGATCACAGGCATCATGTCAACTGATGTGAAAAGGGGCTACGTTGTCCCTCTCTGGAAAGGGAAGAGTGATTGGCAGGACTGCAACAACTACTGAGAGGTGATGCGGCTCTCAGTGCCGGGCAATGTCTTTGCTCGGATAATTCTTCATTGGGTTCGCCACCATCTACTCGAGCACCAGTGCATAGAGCAGTCGAGCTTTACATCAAAGAAGTCAATGATTGACCGTATCCTTGCTATTCAGGTCATCACCAAATAGAGATGGGAGTTTTGGCAGGGGTTGATCAAAGCCTATGTTGATCTCCTCAAAGCATTCGATTCAGTGAATCAGGATGCCCTTTGGAGGATTCTTGGTATTCACGGGGTGCCACCAACGTTGATCGATCTGATTAAAGAACTACACTCTGGTACACAGAGTGCTGTGAGGTGTCGTGGTTCCATCTCTGACTTATTTCAGTTGTTACTGGTGTTTGCCAAGGGTGTGTACTGGCCATCTTGACATCTTGGATGCTGCCATCTTGTGTGTAGCTGTTTGGCGTGAGGATGTTGAGGTCATGGAGAGATTCACTTACCTTGGCAGTGAGATTCATATCTCTGCTGGCTGTGAGCCAGAGGTCAATAGAGGTCTGAGTCGGGCCTAGGGAGTCATGGATTCACTGGATCATGTGGTGTGGTGCTGCTGGTACCTATGCAGTTGGATGAAAGTCTGAGTCTTGAGGTCCTTGGTGTTTCCAGTCTTGCTCTGTGGATGTGAGACTTGGACTCTGCCAAAGGATCTAAGATGAAGACTTATCTCCTTCGGTACCACGCCTCGTCGGAGAATCCTTGGCTATCGCTGGTCAGACTTTGTGCTCAATGAGCAGTTGCTGAGAGATACTCAAATGATATTTGTTTCCTGGATAGTCTGTGAACATCAGCTGTGGCTGTATGGACATGTGGCTCAATTTGCTGACACTGATCCTGCTCACCAGATTCTCTCCGCAAGGGAGTTTCGTGAGTGGAGAAGGCCAATGGGATGACCTCGTGCCTTGTGGTTTCAGCTGGTTGATCAGCATCTCAAGGAGATGGTGATGTGCCAGGCATCTGCCTGGGGGATGGCCAGACGAAGTCCCCTGGAGTACCGATGGAAAGTGGACGCAGCGACCTGCTGCTCTGGCGCGTGCTCCCATACCTAACCTAACCGAGGTGAAAGCAATATTGCAATAGATGCTTTACTTGAGAGTAAATGACGCAATAAATATCGGTACTTACTTACTTTTAAGACACCTTGTTGGTCCATGCCAAGGCATTGCTGAACATATCGAGGCAGAGGGAAGCAAATGGTGAGAACTTCCCAAGCCAAGGAGGCTTGGCATGGCTGTCCAAAATTGGGGGTATGTGTGAGTGAGGGTGCGATGAAATGCAGACCAGATTGAGCTTTGTGAGTGGCCATTCCTCTGTGCTATGGCTCTAGCGACATAAAATTTGTTGTTGAATGTTGCCTCCCACCCAGCAACTTGATCCATGGTTGTAACCTGCAATTGTGAAAACCATGAGAAAAATAAGGAGACAACGAAACTCTTTATGTCAGTCACCTTTCCGTACATCCAAACATCTCTGGCTGGTGTCATTTCTTTGATTTGTAGTGTTGTAGTGTCTTCTATTTTTCATGATTCATAATTGCACACATAACCTTTCACCAGGAACGAGCTACCCAGTCTGAATTCATTTTTATAGCACCATGTCACAAACTTTCTGGTCGAAACAAATAATGTGCATGTACTCTCCGATGTCAAGGCGCATTTGCATACCACTAAAATCACAAACAACTGAGCTGTGTTATTATACATTCCAATACGCGCTCAACATACAACACCTGTAGCCGACTCTCCGCGAGCTCAGCTAGTACATCAGTTGATTTGTTCTTATCGCTGGGTGTGGTTTGGCAGGAACAACCAATCAACCTCCAGTACTTTGCCGTAAACCCGGTGGCAATTTCGTTGAAAAAGGAAGATTTGGACATTTCTCGCCAAGGGGATCTTCATTCAGTGAAGCACTCATTGTTGGGACGGTCAATCTATGGCTCCTTACTGTTTTCTTTCCTGGACTCTCAGCAGACTCCTCGTTTACCACCTGCTGGCTATTCACCAATCGCCTGGAAATACATTTGGGATACCTTTTGGAGGACTCTCTTTTTCTCTTCGTGGATTTTCTCCGACCGTGAACTCCGTCGTGTTTCGCACTTGTACAACCTATTTTCCACGTGCTTGTGCGAATTCTACTGTACAGTATTTACTCTTCCATGCTGTTTGAGTTCGCCCGAGACTTTCATCTTTTCTTCCATGGAGACGAAATCTGGCGACACGTCTTCCTGCTGAGGCCTCCGGCATATATTCATGATTCTTGCGGACTTCTTTGTTTCCTTGTCACGATTTTGTGGAGTTGATTTCGTTTGAACTTGTGACTTAGTTTGGCAAGTTGTATTTTGTACATAAGGAAGTTGTGACTGTTTCACATGACTCCTACCGAGTTGTACCAACAAGTTGATGAAAGGTGGGTTTAGCTGGTGGACTGTTCAGTCAGTTAGCGTCAGTTTTCCTGTTTGCTTCCTTCAGTTATCACCCATAAAAGGTTAAGTGAGAATTCAGTGATATCCCGGATTTACTTCAGTGGTGACCTCGCCCTCGGCGTGATACTTCACATCGGTGTTTTTCCACTGTTCAATATGTTTGAATGTTGGTTTTATGTTTGTTTATTTGTTTATTGATTTTTGTTCGTCATCAAGTCAGAGTCTAAAGAGAAAAAGGCCCATTCTGAAGCCAACAAAGAACATACTACTCTATGCGTATATATGGCTCATACTTTATTAGTTTTACGCAATAGAATCCTCTAGAATTACCCTTTAGAATTGTTTTGAACCCACCAGAATTAACCTTTAGAATTGCCCTTTAGAATTGTTTAGAACCCACCAGAATTACCCTTTAGAACCCTCTAGAATTACCCTTTATAACGTATTGGAATTACCCTTTATAACCCTCTAGAATTACCCTTTAGAACATATTAGAATTACCCTTTAGAACCTTTCGAAATACCCTATAGAATCCTTGAGAATTACCCTTTAGAACTAACTAGAAATACCCTTTAGAACCCTTTAGAATTACCCTATAGAACCCTTTAGAATTACTCATTAGAATTACCCTTTAGAACCCTCTAGAATTACCCTTTAGAACATATTAGAATTACCCTTTAGAACCTTTCGAATTACCCTTTAGAACATATTAGAATTACCCTTAAGAACCCTTTAGAATTACCCTTTAGAATACTTGAGAATTACTCTTTAGAACCCCTTAGAACCCATAAAAATTACCCTTTAGAACCCATAAGAATTACCCTTTAGAACCCATCAGAATTGCCCTTTAGAACCCTTGAGAATTAACCTTTAGAACTTATTGGAATTACCCATTAGAATTACCCTTAAGTACCCTTTAGAATTACCCTTTAGAATACTTGAGAATGACCCTTTAGAATCCTTTACAATTCCCCTTTCGAACCCTTTAGAACCAATAAAAATTACCCTTTAGAACACATAAGAATTACCCTTTGGAACCCATTAGAATTGCCCTTTAGAACCCTTGAGAATTAACCTTTAGAACTTATTGGAATTACTCATTAGAATTACCCTTAAGAACCCCTTAGAACTCTCTATAATTACACTTTATAACCCTTTTGAATTAAACATGGTGGGTTAGAAAGGTTCTTCTTCTTCATATTTGCAAGACGGATGGAAGGAACCCAAATGTTGAAACGGCTTCACTGGTAAAAAAAATTATCTCACCGATATCTGTGCATGTACAATCAGGACAAATTCAGAGACAAGGGGGTGGGGGGGGGGGGGTAAGTTGAGCAACTTTTTGATGATGATTGTCTCGAGTCCAATGTATTGCATTGTCAAAGATGACATATATCTTGTTTTGCACAGCAAGTACAAGTGCACAGTGTGTAGACCATAATCAGCTGTGCAGGATCAACACCAGTGTCCAGATGAAAAAGTTAAAAAATAAAAAAACACTCGGGTGGCTCAACTTACCCCCATCAATGAGGTAGCTTGATCCACGGACTGGGGTAAGTTGATCCGCAGCATTTGACAAAAAAGGTGATTACAGAAAAAGATATTTAACTCACAAAATATTTTACAGACACAGTTTATTGATTTATAATGACATATTCAGTAGTTTGGTGGACTGTTCAGCCTCAGTTGACGACTGTACAATGATAGCTTAAAACTCGAACAAATGATGTTTTGATACAAATTGGAAACATCAAACTGATCTTCTCAAAAATGGCTACAGAGAGAAACATTAAAATTTTAAAATAACAATCATGCAATTCAAAATGGTGAAACAAGTTCAAGTTCAGTGCATATCCTACGTTAGATTCCATTTGCTCTGGCTACATTCAAACACCAGTTGACAAGATCTTCGGGCAGATCCTCCGACTGTATTTGGCTTCGGAAGTTTGTGGATGAGGTCATCCCTTGGAAAGTATGCTTCGTCCTTTAGATTTGGTTGAAAAATTGTGTCAGAATCCACTCAACCCGAACTTTATATTCATGTTAAAAAACCAACAATTTAAAACACGAAGAACTATTTAATCATGTGATTAAAACATGGGGTAAGTTGATCCGTGGCTCAATTTGCCCCACTTTGACTGGCTCAACTTACCCTGCAGTGCAGTGTACCATTAAATACTTTAGATTAGTCTGCCCAACTTATGAGTTGTAGCTGAATCGAACAGGCCATGATAAAAGGTTACATGATTTGATGTTATTATAAAACACTAAATGTACCTTTTTATACCAGTAAGGATTAAGTGGAAGTTTATATTACAACCAAACTCCAAGGACTTATACGTTGCTGACAACATTTCCCTTTTGTCATCCAACTACCAACGTATGCAAACAAAAGTTTAAAAAAAGAAGGATAAATTTGCATCAAAAACCGGGCTCAAAATAACCAAGAAGAAAACAGATTTTGAGGATAGATAGTAAAAGGAACGAAAGAATTCAAATTGGAGACAAGCATCTAAATGAAGTTGAGTACACTTATTTTGGGGGCCATCGTCAATAAACAAGGAGGGGAAGAAGATGTTAGGAACAGAATTTGTTAGGAACAGAAGATGTAAGCTATGGGCTATGGTATCTTCCATGAAACTCAAGCAATTATGGAGCTCAAGCATTTATACATTGAAAATGTATAAATTATACATTCATTCCTCTTTTTTCCCGCCTTTGGAATAAACTTCCTCACTCTATTCTTTCCCATTCTTCCCTTCAGGCTTTCAAAACAGCTGTTCACCACCACCTCTTATCTTCCCCCATCCAAATCCTCGATCTTTTCTACCCCCGATAATCCACCCAAGCCCACTTCCTTCAATTCTCCTGCTTTCCTTCCTGAAAGTCCCTTTAATGTCCATCTTCCCCTCGCCATGTTCCCCGTCCCATCCCCATCCCTCTCCCTTCCACAGTTCACCTGTGTCTGTTCCCCAATGTTTTGTCCCTTCCACTCCCGCCCCTCTTGTCTCATGCCTCCTTGCTGTGAGTTGTGTGTTAGCTCTCATACGAGCCTCGACCAAGGTATACAAAAAAAAAAAAAAAAAAAAAAAAAAAAAACCAAATGAAGACTTCAACTCACTTGTCAAATCAGTGCTATTATATAGATGCGAGGCTTGGAAGATAAATGGAGGGACAAACGGAAACTTGACATATTTATGTTCAAATGTCTGCGAAGGAGATTAAAAGTCAGATGGCCGTACCTCATATCAAACAAAGAAATACTCAAAATAATTAAAGTAATGAAGATTAGTGATGAAGTGAAGACCAGGATATGGAAATGTTTTGGGCACGTGCTGAGAATGAAAGATGATAACAACTGTATGATGGCATCGTCATGGAAGCCCGAAGGAAAGTGGGATGTCCGAGAACAACCTGAAGGAGAACAGTGGAAAAAGAAGGAAAAGAGATAGGATGGAGATCATGGGAGGAAGCCAAGCCGATAGCCAGAAACAGGGCAGACTGGAGAGTACGCACTGCAGCCTTCTGGGCCACTTGGCCCGAAGAGGATAGATGAGATGATTATGAGATACCAATTATTGGTTGCCCCCTAAGGATTAGGCGAAATCTTAAGAGTAATTATATTAGGAAACCACATGTACCTGTTTCAGCAAGTTCTACTTTTTTTAGCCCATCGTCGGATTTTCTTCACTGCATATTTATACTTCATCTAAAACTGATTTTTCCTGACATCAACATGAAAAATATGTGACTTGTTATGAATAGACTAGTGTGAAAGCTCATCAAAAATGATGGGTTGGAATTCTATTATTTGAAATATTCAGTGACCGGAAGATATGATGTTTCATACAAGAAGTGTCATTTTAAAACACTACCTGTGTAAATGTTACCCTATTTTCTTTATCTTCTAGGATGTTTCATTTTGACGGTACAGCCTCATGAGCGTGCCAAAGACTGAAGCCTCGGCCTCGCATCAGGTGTTCTTATTGGGTCGCCGAAATAGGTGACCCTTATTATCAGTAATTCTGTCTGTTTGTTTGGATGTTTGTTCGTTTGTCATCAGCATAATTGGTAGTAAACGTGGGCGGATTTTGACCAAACTCGGGTGGTAGATACATCTTATGACCTCGTGCTTTGGAAATTGTGATGGTTGCTGGGGATGCTTTGGTTCCCTAGCAACAACCAAAAAACCTTCAAAATCGGTACCATTCACGCAAAATCAATTCCGAAAGCCATTATCCCACGTAGGGTTATGAAATTTGGCACGAATGATCTACAGGTGATGCTCGATAAAATATATTCCAGTTTTTGTGATGTATGGAATACTTTACCTGCAACACCCCCTACAATTAGAGTATGTGTGAAAATTGGCGAAAATTGAAGGCCCCCTCACGACCAGGTGAGTGCATCGATACGAATGAAACTTTGCAGGTTCATGGTACTAAATGAGTACTACAACTTTGCCTCAGGACATATTGACCGATTTCGCTTGGGTCAGGGGTCAAAGGTCAATTAGTGCAAAAATCGATAATATGCGAGAGCTGGAGATGCCTTCGTGCCAAATGCTACTCCTCCTCGGGTTATGGTTGGATGGTCATGAAAATTCACACTAATCATCTGGAATACATTGTGCACAAACAATCGAGCCGGATTTTCGATTTAGATCTTTGTTCACCCACAGCACCCCCTCGAACTTTGGGGATTTCCGATTTCAAACCGCATTTTCGGTACTTTTCATTCAAATGGATACCGAGTAGTTATCAGTAGATGGAACTGGATGAGATTTGATATGCATCATCTTAAGATGATTCCCTATCCGCTATATGACATCCATTTTGCTCTATATCTTATAGTTTCCATGCTCGGCGACCCATCGCCACCTACCGGCTTGTATCTTTATTTATTTGACATCCAACGTACGTAAATGAACACTCGTTTTACTCCGCCTGCGTTACACATCACATGCAGATAATTTCACCTCCCTGATCCTTGTATTTATTGTTATTTTATTTTTAAGTTTCTGTACACTGCCATTGATGCCCAGTTGCAAGTCACCATCTACATTTCCAACAAAAGAGACATAATTTTTTATCCTGAGAATACACCGTAGTGTACACACAGTTGTGTTGAAAGATTGGTCTTAAAAACTCGACTTAAAACATCCTTATAAAGGGGGACAAACAAACACACAAATACACATTGTGTTTTATATTGGTAGATGGCGCCACCTTTCAGCTTTCTCGATACTGGCACTTCCAGTGGGGGATGGCTTAACTTACCCCATTTACCCTTTCACCGCTCTCCCCGACTACCCTACTGTTAATGTTCCAATTTGTGTTCAAAAATAGGCCATTCGATTTAATTAAGTTGTTCCTCTATCATAAACTGACGTTTGTGGACAGACCGATGGATGGATATGAACCAATTGCTTAACCCCACTTCTTGCTTCACATGTGTGGAGTAAACATGAAATGGGTCTGATGGGTCCTGCGTTGTCCTGTGAACCTTCAACACAACACGTTTCTCATACAAGGTGCAGATTGAGGGAAAGTTTATCCATATTACATGCTCAGCAATCTTCATGGTTCTTTCTAATTTCTTAACATTCTCTGTTGACAAATTACCAAATGTACATATCAAATTGAAAGTAAGAATACTTTGAATCAAGGATTGACAGAAAAGAACCATAATGATATTATTGGCATGAAACTCTTTCATTTAACTAATCTATTTATAATTCCAGCAATCTCTGTGTGTCTGTCTGTCTGTCTGTCTGTTACCGCTGTTTCTCGACAACCACTGGTCCGATCTAATTGAAACTTGCCAGGTATATTGCTGGGGACCTGAGTATGTGCCTTTTCAAGGTTTGATATTAATCGGACAAGTGGTTCCCAAGTTATGGCCATTTATTTACCAAACCAATGACAGGACACGTTGCTGCATAGGCGTGGCCGATGGGGAAAGGCGCCTTAGTTACCAATGACAGGACACGTTGCTCGGCGTTTTGCACCCACAGTATCTATCTTCTATCGAAAATTCCAGAAATCTCTATTTGTTTGCCTTTCAAAAGGTTTGAAATTAATCGGACAAGTGGTTCCCAAGTTATGGCCAAGTTAGAGCGCGTTCCCCATTACGGGTTACAACGTACGGACTTCTGGATAGTGATGACTTACCGTATTCTAATAATTTCTCGATTTCTTATGCGCATTTATAGATAAACACAATGCCCCAATCCAGTCGTCGTTTACGAGAGTGAAGGAACGGCCTGTGTGATTGTTTGAAAGTTTTTTTTTTTTTGCACGTGCGGCCACGCACATACGTTCACGCACGTACGGGCACGCGAGAGCAAAGGAACTGCCTGTGTGGTTGTTTGAAAGTTTTTTTTTATTTTTTTGCACTACGGCCATGCACGTACAGGCACGCGAGAGCAAATGAACAGCCTGTGTGGTTATTGTTTCTGGCACGCTGTTTGAAAGTTTTTTTTGAGTGAAGGAATGGCCTGTGTGGTTGTTTCTGGCACGCGGTTTGAAAGTTTTTTTTTTTTTGCACGTACGGCCACGCACGTACGGGCATACGAGTGAAGGAACGGCCTGTGTGGTTGTTGTTTCTGGCACGCTGCTTGAAAGTTTTTTTTGAGCGAAGGAACGGCCTGTGCGGTTGTTTCTGGCACGCGGTTTGAAAGTTTTTTTTTTTTTGCACGTATGGCCACGCACGTATGGCCATGCACGTACGGGCACGCGAGAGCGAAGGAATGGCCTGTGTAGTTGTTGTTTCTGGCACGCGGTTTGAATGTTTTTTTTAATATATATTTTTGTTTTTTTTTGCACGTACGGCCACGTACGTACGGGCATGCACTAGTAAGTATAATCATTGCTTTGTTTTGCCATCAAACACTTGGGAATTATTGCTCCATTTCAATTTGTTATCGATCACCATGCCCAAATAATTGTACTCAGAAACTTGTTCGGTACTATCGTTGCAGTCCCCAGACCGCCTGTTGCAGTCTCTCAAATTCACAATCTTAATCAACACTCAGATTGATCGGATGAAAATTGATTATTTTTCAGATAGAAATTAATGATTTTATAAGTTTGACCTTGAGTTGACTTTTGACCTTATGACCTCAAAAATAGTTGGTTTCCAAATTACGTGATGGAGTATGCAAATCCTATTCGACTTCCAAGTTGATTGGATGTAAAATGGCAATTTTTCAGTTGAAAAGTGATGATTTTAGAAGTTTGCCCTTGAGTTAACCTTTGGCATTTTGACCTCAAATAGTTGGTTTCCCAATTCAGTGACGCAATATGCAAATCCTGTTCAACTTTCAAATCAATCAGATGAAAAACGACGATTTCTGAAATTCGACCTCAACATGACCTTTGACCTTTGACCACAAAATCGATGGGCTTCTCACCTCTAGAACTTGGTGAAGTTTCATGACGATCCATTTAGAATCGTGACCTGTAGGCGATTGACAGACAAACAGACAGAATAACACACACAACCAATGTACTACTTGAAAAATATTCGATTTTCACAATTAACAAATGGATCCAAACGCAATCCCCCTCTCCTCTGTCGAAGGTAATAAATACTGATCTAACAAAAGATATGTGATTATCCAGGTAGAATAGATGATTGTGCAGCCTTTGGAGACAAACAAGCAAAGCGTCCTCGAGACCCCCATTTAATACTCTGATATGCATATTGAGATTGATTAAACAATCCCACTTGACTACTTATAAAATTCAACAATATCAACATGTCGAAAGGTTAAAAGGTACAGTCAGGCCCAAAAGTTTGCAAACACTTGAGCTGAATACAGTTGACTTCCATTTATATCTCTTTTCTCCACAATAATCATAATTCTTTCCATTCCTAGAACAATTTATGCCTGGTGTCAGCTTCATGGTTAGGGTGATGGGCTTGGGATCCTCGGGTTCTGAGTTCAAATCGTGCTCAGCTGTTGAATTAATACCAGGTGGGGTTGACTCAGGCTGTCATCCTTCCGAGGTCGGCAAAATGAGTGCCAGCATGCTGGTAACTGTGTTGGAGTGGCGACCCGTCCAAGATTGTACCCAATAGCCAAGGAGACTGCTTGAGCAGCACCAACGCTCTGCAAGGGACATGGTCACAATCTCCTCCTCCTCGAACAATTTCAATCATTCTCCCTTATTTCTATCAAAGGTTTCTGCAACTTTTGTACTTTGGATGATTTTATTCACAGTTTAATTCATGATGTGACAAAAAATAGCGGGTCGAAAGTTTACATACACCAAGGTGACTTGCTGCATGGTTGGCTTTCAAAAGGCCTAGAATGTTCTGAAATGGCCTTCGATCACTGGTATTGTGTCCCCCACTCTTTGCTGATTATATAATTGTTATGTAATAGGTCAGCTAGTGCTCCCAAGGCTGTATAAAGGGCCTAGGTTTCCTATTCAGGCCCTATTTCCACTTGAGCCAGCATGGGGAATGCAAAAGAATACTCTCACGACCTGAAGAAGAGCATTATACAGTTGCACAAGTCAGGGACTTCTCAAGGGGCCATGCTTCGGCAACGAGAAGTGCCACGGTCATCTGTCCAGACGATTGTGCGGAAGTATATGGACCTCGGCACAACCAAGATCCTTCCAAGATCAGGCCGGAAGTCCAAGTTGACACCAACCGATGAGAGGGCATTGGTCAGAAAGGTGTGCCTCAACCCCAAGACTACCAAGAAACACCTGTGTCAATAATTGGAGGCTTCATGGACGAAGGTGTCACTGTCCACCGTCCAGAGGGTCCTGCACCGAAACGGACTAAGAGGCTGCAGAGCACGAAGGAAGCTCCTCCTTCAAAAACGCCATTGCGAAGCCAGGCTGAAATATGCAAGAAAGCACAAGGACAAAGATAGAGGCTTCTGGCGGAGTGCCCTTTGGTCTGATGAAACAAAGATGGAACTTTTCGGCCACAATGACCAACAGTACGTCTGGCGAGAGTAGGGAGAGGCCTTCAAACCGAAGAACACAATACCCAGGGTGAAGCATGGTGGTGGCAGCATCATGCTATGGGGATGTTTTGCTGATAGTAGTCCAGGAGCACTGGATAAGATAGATGGAACCATGAAGAACGAAGACTACTTGGAATTTCTCCAAGGGAACCTGAAGCAGTCCGCTCGAAAGCTGAACCTCGGACGTCGCTGGACCTTCCAACATGACCACGACCCCAAGCATACTTCCAAATTGGTTGCTGGATGGCTTCAGCAGAACAAGGTTGATGTTTTGGAATGGGCAGCTCAAAGTCCAGACTTCAATCCAATGGAGAATTTGTGGACGAATTGAAAAAGAGAGTGCAAAAGAGGAAACTCATCAATTTGACTGAACTCGACCAACACTGTCAATAAGAATGGGTTAAAATACCTTGAGAGAATTGTAAGAAGCTGATTGATGGGTATCCTACAACACTGACTGAAGTTCTAAAGGTTAAAGGCTATGTAACAAAGTATTAGACGATATTTGAGTGTGCTGTATGTAAACTTTTGACACGCTATTTTTGTCACATCATGAATTAAACTGTGAATAAAATCATCCAAAGTACAAAAGTTGCAGAAACCCTTGATAGAAACAAAGGAGAATGGTTTAAATTGTTATCGGAGGAGAAGATTGGGACCATACTCCGTGCAGAGCGTTGGTGCTGCTCAAGCAGTCTCCTTGGCTATTGGGTACAATTATGGATGGGTCGCCACTCCGACACAGGATACCAGCATGCTGGCACTCATTTTGCCGACCTCGGAAGGATGACAGGCAGAGTCAACCCCACCTGGTATTAATTCAATGGATGAGCAAGATTTGAACTCAGGAACCGAGGATCACAAGCCCACCACCATAAACATTACGCCAACACCAGGCATAAATTGTTCTCGGAATGCAAAGAATTATGATTATTGTAGAGAAAGGAGGTATAAATGGAAGTCAACTGTATTCTGCCCAAGTGTTTGCAAACTTTTCGGTCCAACTGTACATAATAAATAAACAATTTGAGGTTAGTCGGCAGCGATGATGGTTCAGTCAGTGTATATAAATAAATAATTGCCTCAAAAAAACAACAACATGTGTCAGTGTGTCACCCTCTGTACTATTGTTCCGTTTTTATTTAGATTTGAAAATTCCGAAATAAAATCGCGCGTCCCAAGACTTTCGGCTCCGAAACCAAAAATAATCCGACGCGCGTCATTGCCCATGATGCGTCCAATCACGTTCGTCTCGTCTTGGCTCCTCCCACATTGCCCGACTGCCCAATGATGGTCGAGCGCGCGGAAAATAGAACAAGAAGAGGCGGAGCGTGAAAGGTGGGCGGGGCTTGTCGGAGGTTGGACCAGATCGCCGGACTGCGGCTGCTGCCGGTCGTAGCTCGAGACGGAGGGTGTTGTTACCTGCGCGCCGCTCTCCCTTTATCGCGATGTCCCAAAGCGAGGAGATCGATGGCTTAGCTCGACCTTATTACGGCTGTGAGTTACACGGGGACATTTTTTTTTGGCGCGAGTGCCGGTGCGAATGTACACCTTGTTTGTGGCTGAGAGAAAATTTACAATTCGGTGTAAAGTTTGATATTTTGGGAACTGTTCGTCCGTCCGTCCGTTGGGAGGCTTCACTCGAAAACGACGGGACGCACCTCGTTCCGTATTCGCCACACGTATGTAATGCGATATCTTACTTCGTTATAGCATAAACCACGTCGAATGATTTTTGACATCGGGACCAAAAGTCAAGGGACTCGCGGTTTTATTTCGGAATTGTTATAATTAAACAAAATGACTGGAGGACAACATGGTCCAGGATTGTCTGATTTGGGGAACAATTATTTATTTATATTCACACCTTTCAGTCACCGCGACTCGCGTAGGGTCAACCACTTTGATTTATTTATTTATTTATTTATATACACATGACCATCTCACCCACTGAAACACATTTATTTATTTATTTATATACACGACCATCTCACCCACCGAAACACTTTATTTATTTATTTATTTATTTATATACACATGACCATCTCACCCACCGAAACACATTTATTTATTTATATACACATGACCATCTCACCCACCGAAACACATTTATTTATTTATATACACATGACCATCTCACCCACCGAAACACATTTATTTATTTATTTATATACACGACCATCTCACCCACCGAAACACTTTATTTATTTATTTATTTATTTATATACACATGACCATCTCACCCACCGAAACACATTTATTTATTTATTTATTTATTTATTTATTTATATACACATGACCATCTCACCCACCGAAACACATTTATTTATTTATTTATTTATTTACACGACCATCTCACCCACTGAAACACATTAATTAATTTATTTATTTAATTAAATATACTTGACCGTCTCGCCCACCGAAACATTTATTTATTTATATACACATGACCATCTCACCCACCGAAATACATTTATTTATTTCTTTATTTACACTTGACCATCTTGCCCACCAAAACATTAATTTATTTATTTAAATACACTTGACCATCTCGTCCACCGAAACATTTATTTATTTACACTTGACCATCTCACCCACCCAAACACATTAATTTATTTATTTCATTAAATATACTTGACCATCTCGCCCACCGAAACACATTTATTTATTTGTTTATTTACACGACCAACTCGCCCACTGAAATACATTTATTTATTTATTTATTTACACTTGACCATCTTGCCCACCAAAACATTAATTTAATTAAATACACTTGACCATCTCGCCCACCAAAACACATTGATTTATTTATTTAAATACACTTGACCATCTCGTCCACCGAAACATTTATTTACACTTGACCATCTCACCCACCGAAACACATTAATTTATTTATTTAATTAAATATACTTGCCCATCTCGCCCACCTAAACACATTAATTAATTAATTTATTTAATTAAATATACTTGACCATCTCGCCCACCGAAACACATTTATTTATTTATTTACACTTGACCATCTTGCCCACCAAAACATTAATTTAATTAAATACACTTGACCATCTCGCCCACCAAAACATTAATTAATTTATTTAAATACACTTGACCATCTCGTCCACCGAAACATTTATTTATTTACACTTGACCATCTCACCCACCAAAACACTATTTATTTATTTATTTACACGACCATCTTGCCCACCGAAACACATTAATTAATTAAATTAAATATACTTGACCATCTCGCCCACCGAAACACATTTATTTATTTACAGTATATGCACTTTACCAGCACCTCCAGTGAGATACCACCTTCAATTGTTTATTTTTATATACTTTACTATCTCATCTAAGCCTGGTGTTGTCTTAGCGGTTAGGGTGGCCGCTTGGGATCCTAGGGTCCTGAGTTCAATCCCCGTTGGCCGCTGGATTAATACACCAGGGGGTTGACTCAGCCTGTCATCCTTCCGAGGTCGGCGAAATGAATACCAGCTTGCTGGGATAATTGAGCCATTTGAGTATCCTGCGTCGGAGTGGCGACCCGTCCAGGATTGTGCCCAATAGCCCAGGAAACTGCATCGGCAACACCGACACTCTCTGTAGAGAGTATGGTTCCAATTATGATTATTATTACTAGCATTATATATCCGTGCTCCGCACGGAGTTGAATGGGTGGCAAAAGGTGGATGAGGCATAATATTTGATGTTATGGGAAGCTGGGGAGGGTGTCAATAGGGATGTGATGCGCTATGGTTACCTTTCCTTAGTTTTCTAAAGGACCTCCCTTAAGATGACATTTTGGGTGAGTGTCTTGTTGCTGAATAGTCCTTGTGAGGAATTATTGTCCACCTTGATAGATATACAGGAGTAACCTCTTGCACGTGAAAATGCAACCTATAGTTGGCCATGGGAGAACACAGGGGCTGGGAGGTATATTCAGAGTTTGTCAAATGTTTGGCCCTGGGATTTGTTTATGGTCATCGAGTATGCGAGTCTGACTGGAAATTGCATCCTCTGCAGTGTGACTGGAAGGTTGGCGTCTGATGGGGCAAGTTTAACATGATATAGGCCTAGCCCTCGACTGAACAGGCGCAATAATATTTATTTCAAATCAATCTTTACTTTATATACAATGTTTCTTGTTACATTTTTTGTGTCAAATTCACCTTCTGAGGTAGGCAGCATGTGCAGAAGAGGGTTTTACATCGCAGACGCTGTTTTCGAGGAGTGGCATTACGCCTCTCAGCAGCGACGGTCTGTCGACGACGGACGTAATGACGTCAGCGAATGACCGATGATGTCATGACGGAATTACGCCTCTCAGCGGTGACGTCACATGTCGCCATGCAAACGAATGTAAAGATTAGAAAATCGCCCAAAATTCCCAAACCTGTCTGTCTGGCGCGATCTCACATAGCCCATGCTGTTCATTAGACCACAGAGCACCTGCATGCCGAAAGTGGCGACAATCCGTCCGGCAGTTTTTGAGGAGATGCGTCAACAGAAATAATATATAGATTATTAATATCTCATCTCCAGTCCTCTACCTCTACCTCCATACCACTTTGAATTATTTATTTTATTTATTTATTATATACACTTTGCTATCACCTCCACCTTTACCTACACATACCACGTTGAATTATTGATATATACTTTACCATCTCCACGACCAAAACATTGATTTAGTTTATTTGTCCAGACTACCAGCACCGCCAACGTACCACCTTGAATTATTTATACACACTTCGCTATCTCCACAACAAAAACACATTGGATTATTTATTTATATACACTTTACCCTCTCCACCACCAACACAAACTTTGGATTGTTTATTTATGTATTACGTGAGGCAGTGATTGAGTTAGTTTGTATGAGTGAGTGATTGATTTTGTTTGCACTAGCAAATACCACCCGTCGCTTTGCTGACAGGAATACGGAAGGAGGTGGGGACAGAGAAAGATGAGGGAGGGAGGGGTGAGGGAGGGGTGTGTGAGGTGATGAAGGGGGGAAGCAAGAAAGGGGGCTGGAGAGTGACACTTCACCATACAGAGGGAGAGGAGGGATAAGTGGAGAGCTGAAGTGGGTGTTCTGTACTTGCATTTTGGAGGGGTTGACAGGAAGTGGGGGGGGGGGGATGGTCCCATTTGCCAGCCTTAGTACAGAATTGAACGAAATGGGGTACATTAAAACAGCATGGTCAAACAGGATAGCAAAACCACCTGTCACTTTCAAACAGCATGTAGCATTTTTAAAGAGATTATAACATGGGCTGCCTTTGAGGTATACGACTTGAATTGCAGCTACCACCCTGTTTACTTGCTCTGAAACTGGATCTCTCCAAGGGGGTCACATACTGCCCGGAGTGCCAGAGAACGCGCAAACCGGACAAACGAGCACCCATCCAGCAGACGGACCCGAGCCCATCGCACCCCACTGCAATGCTTATAAATGCCCGGAGATGTCAGTGTTCATGCCTTTATTTAATTTCAGCACACATTTTACAACCAATATGCGATAATCCCCAGAATCTCTCAACCCGAGCTGAATCCCAAATTTCAAACCATGGAATTGAACCCAGCAGCAGCCCTGTCTGTCAAAACAGTGCCCATTCACCCAACTCGTACACTTCCCGACACTCCGGGCTCAAAACACAACACAAATACCACAGCACAACATAACCACCTCCAAACCATAACACAACCACCCGTGGGACCTTATCACAGCCACCCATTGTTTATCACTTCATGAAAGTTGAAAGAGAGGTGAGCGAGGGAGAAGAAAGAGGAAGAAGGGGTAGGGGAGTGAGGACAAATGAAGAGATGGATGGATGGGATGGAAAATGGATTCACAGAAAGTTCCACAGTTGTTGACGCATGATACTCCAACCTCACAGGGGAAACGGGAGGTGTAAGGAAGCAATGAATGATGAATTAATCAGTTCCTGACCTGCTGTTCCTTCATCTGCCATTGCATTCCCTGCAGTGTCTGCAATGAGCTTTGATTTTGAAAACAGCTCTTCCCTAATGTCTAAAGTACTCCACCAAGGGGTGCATCTCCGAGTGTCTCCGAGCGATGCTCAACATGACCACTCCGAGGGGTAACATTTTGATATTTGTCAGATTTAAATAAGAAAACGGAACACATATTTATTTATGTATTTAATTTACTTTGTCACCTAACATTGTCTTGAATGTCAATTTGTAATTTTATTTTCGAAAACGACAACAGCTGTGATTTAGAAAACACACGAAATAATTTACACCACCGTCTACTGTCTCTCCATGGCTTACAAATACTGGTTTGGTCTATCCATCCATCCATCCATCCATTCCTTCCCTCCATCAATCAACCCACCCCTGGATCAGGTTTTTACGTGATATTGTGCTTACGGGTAGTGGTGTCGGGTGAGATTAGGAGGTTACCGTTATTATAATCACATAAAATTGGTTAAACAGCACCCGGAGATGCCCAAAGTGTCAAACAATATGCGAGTTGGACAATTTTCATTGTTATTATTATTTTTAGCAGTTGGAACTGCTGCTTAGGTCACTTGCTCAGTTAAAGTTTTGGAATTCGGTTCAGGTTAAGAGATTCTCGAACTTATGGAATGTGTGGAAATGAAATAAATCCATGAGCACTGGCGTCTCCAGGTGTTTTTAAGCATTGCTATCAATCCAACCAGTCAAAGGTTTAATGATCAGGCATTTGATGATGTGATGCGGAAAGTTGGAAAAAAAAAATTGAGCGCTTTATTGTTAAAAAACCGTTGTGGCCTTTTTCAAGTCAAGGCATTGTTGAGCAGGCCAAAAAATGGTGAATTAAGACATCAGCAAGCTGACAAAGGGGTGACCAAGAATAATTAAATAAGGCCATCTTCAAAAGTGGTGTTTAAATTAACCCAAACACCCAATGTTCAGTCATGGACTACCTTGGAGTTCCCTTGGTATGCATGCAAATATTCACACCACCAGAGTTCATGGTCTTGGAGTTATGGAGGACGCACACGCGCGCACACACACACACACACACACACACACACACACACACACACACACACACACACACACACACACACACACACACACACACACACACACACACACACACACACACACACACACACACACACACACGTTTGTATGAGTGATTGAGTTAGTTTGTATGAGTGAGTGATCGAGTTAGTTTGTTTGAGTGAGTGATTGAGTTAGTTTGTGTGAATGAGTGAGTGATTGAGTGATTGAGTTTGTTTGTGTGAATGAGTGATTGAATTCCTTTGAGTGAGTGATTGAGTAAGTTTGAATGAGTGAGTGAGTTAGTTTGTATGAGAGAGCGGTTGAGTTAGCTTGTGTGAGTGAGTGATTGAGTTAGTTTGAATGAGTGACTTATTGAGTTAGTTTGTATGAATGAGTGATTGAGTGAGGAATCGAGTTCGTTTGTGTGAGTGAGTGATTGAGTTTGTTTGTGTGAGAGTGATTGAGTTAGTTTGTATGAATGAGTGATTGAGTGAGTGATCGTATGAGTGAGTGATCGAGTTAGTTTGTTTGAGTGAGTGATCGAGTTAGTTTGTTTGAGTGAGTGATCGAGTTAGTTTGTTTGAGTGAGTGATCGAGTTAGTTTGTTTGAGTGAGTGATCGAGTTCGTTTGTGTGAGAGTGATTGAGTTCGTTTGTGTGAATGAGTGAGTGATTGAGTTCGTTTGTGTGAATGAGTGATTGAATTCCTTTGAGTGAGTGAGTGATTGAGTTAGTTTGAATGAGTGAGTGAGTTTGTTTGTATGAGAGAGCGGTTGAGTTAGCTTGTGTGAGTGAGTGATTGAGTTAGCTTGTGTGAGTGAGTGATTGAGTTAGTTTGAATGATGAGTGATTGAGTTAGTTTGTATGAGAGAGTGAGTAATTGAGTTAGTTTGTGTGAGTGAGTGAATGAGTTACTTTGTATGAGTGAGTGATTGAGTAAGCTTGTGTGAGTGAGTGATTGAGTTCGTTTGTGTGAGTGAGTGATTGAGTTCGTTTGTATGAGTGACTGAGTTAGTTTGAATGAGTGACTTATTGAGTTAGTTTGTATGAATGAGTGAGTGAACGTATGAGTGAGTGATCAAGTTAGTTTGTTTGAGTGAGTGATCGAGTTTGTTTGTGTGAGTGAGTGATTGAGTTAGTCTGTGTGAGAGTGATTGAGTTAGTTTGAATGATGAGTGATTGAGTTAGTCTGTGTGAGTGAGTGATTGAGTTAGTCTGTGTGAGTGAGTGATTGAGTTAGTCTGTGTGAGTGAGTGATTGAGTTAGTAAGTGTGAGTGAGTGATTGAGTTCGTCTGTGTGAGTGAGTGATTGAGTTAGTTTGTGTGAGTGAGTGATTGAGTTAGTCTGTGTGAGTGAGTGTTTGATTTAGTCTGTGTGAGTGAGTGATTGAGTTAGTCTGTGTGAGTGAGTGATTGATTTAGTCTGTGTGAGTGAGTGATTGAGTTAGTTTGTGTGAGTGAGTGATTGAGTTTGTTTGAATGATGAGTGATTGAGTTAGTCTGAGTGAGTGAGTGATTGAGTTTGTTTGTATGAGTGAGTGATTGAGTTAGCCTGTGTGAGTGAGTGATTGAGTTAGCCTGTGTGAGTGAGTGATTGAGTTAGTCTGTGTGAGTGAGTGATTGAGTTAGTCTGTGTGAGTGAGTGATTGAGTTAGTCTGTGTGAGTGAGTGATTGAGTTAGTCTGTGTGAGTGAGTGATTGAGTTCGTCTGTGTGAGTGAGTGATTGAGTTAGTTTGTGTGAGTGAGTGATTGAGTTAGTCTGTGTGAGTGAGTGATTGATTTAGTCTGTGTGAGTGAGTGATTGAGTTAGTTTGTGTGAGTGAGTGATTGAGTTTGTTTGAATGATGAGTGATTGAGTTAGTCTGAGTGAGTGAGTGATTGAGTTTGTTTGTATGAGTGAGTGATTGAGTTAGTCTGTGTGAGTGAGTGATTGAGTTAGTCTGTGTGAGTGAGTGATTGAGTTAGTCTGTGTGAGTGAGTGATTGAGTTCGTCTGTGTGAGTGAGTGATTGAGTTCGTCTGTGTGAGTGAGTGATTGAGTTAGTCTGTGTGAGTGAGTGATTGAGTTCATCTGTGTGAGTGAGTGATTGAGTTAGCCTGTGTGAGTGAGTGATTGAGTTCGTCTGTGTGAGTGAGTGATTGAGTTAGTCTGTGTGAGTGAGTGATTGAGTTCATCTGTGTGAGTGAGTGATTGAGTTAGCCTGTGTGAGTGAGTGATTGAGTTAGTCTGTGTGATTGAGTTGGTCTGTGTGAGTGAGTGATTGAGTTAGTCTGTGTGAGTGAGTGATTGAGTTGGTCTGTGTGAGTGAGTGATTGAGTTAGTCTGTGTGAGTGAGTGATTGAGTTTGTTTGTATGAGTGAGTGATTGAGTTAGTTTGTGTGAGTGAGTGATTGAGTTAGTCTGTATGAGTGAGTGATTGAGTTAGTCTGTGCGAGTGAGTGATTGAGTTAGTCTGTGCGAGTGAGTGATTGAGTTAGTCTGTGCGAGTGAGTGATTGAGTTAGTCTGTGTGAGTGATTGAGTTAGTTTGTGTGAGTGAGTGATTGAGTTAGTTTGTGTGAGTGAGTGATTGAGTTTGTTTGAATGATGAGTGATTGAGTTAGTCTGAGTGAGTGATTGAGTTTGTTTGTATGAGTGAGTGATTGAGTTAGTCTGTGTGAGTGAGTGATTGAGTTAGTCTGTGTGAGTGGGTGATTGAGTTCGTCTGTGTGAGTGAGTGATTGAGTTAGTCTGTGTGAGTGAGTGATTGAGTTAGTCTGTGTGAGTGAGTGATTGAGTTAGCCTGTGTGAGTGAGTGATTGAGTTCTTCTGTGTGAGTGAGTGATTGAGTTAGTTTGTGTGAGTGAGTGATTGAGTTAGTTTGTTTGAGTGAGTGATTGAGTTGGCTTGTGTGAGTGAGTGATTGAGTTAGTTTGTGTGATTGAGTTAGTTTGTATGAGTGAGTGATTGAATTAGTTTGATTGATGAGTGATTGAGTTAGTCTGTGTGAGTGAGTGATTGAGTTGGTCTGTGTGAGTGAGTGATTGAGTTAGTCTGTGTGAGTGAGTGATTGAGTTAGTCTGTGTGAGTGAGTGATTGAGTTAGTCTGTGTGAGTGAGTGATTGAGTTGGTCTGTGTGAGTGAGTGATTGAGTTAGTCTGTGTGAGTGAGTGATTGAGTTAGTCTGTGTGAGTGAGTGATTGAGTTAGTCTGTGTGAGTGAGTGATTGAGTTAGTCTGTGTGAGTGAGTGATTGAGTTGGTCTGTGTGAGTGAGTGATTGAGTTAGTCTGTGTGAGTGAGTGATTGAGTTAGTCTGTGTGAGTGAGTGATTGAGTTAGTCTGTGTGAGTGAGTGATTGAGTTAGTCTGTGTGAGTGAGTGATTGAGTTGGTCTGTGTGAGTGAGTGATTGAGTTGGTCTGTGTGAGTGAGTGATTGAGTTGGTCTGTGTGAGTGAGTGATTGAGTTCGTTTGTATGAGAGAGTGATTGAATTAGTTTGTATGAGTGAGTCCAAAATCTGTGAAACTTAATGTTTCTTGTTTCACAAGATATGTGAAACTTACCAAAATATGTGAAACTGAATTTACCTGATCTGTGAGCCAATGTGAGTGAAGAATTCAATTTATGACCTGATCGGTCACATGGTCTGGCTGCCATATTGGATCGACAATAAAATAAAAACGTAAAATGTCTTCTCCAGAACCATTTCACAGATTGATGTAAAACTTCATACATTTCATCGACTAGCCATAGGAAATATAGTTTGTAAATTTAAACGTCAAAGGTCACATGGTCTGGCAGCTATGTCGTATTTAAGCTTAAACCTTTAAAAAACATCTCTCAAACTGCTGAACCAATGAGATTCCAAATATTAAGGTTATCATCGACTACCCATGGGGATGCAAAGGTGATAATTCAAACATCAGTCATGTGGTTTGGCAGATATCTTGGATTAAAAGAATTAAAAAAAATCTTCTTTTCTGAAACTGCTTAACAGATTGAAACAAAACTTTTTACAATATATATATATATATATATATATATATATATATATATATATATATATATATATATATATATATAATTGTGATGTCATCAGAGACTTCATGTGGCAGTCATATTGGATTTGTGAAAACCCTTTAAAAATATTCTTCTTTGAAACCGCTGAACTAATACATGCGACACTTTAAATCATTATGTCCAATCAAAGTAGGGTTGTATCAAAGCAGGGCGACTTGGGCCTTGGCCATAACTGCTCGCAGTTGGGATCGCAGTTGTTGTTTTTGGGATCAAATGGGTCAAAGGTCAAGGTCATGGTCATCGCTAATGTGAAAAACACAATTGTAGCCATAACTTTTGAATGGATAAACGTAGAGGCTTCAATCTCAATGCCAAAATGTTCCATGTTGAATTATCTTTCAGAAACATCCTCAAAGATTTGACGTGCGACCTCTCGTTTCAAATTCATCTTCGTTGACGCAATTTAGCCTTGATGTACACAAAAGTGGTTGTTAAATACCCTAATAATCAATAAATATATGGATAATGTCAATGTATGTGACATAATAGGGTGCATGGATGATGTGGTTATACGGGCCATAATGACAGTGTGCCACAACAGTTGTGTGTTCAGTTAACCATTATTTTTGTTCAGAATGGTGAGACTATGCACTCTACGGATGCTACTAGTTTTGAGAGAGCGAGTTCATTAGTTTTGTGTGAGTGAGTGATTATTTTATTTTTATGTGAGTGCTTGAGTGAGATTTCTCGACCGACCAAATTAACTGCTTAGGCGTCCTGATCAAGGTCTGTGGCTGGATATATTTGTGTCCAGCATAAAGGTCGTATCAATTTTGGTCAGAATTATTGATCTTGTTTCCACTAAAAGGTCACCATCATGAGCCCCATGGTTGGTCAAGACAGGAATTTGGAATTTGGCCAGGGTTCCGGTAAACAATGGCCTACTATAGCAAAAAAACTGAGATCTTTATCATTCACACACGAATGCAAGCAGATGGGTCCCCAGCTTAATGTCCCTTCTGATTGACCAGGTGCACTCATTGATTCCACCAGAATGGACAGTTCATAGTTGGGTCAGGAATCAAACCCAGACAAGACTGCTGAAAGGCAATTGTGCCACCTCAGAGCTCTTCTTTCAAGTTCTCATTGCCATGTTCAAGACGTACTGCAAGTGGAGTAAACTGCCTCGGCATTGCAGTTCTTTGGTGTCCACTAACACAGTGTGTTTTCTATGCAGCGATCAGAGATGATGAAAGGCTGACGGCCGAGCAGATGGACATGCGGCGCAAGCAGAACATCGCCTATGAATATCTTTGTCATCTGCAGGAAGCCAAACAGTATGCTCGTCGAATGAACGTGTTTATTTATTTTTAAATGCGAGTCGTTAATGTGGCTTGGCCTGTTTCCTTAAATGAGTCCGCAGCTCATAATGCTGACATCATAAAATTCATTCTAAGGTTCATATCACGTGTACTATGCTGATTGTTTAAATATCTACTTGTAATCTATGTCAAAGTTCAATGTGTTTCTGAATACCCATGTTCAATATTGTCGTTTTTATGAAAATATATGAGCAAGTCTCTCATTGAGTCTTTGATTATGGTTAAAGAAGTGACTCTTGGGAAGACACATATCGGGCATAGATATGTTTTTGTGTCCTCATCGCCATTGTTGGTGAAATGGAGTTTTGTTTTTTGATTATAATACTCTTAACTTGCCCGTGCCCGTGGACTTGCTCCGGCCCGCGGTATGGTGGAGTGAATTGGCGGTTCGGGCTACGTTTGGTACTTGTATCTGTGGACTCGGCTTGGTTTTCCTTTGTGGGTTGGCCCTGCTGCATGGCAAGGAACTGGTGAACTGAGAGTGTGAGGCTTGGCAGTTTTCAAAAACGTGGATCTAGAGTGTGGGAGTCAAGAATATCTGAGTCGAGGAGGCCCGAGTCAAGGAGGTCCGAGCGTGCGACTCAAGGAGGGTATTTGCACGAACATTGTGAGGGTTGAACTGAGTGACTTTTGAACTGCGATTTTTGTGAAAAAACAGTGATTGTTGTGAAAAACATTTATTTGTTGTAGGCTTAATAAGCATAAATATAATGTATTTAGGGGGTGGGTGGAGAAGAGAAGAGTGAGTGGGTGGAGAGAGGAAGAGAAGAGGGAGTGAGTGAGTGTGAGTGGGGTGGAGGTGGGGATGAGTGCTTCGAGTGTGGAGGGAGAGGGACGGGCAGGGGGAAGGCAGGGAGTGAGTGGAGAGAGAGAGAGAGAGAGAGAGAGAGAGAGAGAGAGAGAGAGAGAGAGAGAGAGAGAGAGAGAGAGAGAGAGAGAGAGAGAGAGAGAGAGAGAGAGAGAGAGAGAGAGAGAGAGAGAGAGCAGTGTGGGAGCACGCACCCACACAGGATTATAATAACAGTCAAGGGTAGTGGATCAAGCAGGTCAGCCCGGGCAGCGCTGCTGATTGATAACATGAGCATCCCAAACTGATCAAGATGGTACTTGCTCTGCCAGGTGGGCAGCAGTTCAGAAGTGAGGTTCTTTTAGGAAGTTTAAATGTCAAATTATTGGGGAGAAGAGTTGAGGTAGTGGAGATGATGCACAGAAGGTTGGAAGTGTTTTGTGTGTGCAGAATATCTGGAAAGGAGATAGGGTGAGGTGGTTGGTAGGAAGATACAAGTTGTTACATGCGGATGGGGATGGAAGGAGTAATGGCATGGGAATAATAGTATCGGAAGATATCGGCAAGCGGGTAGTCAGAGTGGAAAGATGGGAGGGACGGATTATTATGGTCTGGGTGGTGATACAGAGGCAAATGGTGTTTGTTATGTCGGTCTGGGCCACAAACGGGAAGGACTGAGACTGAGAAGCAGGAATTCAGAGACGCATGAGAGAGGATGATGGAAATGGTTGATCTGGAGGTGATGCTCTGCATCGTGAGGGACTTTAACATGTATGTCTGAGTAGCAGAACCAGATGAAGAGGATTTTTTGGTAAATTTGATGAAGCGGACCATCATCGCCTCAGATATTAAATCCTTCCTCTTCTCCAATGGCTTGATTTCCGATCATCAATTTGGTTTCAGACCAGGTCACTCTAATCTGGATATGCTGCTTCTGCTCTCCCAACAATGGATGGAGGTACTCAATGCCAGACATGAAATCAGAGCCATATCCCTCAACATATTGCGTCCTTTTGACATGGTTTGGCATCCTGCCCTGCTCACCAAACTCTCTTCCTATGGTATCCAAGGCCATCTCCACTCATGGCTCGCAGACTTCCTCTCCTGTCGCAGTCACCGTGTGGCCCTAATTGAAGTTCTTTCATCCCCTCTTCCTCTCCAGGCTGGAGTTCCTCAAGGCAGCATTCTGGTCCCTGTTCTTTTTCTGATTTTCATCAATGATCTTTCCGACTCTCTGGAAAATCCTTTTTGTCTCTTTGCTGATGACTCCACCCTCTGCCGTACCATCTGTCATCCCTCAGACCGGCAAGTAGCAGCTTCTTCGTTCTCTGCAGATCTGGATAAAATCACAAACTGGTCCAACACGTGGAACATGTTTTTCAATCTGGACAAATCTCACACTCTCACGATGTCTCTCCGAAAGGACCATTTGGAACCCCCCCCCCCATCTACTTTCTCAACAATCCTCTGAAAGAAGTCCTTTCATTCAAGCTTCTGGGTCTCACTATCTGCCATGATCTTTTTTGGGAAAGCCACATTTACAACCTGGCCTCCAAAGCCAGTCGCCGACTGGGAATCCTCCGTCGTGCAAAGTCTTTCCTCGGCCCACGTGAGCTCCTGACCACATACAAAGCTTTCATCCGCAGCCTGATTCTGTACTGCTCTACCTTCTGGGCTGGTGCTCCTGCTTCTCACCTTTCTCGGCTTCACGCTGTGGAAACCAAAGCATTTAGGATCATTGGTATCTCTGGCGGTGAGTCTGAGTCTTTGGTTCTTCTCACTCTCTCACCTCAGGCGGGTCGGTGGTCTTTCTGTCTTCTACCGTCTCCTCTCCGGTCTCAGCCCCCCCCCCCTCCCCTGCTCTCTCTGCGATTTGTCCCCACCACATTTCCGCAGGGTGCGTAAGGTCCGCCAGCAACCCCCTTCTGGTAAAAATACCAAAATCACGAATCACTGCTCACATTCACTCTTTCATTGCTCTGTTTTTCCCGCCATTGGAATAAACTCCCTCACTCTTCAATCCCATTCTTCCCTCCAGGCCTTCAAAATAGCCGTTCACCACCACCTATTATCTTCCCCCATCCAAAACCTTGATCTTTTCTACCACCATTAATCTACTTCAAACCCACCACCTTCAAATTCCCTGCTTTCCTTCCTGAAAGTCCCTGTAATGTCCATCTTGTATACCCCATGTTCCCCACGCTATCCCTCTCCCTTCAACAGATCTCCTAATGTCTCTGTTCCCCACTGTTTTGTCCTTCCCTCTCCCACCCCTATTGTCTCATGCCCCCCTTGCTGTGCGTTGTGTGTTAGCTTTCATACGAGCCTCGACAATGTATACCAAAAAAAAATTAAAAAATTTGGTTGGGGAACGAGGAATAAAGAGGGTCGAGAGCTGGTGGTGAGGAATGAGATTGCCAGAGCTGGTTTATCATTTCAATTGCATGAAAGCCACAAGATTACCTATCGGAGTAGACAGCATAGAACAGAATTGGATTTGGTAGTGGTAAGGAAGCAACAGTTGTGGATGGTTTGGGATTGTAAGGCAGTGGAGGTAGAGCATGTTACCACCCAGCACAAGCCTGTGATGCCATGGATAAAGAAAAGGAGGGAGGTTAAGACCAGGGGTAGGAAGATTATTATGTGGGAGAAGTGGAGGGGAAACGTTGTCAGAGAGTACAAGGAGAGGATGAGGGCCAGGTATGAGCAAGTTCGCGAAGAAGCAGAATATTTTGAGTGGAAGAAGTACAGAGAGGCGTTTTTTTTTTGTATACATTGTCGAGGCTCATATGAGAGCGAACACAGAACACACAACAAGAGGGGCAGGAGACAAGTGGGGTGGGAGAGGGAAGGACAAAACAGTGGTGAACAGAGACATTAGAAGATCTGTGGAAGGGAGAGGGATGGGGGTGGGGAACACAGGGTATTTAAGATGGACATTACAGGGACTTTCACGAACGAAAGCAGGGAATTTGAAGGAGGTGGGTATGGGGTGGATTAGAGGGGGTAGAAAAGATCGTGGTTTTGGATGGGGGAAGATAAGACGTGTTGGTGAATAGCTATTTTGAAGACCTGGAGGGAAGAGTGGGATTAAAGAGAGTGTGGGAGCTTATTCCAAAGGTGGGAAAAAGAGGAATGAAAGCAGGAAGGTGAGCAGTGATTCGTGATTTTGGATATTTTACCAGAAGTGGATTGCTGGCGGACCTTCAGCGCCCTGCAGAAATATGGGGGGGGGGGGTAATATCGCAGACAGAGTAGAGGGGGGGAGCGAGACCAGAGAGGAGACAGTAGAAGACAGAAAGACCACCGACCTGCCTGCTGTGAGAGAGTGAGAAGAACCAAAGACTCAGCCTCATCATGGGAGATGCCATTGATCCTAAATGCCTTGGTTTCCACAGCGTGAAGCCGAGAAAGGTGAGAGGCAGGAGCACCAGCCCAGAGGGGAGAGCAGTACTCCATCAGGCTGTGGATGAAAGCTTTGTATGTAGTCAGGAGCTCAGGTGGGCCAAGGAAGGACTTTGCATGATGAAGGATGCCCAATTGGTGATTGGCTTTGGAGGCCAGAAATGTGGCTTTCCCAGCAAAGATCGTGGCAGATAGTGGCACACAGAAGCTTGAATGAAAGGACTTATTGAATCCAAATTTTGAATGATGTCAGCAACTTCATATAGTTTAGTGATGTTTGCAACTTTGGTAGCTTTATACCCTGAAGTGATTTCAGCCACTTTTTAGTTTATACAATTGAGTGATGTCAGCAACTTCAATCCCTTGAGTGATGTCAGCAACTTCAATCCCTTGAGTAGTGTAAGCAACTTTTAACTCCACACCGTTGAGTATAGTTGATCAAATGAAACACCAAATACTGCATTGGAGTCATCAGGAGAAATCTGGATCGGATTTGGATTTTGGGTGCAACTGCTCTTCTCTCAGACCCATGGAGGTGCAACCAAATGAGCCTTAGTCAAAATCAGTTTACAAGAGTTCATCTCTCTGCGAAAAGATAGATAAAGAATGAGAGGTATTAAGAGTAAACAAAAGATAAAAGAGCAAGTCCTTCTGGGTACGGGTTTGTTGCACATGTAGGTTAAATTCCAGTTCCAGGTTTACCCCACATGTGAATTGAATCTGCAGCTGATCCTTCCATCTCGATCAAATCTAATTTTTACAAACTGGATCCATCGTGTTTTACTGTTGTTTTCGTCGCTGTGTTTCTGCTTTTGTTTACATCCAATTTTCCATGTTAAATTGTCCCTTGTTGTGCTGTATTGTCGAATTTGTGTCCTTGTTAAAGTCTGGCGTACTCATTCATGGCTCGCGGAGATGGCTTGTTTGTTCTCGTGTTTGTTTTCACCTCACTTGCTTCATTTTTGCTGCTTTTTCCCCAACTATTTTCATTTCTGACCCAATGACCTTTTTTCTGACCCTTTTTCTGAACCTTTTTCATTTCTAACTACAATGTGTATGCAGTGTGCTTTGTGCACACATCCCCTTAATGTGAATTAATGGTAACAAACCCATTCATGCCAGCACCCTCCCCCCTCTCTGCTACCCCCTCATCCCACTCCCTCTCAGCTTCCTCGTCATCTCACCCCCTCTCAGTTTTCCTCTTGGGCTCCCCCCACTCCTCCCCCTCTCAGTTGCCCCCTCCCACCTGCACCCTCCTATATTCCCCCAGCCCTGCACCCTCCTTGTTTCCTCAAGCTTCCCCCTTTTTGCCTTCTCTCCTTGTGCCTTTCCACATTCCTACACCCTACAAGCAGCTCCTCCTGCTCTGTCCCTAACTGTGTTGAATGAAATTATTTGAGGCCCCTGCTCCATACTGACATCTCTCGATCCAGGCCGCTTCCGATAAGCTGGATATCATCTGTTAAGCAGAATCCTTCCTCTTACAAAACATCCCTGACCCCTTAGTGTCTGGCTATTGTCTCCTTTTGTTTGACCGACCAGAACCCCGTCCTGATGGTGGAGTCGCACTGAACATCAAGAACTACATTTTTCACTCTGTGTGTACTGCTCTTACACCTCCAAAACCTCAGGAGTTCCTTTGGCTGCGACTTCCCCTCTTGTTCCATCTCTTGTTCGTCTGTGTTGTACCATCATCCAAACAGTTACAACTCCATTAACATCTCCCTCTCAGATGACATGGACCAATTTTTAATCACTCATCAAAACTATCTCTTCCTCATATTAGTACATGAGCCAGACAAAATTTGAGTATCAAATTGGGGGACTAATTCCCACTATGATTTTTAGTTTCATCCAAGTATGATGTGTAGGAAAATGAATGACATATTAACTGAGTAGCTTAATGCCATTTTGGACGCCATCTTTAAAAATGGCTGTCATTTTCAATAATGATTCATGCAAATCAAAACTATGGCTCTATGGTACATTCTAGTTTTTGGATCTTAAAAGGTTAGAAAGTAAAGTTGTTCAGCATAAAATTCTGAGTATGCCTGTACTCATTTACACCATTTTGATACACACTTGTCTCAACTGTATGAAGAAATGTATCGGGGAAAAAATGAATACGTTGTTTGCCTACTATGCTTATAATTGCTCGATTAATTATGTTTAAATCGTATAAATGAACAATTTCATATTTTTTAAATGAATATCTACACATAATTCTACCTATTTGTGCTTCCATCATTCATTTGTACTGCAGCTGTAGGGAATTTGAATTTTCAAAAAAAAAAAATACTGCTCTCACCTGGTCTGGGGTCTGTGAAATTGGAAAAATGCCCTCCAGTATGTTGTACTATGCTCTCAACCCAAACCAGCTTGTGCAATTTCATTGAAATGGTCGGGAAATAGGCAACGTTATATGTTCTACTCAATGGCTATGTCTAGTCCTCTTCAAACCTCACCTCAATGCTGAATGAATTCTGAGCAAAGGTGTAGCTTTCCAGTATTTATGTTGCATACACTGATAAAAATTGCTAATTTGTTAACATGTTTTCATGTTAATCAATTTCATTACCACTATCACAATCATCTGACTCCTGTTCAATGTCATAAATCATCATCATCTTCTTGTGCCAAACTCTGCGGTTTACATGCAGCAGGGCACTTTAGACCACTGGTAAGCTTGAAGCATTTTTCATCACAGGTGACGGACATTGCTTGGTTACCTAGTTTCTCTCTTTTGGTTTCTTCTTGCCACAATTCTGCCAGAAACTTTGTGAGCTTTTGTTTTTTAGTTTCACTGCATGTCAGCAACGTCTTCAATTTTTTTTTTTTTTAATCATGTGACCAGTTCTTATTCTGTTGAATGTGACACCTTCCTGTGATCCTCAGCTCACACATTCAGAAGATTTGATGAACTGATTCCTGTAGACATCGAAGATCACATCAACACAATCACTTCCCTGATCAGCCTGCAGGGATGACTCAAATATATGATCAGAGCACTCTTCAAAACTGCATTTTTCTCTGTGCAGCTTCTTTATCAGAGCCAAAGCATCAATCAGTGCTGCAAGTGGTTCAGGGACATCTTCTGCAGGGTCCACCATGTTTTCTACATTTTCGGCAAGCACAGCTTTGTTGGTTTCCTTAACAGTTCCATCAACATTTGCCAGCGACCATGGTAACGGCCCAAAAGGGTGCCAAAACACGTCATGCATGTCAAGCTTTCAGTTCTGTGCAATGAGTATCATCATGACAAACAACCTCCTGTCAGCTTTCAGAACTATTTCCTTGTTTGTGTTTTTCACAGATTTCTTCTTGACTTCAACAAACACTTTCAAGTTCAGCTTTATGATTAGTCATATAAACCTTCACCTTTTTGAAGGAAAGTCAGGTCAGGTATGGGAGCATGTGCTGGAGCAGCGCTTCGCTGCGTCCACTTTCCACCGGTACTCCAGGAGCCTCTGTTTGGCCATCCCCCAGGCAGATGCCAGGCCCATCCTTGTCTCCTTTAGATGCTGAACGACTTTCTGCAACCACAAGGCATGTGGTTGGCCCATTGGCCTCCTTCATTCACAAGACTCCTTCACTGAGAGAATCTGGTGAGCAGGATCAGCACCAGGAAAACGAGCCACATGTCAATACAGCCGCAGCTGATGTTCATGGACTATGCAGGTAACAAATTTCATTTCAATCTCTCTCAGCAACGGCTTGTTGGACACAAAGTCCAACCAGGGATAGCCAAGGATTCTCTGAAGAGACATGGTACCGAAGGAATTAAGTCTCCATCTCAGATCCCTGGTCAGAGTCCAAGAATCACATCCCGTAGAGCAAGACTGGAAGCACCAAGGACCCAAAGACTTGGACTTTCGTCCTCCTCCACGGGTGCCAACAGTGCCACACCCCATGATCCAGTGAATCCATGACTCTCTAGGCCCGACCCAGACCTCTATTGACCTCTGGCTCACAGCCAGCAGAGATATGAATATCACTGCCAAGGCAAGTGAATCTCTCCATGACCTCAACATCTTGTTCTGGGCCCACATCCTATTTCTAATTGTCATCAACAATCTCTATGCCTATTTGGGAATCAGTGCAAGTTAAGGTTTGACTTGGTGGCACCTTTGAAGGCACTGCTCCTGAAATATCTGGTAAGCCTCCTTCCCTTTCTGCACTGCAGGTAGTAGGTCACTAGAAACTTCGGTGGCAGCAGCTACTCCAAGTCAAGATACTGACAAGATCTGAAGGGTCATGGCCAAATGGATTTGTCCAGTCGTTCTCCAGAAAGCCAACAATTGCTCGAACATCTGATTTGTGTTTCTTGATGCGAGAATTCTCGAGGTCAGGATGATTGAAATGAGCTTGGTCCTGGAGGTTTTCCTCACGAAGGTGCCTCACAGCAGCAGTACGATGTTCTGCTTTGAGATGGTCGTGCGATATCGCCCCTGACTCGAGATTAATGCCTCTCGTTCCCCCTGCAGTTTGTGTGTCCTTGTTGATTGTTTCTTCAGTTGTTTGATCGAATGCAGTTCGGCCAAATGGATGCCTTGTCTGAGCTGCACAGAGAAGTAGCCTTGCTTGAAATGCTGGTACAGCATTGGGCAGGTTTTTTTTTTTTTTTTCCAAGCTGTGTCATCTGTACGTAGTACACTGGGAAGTAGCTGCCAATTTGGTTGAACCAACTCTGTTACACATCTATTAGGAGTGACATGTTTAAAAATGACAAATTTAGGCATTTTTCCAGGCATTTAAAAAAAAATTATAGGCAAACATGTCTAAAAAATGGTTAAAATAAGTCCGTATTGACATGCTCCTAATTTCATAGTGAACAACATTTGATCAGTACAAACGAGAGGGGGAGCACTCGGTAGAGTGCAAAACCGCCGCCAATACTGCTCGGTCACTCAAGTGAACCTGATATCCTATTCATTCAATTTGACGTCAACAGTGCTCACAGAGTTATAGTTTGCAACTTTCCCTTTTACTTTTAACTTTTACATACTCAATTCATTCGTCAGAACTAGATTCCTTGAGACAAATTAATTTTACGTGGCTATATCCACCTGAAGTTCCAAAATCAGCTGCAATTATAATTTTGGCATGTTTTTTGTTGGCAATCACTTATAACATGTAGAAATGCAAAAAAAATAAAAATAAAAATAGAAATTTTGTTGAAAAAAAAGTTGCAATTTTTTTTTAGGGGGGGGGGTTGGAAATCACTTAAAACATGTAGAAATGAAAAAAAAAAAAAAATTAAATATTTTTTCAAAATGGCCACCATAGCGGCCATATTGGATTTAGGACAAAGTCCAAAATCTAATGGCATGATCCTTGGACCATACGTAATCCCCCCACCAAGTTTCGTTGAAATCCGTCGAGTTTTTTCCGTAATACTGTTCACAAACAAAAAAACAAACAAACAAACAGAAAGGGGTGAAAACAGTAACCTCCGATCTTTGATGGCGGAGGTTAATTAAGATTTGACCACTAGAATTTGTCATACAGCCATATATTTGAATTACATGAATATTGCTTCAAAATGGTGACCATTTTTGAAGATAGCATCAAAAATGGAAATCAGGTACTGATTTGAAATGTTCATCATTCATTTTCATGGACGTAATACATCGATGGAAGCAAAAGTAATGGCCATGACACTTCACCAGCCATGACACTTCAGCAAAGGACTTCTGTGACTCCATTGGACTGACTCAATCTATAAACGTTCCAACCCAGATTTCTGTCAATGACAAACCCTCCCTTTTGAATGACAAATCCAAATCCTCCCTGACTTCCCTGTCAATGTCCCCTGCTCTTCCTTTGCTCCAATTGGTTCATCTGATCCATGTAAGCTTGGTGTTGGCTCAGTGGTTAGGGTGGCTGGCTTGGGATCTTAGGGTCCTGTGTTCGAGCCCTGTTGGCCACTGAATTGACACCAGATGGGGTTGACTCAGCTTGCAATCCTTCTGAGGTCGACAAAATGAGTACCAGTGTTCTGGTACAGGGGCACAGCATCAGAGGCACAGTCGTGCCCCTACGAAATGATAGCAACCCGGCAGCCAAGCTGTCGTATGCAAGAAGAAAAAAAAATCTGATCATGAGCTTGCTTTGGTCAACATCTCTCTTGCCATTCTCAGAGAACAGCCTCAGCACCGTCTAGTCTTGCAGCTCATGCAAGCAAACCGGTCGAGACTGCAAGCAGCCATTGCACTTCAGGACTAGTCTCCTATATCGACTGCCTCTGATATTAACTCAGCCTGGGAATTCCTGTCAGGTCAGGTCAGATTAGATCTGTGACTTGCTACAGGTACCATGTAAACCTGCACAAACCTGTTTCATGGTTTCAGTGCATCGTCGGCGACTAAACTGTCTCCCCCTTCAAGTTTCGTGGTGAGGTGGGTGTATGATATGGACACCCATCAGGATTAAAAACAAAACCTGCCAAAGGGCAGAGGAGCTCCTTGTGAGCCAACGGCCATCCATATCAAGTACCCAACTGTCTCTGCAGATGTCCTCCTGCAGTTGGGTTACTTTTTTATTCGGAGATTGGTGGAAGGATTTGCACTCCAGCCACCGTAAAGCACTTCCTTCCACAAAACATACCAAAAGCAAAAACAAGTCTTTAAATCCACTCTGTGGGAGTACCTCCTGTGCAGCTACCTTTCACAGGGCAGCTCACTGAATGATAGGATTGTGGCAAAGCCTTTGGGACCCCCAATCTTTGATGATAGGAGGGAAACCACGGGGAAACATTCCAGGGTCAGATTGTGGGAGTGTGGGTCGGGGTGGTGCTGAGGGGTCATCCAATACACGGCTGTCTCCTTGGGTTAACCTGATGCGGTCCCTTTGGGTGGGTGCCTGGAATGTCCGATCCCTAAGAGAGGATGATCACCTGTCTCTGTTATCTGAGCTCAAGTGTTTGGACATCGGTATTGCAGCACTCTCTGAGGTTCGGAGACCCGATTGCGGTGAGATCATGGCGGGTGGTTCCACCTACTGTTGGTCTGGTCACTCTGATGGTTACCATACCCAAGGAGTTGCTGTAGCTGTATCCAATCAGCTGACTCCAGTTGATAATTGAGGTAACACCGGTCAACGTGCGTATTATGAGACTAAGGATTCGTCACTCCTTGGGTGTCATTTCCCTGGTCTCTGTTTATGCTCCGACTGAGGCGAGTGATCTCACCGTGAAGGACACATTCCATGCCACGCTTGAGTCTGTCGTTGATCAGTGCCCCAGACGAGATACTCTTCTCGTCTTGGGGGATTTCAGTGTATCAATTGGAACTGATAGGGATGGTTATGAGACGTGTGTTGTTCCCCATGGGTCTGCAACTGTGAACCAGAATAGCACTAAGTTCCTTGACTTTGCAAGAAGTGGCTGGTTCATGGTTTCAGCACCCACAGGCTCATCCCTGGACTTGGTATTCCAACGCTGGCGGTGTGGCAAAGGAGATTGACCATGTCCTTGTTGATGGTCGCTGGAGGATAATCCAGAACTGCTGGGTCGACCAGAGTGCTCAGTTCCTCAATACTGACCACAGGCTTGTAGCAACTCTGAAGTTGAAGCCTAAATCCAAGAGAATGGTACCATCCCAGCCTCAGCTAGATGTTGGCAAGCTCAAGGATGAGAGGGGAGCTGAGGAGTTTGCGAACAGGCTGAGTGGAGATTTGGGGGGTCTGGGTGCTTTGGGAGATCATGAAGAGTTGTGGAGTGCCTTCAAAACCACCATCCTTGATGTTGCGGTGGATGTCTTGGAACTCGCCATCGGGCGAAGAATAATTTTGTCTCTCAAGGGACACTGGATACCATTGACCAGAGTCACAGGGCCAGGATGAATGGCAGAGCTGAGCTGTTCGGGGAGCTGAGGCATAAAACTGTATGTGCACTGAGGGTGGACAAGGAGACCAATGTGCAAGGAATCTGTGAGGGAGTGCAGCATCACCTGTTGTCAGGTGATTCTCGGCCTGCTTACAGGGGGATTCACACATTGCGTTCCTCCAAGTCCATCGGTGTACTGCAGTTAGAGCAGAGGGTGGTGTGCTCTTGCCAGAGGAGTCTGAAGTGAAGGCCCCCTGGGCCAGTTACTTTGAGTGGCTGTACAAGGCTGATCCACAAGTTGTCGAGTTGCATGTCAGGGGTGTTACTATCCCTATAGATGACCCCCCCCAATCAAATGTGGTCCACTTTCGTTTGTGGAAACACTGGCTGTGGTGAACCGGTTGAAAGGGGGGTAAAGCTCTTGGGATTTGTGGCATCCATGCTGAACTTCTCAAGGCTGGTGGAAATGCTGCACTCGTATCATTGCATGCAGTTCTGTGCTCTGCCTGGAACACAGACATCATCCCAACTGACTGGACGAGGGGCCTTGTCCCTTTCTGGAAAGGGAAGGGTGATCGCCAGAACTGCAACACCTACTGAGGGGTGATACTGCTCACAGTGCCGGGCAAGGTATTTGCTCGGATAATTCTTGATAGGCTTCGCCACCATCTGTTTGAGCACCAGCGTCCAGAGCAGTCAGGCTTTACAACAAAGAGGTCAACGATTGACCGTATCCTGCTCTTCGGGTCCTCACCGAATGCAGACGAGAGTTTTGGCAGGGGCTGCTTGCAGCCTATGTTGATCTCTGCAAAGCATTTGATTCAGTTGAATGAGGAGTCAGAGCCGCTGGGATTATGGGTTTCGTCGGTCAAAACGAAGAGCCAGGCTTTCAATGCCATCTTGGATGCTGCTATCTTGTCTGTACCTGTTTGTGGTGAGTATGTTGAGGTCACAGAGAGATTCACTTACCTTGGCAATGATATTCTTGTCTCCGTTGGCTGTGAGCCAGAGGTCAACAGCTGTCTGGGTCAGGCCTGGGGAGTCATGGATTCACTGGATCATGGGGTGTGACGTTGCCAGTAACTGTGCATGAGGACGAAAGTCCGAGTCTTCAGGTCATTGGTGCTTCCAGTCGTGCTCTATGCATGTGAGACTTGGACTCTTACCAAGGATCTGAGATGGAGACTTAATTCCTTTGGTACCAGGTCTCTTCAAAGAATCATTGGCTGTCGCTGGTCGGACTTTGTCTTCAACGAGCGGTTGCTGAGAGAGACTCAAATGAGATTTGTTACCTGCATAGTCCGTGAGTGTCAGCTGCGGCTGTATGGACATGTGACTCATTTTCCTAATGATGATCTTGCTTACCAGATTCTCTCAGCGAGGGAGCTTCATGAGTGGAGGAGGCCATTGGGCCGACTACATGCCTCATGGTTGCAGCAGATTGATCAACATCTCAAGGAGATGGGGATGGCCAGACGGAGGTCCTTGGAGTATCGACGGAAAGTGGACTCAGCAACGCGCTGCTCCAGTGCATGCTCCCATACCTGACCTGACCTGACCTGTGAATTCTTCTACACAGTGCTGTTCCCTCTTATGCACAGATTGGTCCCATATTGTGTTCAGTTATCACACCCATCTTCCCACCCATGGTACTGTCTAATCTCAAGACTGAACTTTCAAACGTCTTCCCCAACTAAAACTTGGTGGCACCTTGTTACGTCTGCCTCTGGTGTATGTTCTCTCTCCATCCCCTCCCTCACTTCAAACGACACCACAGCTGACTGTTCAAAGGATAAAATGTGGCTCTCAACATAATGTTATCATCTCCCATCTCCTTCAAGGCTGGAGTGCCACAAGTCAGTGTTCGAGGCCCACATCCTATTCCTAATCTTTATCAACGATCTCTATGACCCTCTGGAAAATCCCCTTTGTCTATTTGCTAATGACTCCATCCTCTGTGTTGACATCCCTCCTGCTTCAGACAGGCAGGGAGCACCCTCTTCTCTCTTCAGACCTTGCCAAAATGGCAAGCTGGTCAAACATTTGGAATATGTCTTTCAATTCAGACAAATCTCACACTCTCACCATTTACTTTTTTTAACAATCTTCTTGAGGAAGTGCAGTCACTCAAACTCTTAGGTCTCACTATCAGCCATGATCTTTCCACATTTCAGTTGGCCACCAAAGCCATCACCGATTGGGCATCCTGCATTGTACAAATTCCCTCCTTGGCACACCTGAACTCCTATCCACGTACAAGGCCTTAATCTGCAGCTTGATTGAATGCTCCTATCCCCTCTTAGCTGGTGCCCCTGCATCACAACTTGCTCAGCTTGAGGCTGTGGAAACCAAGGCCGTCAAGATTATTGAAATGTCCTGTGACGAGGCCGAGTCTGTGGGTCAATCACTTTCCCATTGCAGACAGGTCTGTGGTCTGTCTTCTACCACGTCCTTTCTGGTCTTGCACCCTCTACTCTTTAAGTGCTTTGCCCCTCCCCCCTCCCTCGAGCTATCTGCCAGGTGCACGCAGTGCATCATCAACCCCTTTCTGGTTAAACTCCCAAAATCCAGAAACACTGCTCACCTACTCTCATTTTGTCCTCCTTTTTCCCTATCTGTGGTACCATCTTTCACAATCTCTTCCCTGCAAGTCTTCAAGACAGCTATTCCCCACCATCTCAGATCATCACCCATCCAAAACCATGATTTTTTTTTTCTTCCCCCATTAACTCCTCTCCTATCCCCAAGCCCACCTCTTTCCAAATTTCCACTTTTTCCTTCCTGAGAGTTTGCTTTTGTATCTATCTTGGTCACCCTACAAGTCCTCCCCCACCCCTCATTCTTCCCCACACCCATTAATTTGTCCAAGTCTCCCTCTATTTTGTCCTTCCACTATCCTGTTGGTGTTTCTCCCCTGTCTCTGCTGTTGCTTTTGTTCTGTTGCGTCATAGTCCATTCAGTGTATGAGCACTTCCATGAGCCTGAACTTTATGTACAAAAAAAATCTCAATGGAGTACTGCTTGTCACGACAACTGTGGCCCCAGCATCACACCTGTCTTTACTGAATTATGTGGAATCCAAATTTCTCAATGTTATTGGCATCTCATGCGATGAGGCAGAAGATTTGGGCCTTTTGCCCTCATATCGCAGACAGGTCGGTGGCCTCACTTTTTTTTTTTTTTTAACCACCTCCCTTTTCGTCTGGCTCCCTCTTTCTTTCTCTCCCCTGCGATCCCTCCTCCCCTTCCTCACCTCAAGTAATCATGTGCTCTTCCAGTAATGCATGCGTTCATCTCCTAAATCAAGGTTTTTTTTCCATCCACTTCCACTATTTTGTTCCTCTTTTGTTTTTCCTTTTGTACAATTGCCCTTCCGTTCAATAACGGTAATTACACTCTTCCCTCCAAGACTTCAAGTAAGCGATGCACTCCCATCTCATAACACCGCGCCCTCCCCCCATACAGACCCACAATCTTTCCTTCCCCTAGCAACTCTACCTAATTTAACTCTCTCACTTGCAGACTCCTGTGTTTGCTCCCCTCCCCTCTCTTTTGTTGTTAGCCTATTTCCTTGCTTGTTGTGTCCACCTGTTGCCCCACTGCATCAGTCACAACGTTGCCTTTTTTAACCTCTGTCACTTTTTTTTTTCCTGAGCTTCAATTCTTCCATACTAAAAGAGAAAAAGAATAAACATTAACAAAGGAAGAAAAAACATCAACAACTTTAACAAAGAGTAACAATGTTAACGGTCACTCGATAAAGCGCATACTTCTGCTAGGCCGATGAGTTTACGTTTTGTATCCCACTGAGAGGCCTGATCTGGATTCGGACCTGAACTAAAATTTAATTGGCTTGTCCTTGTCACCGAACCAACTCGTCCACCAAATTCTGTCCGAATCCGTCCACCAGTTTTTGAGACGTCCTGCTATATATCGTTTTAGCCCTATCGTTCAATGAGGAAAAATCACTGAAACACTTTTTGGATCCAGATCCGGATTCATATCTTCACCAAAGTCTAAACATTTCGTCCTCGCCACATACCCAAGCTCTTCTCCAAATTTCGTCCAAATCAATCTGCAACTTTTTGAGATATCCTGTTCACAGACAGACATACAGGGGAGAAAACATAACCTCCATCGACCTTCAGTGGCAGAGGTAATTGGCATCTACCTCTTTTTCCACCACAAAAATAGTTAAAATGTAAGAAGGTGAAAATTTTACTTTATTTAAATAGAATAAGATAAAAAAAGAGGATCTAAAAGTAGAACTGCAATCGAAACTGTTTGCTGATGACAATCTCAGGTCTTCTTGTTGTACCGAAAGCAACAGCAGAACAAGTATCCTCGCGACAATTCTCTTCACCTCACCTTAGAGGTCTGTACATGACACGGACAGAAAAAGGCTCAATAATGGCTTGCGCTGTTCCAACTAAATGTTGTGATCCAAGAGTTTTTATGTAGCTTTTACAGGATTTCATTGTTGATCGGCACAATGCCATTAATGTTCTGGACCGGTTCTCAGTTGGTGAGTCAAAGCCACATGCTTTTGATTTGGCCATTCTGCATTTTTTTTCACTCAATTAATACGACCTTGAAGTTTATCAGAGGATAAGGTAATGACCTTAATTGAATACTGATAACATTAAAAAAAGAAAAAAATACATTACGAGCTAAGCTTTGACTTTGTTGAAATATTTCACTTTCTTCGCGTAGTTGGCAGATGTGTTCATGTCTGGTAGTTAGTTGTTCCGTAACTACAGGAGGTTGTTTGTGGAGTTTGTGGAGTCTGTGATATCTGGCAATTTATGTGCACTCCATTGGAAAAGGAGAGGGGTGGAGAGAGGTAGAGAGGTAGAGAGGTAGAGAAGTTGGGAATGAGAGGGGGAGGAGCTCTGTTTTCAAACAATCGCCTTATAAAGTATCAAAACTTCAAGTGGTGGAACATTATGAGGTCGCTTATCCTCGCACATGCTTTTTACAGTTTGCATTGACAGTTGTGTACTGACTGTGTTATTTCAGAATATTCGGTGGGGTGAGGTCTGTGCTTGGACTTTCAAAATTTCAGACATGGCAGATAGGTTTATTGGTTTCCTTTTTCTCTCTGAAGCAAGACTGTGGCTCTTTGATAGTTCCCATGGCAACCCGTTGACTTCCCAGTAAGTAGGATGAGGCAGTACAAACAGCAGGAAGCAGGTTGACTTGTGGTGACTGCGTTCAGGGGAATACCACTACATTTGATAGGTCCCATAAACCGCAGATAACAGAAGCCAAGTAAACTTGTGATCAGTAAGCATTCCAGGGCCGAGGCAAGAAGGAGGAGTGTGAGCGAGCGAGGGATGGTGGTGGGTGGTCATGTGAAACACTTTCACCATCTCTAAAACCTGCTCAAATTAGGCCGTTAGAAATACCAACATTCCTTACGTACGATATGTCAACATCCGTAACAATTTATGACAATGCTATGTTGACTGTAATGTTTGGAGTAATTATTTGATTTTTATACCTTATTTGTGGTTGCTTGTACAAAATAATTTTATCAAACTAATAATACCCGCTCTCCTCGGGGGTGAAATATGGTGTCAATACCCCCCTCCCTCAGGCAGAGATCATTGGTCAAAGCTCTTGCACTATTCCACATGCACAAGCAAAAAATGTAAGTCTCACCACCCTCATGGCCTGGGGAGGTGGTGGTATTTGTGCCCTTGACCTGACCCGTGGTTACCCCGAGCATTTATGAAAAATTTGAAGGACATCGACCAAGCATTTTTCAATCCTTTTAGGTACATACATACACACAGACGGTGAAACGTGTGAAAAAGGATCTTTATAACACTTAATTATTGTTGTTGTTGTTGCTGCTGTCGTCGCTGTTGTTGTTGTTTGTGTGTTCCTTCCGTGTCCTTTTATATATTTTTATATTTCGACATATAATTTTGTGTGCTCTTTCTGTGTCCTTCGAAAGGGTTCCCTGCAATTGTAGAATAATGTATGTTACCGTTGGAACCATTTAATTCAGCTCCAATTTCAGCTTCTCCTTCTACTTCTACTTCTACTTCTACTTCTTCTTCTACTTTAATTCTACTTCTACTTCTACTTCTACTTAAATTCTGGAAAGACTGTCTTAAAATGGGCATCCTTATGATTAAACGGACACATTTTTGTTTAATGTAAATCAATTATTAGCAATTCCCAATCAAGGATATCGATTATTAGCTTTCCAACAGGACCATTGTTTGTTTGTTTCATTCCATGATGGCAGGAGCCATTACATTAAAGCTCAGTCCTGCTTTGTCTTTGTCTTTGTCTCTCCTTTTAGTAGAAGTAACACCCATTCCGGCCTGGAGCGAAAAAATGTCAATACCCATTCCCTGTCCGAGTTGCCTTATTTTACACAAATCAGAAAACACCATGAAAAAAAAAACATGTCGGGATGGAATCCCCCAAAAACAACCAAACAGATAGATAGAAATGACACCACAATCATTTTACGGATTGCCATCACGACGTCTTTTGACATTTAAGATATATTGCAGGTGGCAATAGTAACAATTTTATGAAGATGACTATTTTCCAGGTACCTGTTGATTTGTAGTATGGGTCGGTGTAATTGGATATTTTATTTGTTGCGGGATTGAGATGGAGAATGTCAAAATGTGTCATGATGGCAATCCGTAAAAGGATTGTGGTGGTGTATTGTGGTGTCCTTCTTTCCTTGTCATGCCTTCCTACCTTGTTTGGTTGTTTTTGGGGGATTCCACTCCTACATGTTTTTTTTTTTTTAATGTTTTTTTTTTCTGACGTGTTTAACTATTTTTCCCGACGTGGATGCCAATGATGTCACCATCCAGTAAATTCTTTCAAGGAGCGTATACATGGGGAACCCCCCGATCCCCACCCCCTCAGTGATATGTCTCATTCAAGTCCCTGCCCTACTTCCCTTAATATTCCCATCCCTTTTGTCTTTACTCAGACATTATGTTATCCAGTTGTCCTTTACTTTTGGAGCCATCTATTTATTTTGTACACCAACATGGCAGAATTTTTCTTTACCATCTCTCCTTTTTCTGGTCCTTCCCTTCTATTCTATCCCCATACTCCTCCCAATCTTCCCTCCCTTCTTTCCCAAACTCAGCTCCCCTCTTTTCCTTCTCATACTGTCCTACATTCTCTTATTTTCCTCAATTTATTCCCTACCATATATATATATATATATATATATATATATATATATATATATATATATATATATATATATATATATATATATATATATATATGCACTACAAAGAGATACCTCCATTCCAATCTGTCGCGTCACTTACTTCGCCAATAATCTTGACCCCATGTATAAGATAACAACCTTTATTCAATCCGCCATTTCCCTCTCGCCACGCTTTTTTCTCCACCCTTTACGAGCGTCCTCAAGTGTCCAAAATCACGTGACAATTTACATCATCAATGTAATAATAGGACACAACACCATCCTTTTCCCTCCTGTTCCTTTTCTTGATGTTGGCATTTCCAATTTCATTCCTCCCTACCCTGTATAAGTGTAATAAATAGATGCTTTAAAAGGGGTCACATGATCACATCTGTTTACATAAGAAGGAGGTACTGCACGATTTGCTTGAGCAACATCACACATGCGGTATACGGAAAGGTGAATTGAGAATGTGCTTTTCAATGACAGGTTGAAAAGCTCTCAGTTGATATGAAATCTTTCCTTTTCTCCAACAACCTCATCTCAGATCACCAATTTGGTTTCAGATCTTGTCACTCCACCTTGGACATGGTGCTTCTACTCAAACAACAATGGATGGAGACCCGCAATGTCAGACATGAGATCAGGGCCATCTCTCTGGACATATCTCAAGCTTTTGATACAATCTGGCATCCTGCCTTACTCTCTATAGTCTCTGCCTATGGTATCAAAGGCCAACTCCAAACATGGCTTACGAACTCCCTCTGCTCATGTAGCCAATGTGTGGCACTCAACGGAATCGTTTCACCTCCTCTTCCTGTCAAGGCTGGAGTGCCCCAAGGCAGTGTTCTTGGCCCAGTTCCATTCCTGATCTTCATCAATGATCTCTCTGACTCTGGTAAATCTTCTTCATCTTTTTTTATTTTTTTTTAAAGATACAATGTTGAGGCTCGTGTAAGAGCTAACACATAATGTATAACAAGGGGAGCAGGAGACAATAGGGGCAGGAGAGGGAAGCACAAAACTGGGGAACAGAGACAAGAGATCTGTGGAAGGGAGAGGGATGGAGTGGGGTACACAGGGTAAACAAGATAGTGAGAGAGTGAGAGACCTAAAGACTCAGCCTCATCGCAGGAGATACCAATGATCTGAAATGCCTTGGTTTCCACAGCGAGAAGCTGAGAATGTGTGAGAGGCAGGAGCACCAGCCCAAAGGAGAGAGAGCAGTGCCCCATCAGGCTGTGGATGAAAGCTTTGTATGAGTTCAGGAGCTCAGTTGTGCCAAGGAAGGACTTTGCACGATGGAGGATTCCCAGTCAGCGACTGGCTTTGGAGGCCAACTTGGAAATGTGGCTTTCCCAGGAAAGATCATGGCAGATAGTGAGACCCAAAAAGTATAGAGGACGTCTTCAAGAGGATTGTTGAGAAAGTAGATGGGGGGAGGGGGGGAAGTAGATGTTTTTTGGAAAGACATTGTGAGAGTGTGAGATTTGTCAGGATTGAAAGAAATGTTCTACGTGTTGGACCAGCTTGTGATTTTATACAGATCTGCAGTGAGTGAAAAGGCTGCAGCTTGCCGGTCTGAGGGATGACATGGTACGGCAGAGGGTGGACTCATCAGGAAAGAGACAAAGGAGGATTTTCCAGAGCATCAGAGAGATCGATGATGAAAACGACAAAAAGAACAGGGCCCAGAACACTGCCTTGAACTCCAGCCTGAACAGGAATAGGGGATGGGAGAACTCCATTAAGGGCCACACGTTGACTGTGACAGGAGAGTCAGTGAGCCATGAGTGGAGATGGCCTTAGATACCATAGGAAGAGTTTGATGAGCAGGGCAGGGTGCCAGCCCATATCAAAAGCACATGATATGTGCAGGGAGATGGCTCTGATCTCATGTGTGGCATTGAGGACCTCCATCTGTGCTGTATCACGTGATTGGGTTTTCGTATATCATGACTCGCCCGCTAGGGGTGGCAGGAATGTACTTCCGGACGCGCAATAAAGCGGAGTTGATGCTAACACTCTTGCTTCTCGTTTTCCACTGCACCTCGTACACCATACCATCCATTGTTGAGAGAGCAGAAGCAGCATATCCAGGGTAGAATGACCTGGTCTGAAACCAAATTGATAATCGGAAATCAAGCCATTGGAGAAGAGGAAGGATTTAATGTCTGAAGCAATGATTGATTCCATAACCTTGCTGATGATCGGAAGAAGTCTGATTGGTCTATAGTTGCAGAGACAGGAAGAGGGGTGAGAGAATATTTGCTGTTTGCTGATTACCGTACCCTCTGCTGTGACATCCCTCATCCTTCAGACAGGCATGCTGCAGTCTCTTCCTTCTTCAGTCATTGACAAAATCACAAGCTGGTCAAACACTTATAATATGTCTTTCAATCCTGACAAATCACACACTCTCTCCATCTCTCTCTGAAAGGGCCTTCTGGAAAACCCTCCTATCTACTTTCTTAACAATCCTCTTGAGGAAGTTCAGTCATTCAAACTCCTGGGTCTCACTATTAGCCATGACCTTTCTTAGGCAAACCACATTTCAAAGTTGGCCTCCAAAGCCAGTTGCCGACTTGGTGTCCTCCGTCATGCAAAGCCCTTCTTTGGCACACCTGAACTCCTATCCACCTCAAGGCCTCCATCTGCAGATTGATCTAGTTCTACTCTCCATTCTGGGCTAGCTCCCTTACCTCACATCTTGCTCGGCTTGACGCTGTGGAAACAAAGACCTTTAAGATTATTGGAATCTCCCGCAATGAAGCAGATTCAATGGGTTTATCATGATACCATTGCAGACAGGTCAGTGGTCCCTCTGTCTTCGACCACCGCCATCTGGTCTTGCACCCTCTGCTCTTTCCATGATTTGTCCCCCCCAGGTTTCTGCAGTGATAACCTCGTCCACCATCAATCCTCTTCTGGGGAAACTTCCCAAATCCAGGATCACTACTCTCCTGCACTCATTTGTTCCTCTTTTTCCTGCTTGTGGAATCAGCTTTCACGTCATCAATCCCATTCCTCCCTCATGGTCTTCAAGACAGCTGTTCAACACAATGTTAGTTCATCCCCAATCCAAAACCATGATCTTTATACCCTCATTAACCCCACTCAAATCCCTCCCTCCTTCCAATTTTCTGTATCCATCTTGCCCACCCCATGCATCCTCTGTGTCCAACTTGTCCACCCCATGCATACATGTTTTGCATCCTGTTTTTGTCTGTTCTGTCCTGCTCTGTTCAGTGTACTAGTTTTTTTTTCCATGAGCCTCGACTGTGTATACCAAAAAAATAACAATGGTATGACCCTCTGTGAACCTCGATGAAAGCATCAGCAGACCGTTCTCGGCCCTTTTCCCTTCGTAAGTTGCGCATTTTGTCATTAATTACAATACACAACAGACTTTACGGTACAAAGTGAGTTCTACAAGAGTGTTTCTCACTCTGTGCATGAATAATTGGCTTTCAACAGATTGTGGAGTATTTTAGGTGTATTATTTTTAAAAAATAAAATAATAACAAGTGGTGCCAGGCACAACAAATCCCGCTCATTTAAGGCATAAAGTTATTTTGGGGATCAAATTTAAATTTGATACATCCTTAACCTGAATGTTGATTAGAAGGAATAGAATAAGGAATATTTTAGTCTTAGTTTGAAGTCAATTAAACCATTTTTGACGAAGTTATGAGCGAAAAACGATTTTGACCTTTTCGTGACCTGATCTTGACCTTTGACCTAATTTGACCCAAAAGTTAATGGGGTCGTCCGAGGTTCATTACCCACCTGTGGATACAATTTTACAGTGTTTGAGCCAGCCCTTTTCCCGTAAAGTTGTATTTTCGTAACCATGTTTTAGTTTTTATGGAAAATTTGTAATTTTGACCGATGACCATGACCCCGAAAACTTCAGACCCTACCGATCTTCACAAATATGCATTTTTCACTATAGGAATGGGTAGGATTTTAAGTGACAAATAGAATAAGGTTCACTATAAGCTTAGTTTGAAGTAAATCAGATCATTTTTGACGAAGTTATGAGCGAAAAACGATTTTGATCTTTTCGTGACCTTGACCTTGACCTTTGATCCAATCGGACCCAAAAGTTAATGGGGTCGTCCAAGGTTGATTGCCCACATGTGGATTAAATTTGATAGTGTTTGTTAAAGCCGTTTTGCCGTAAGGTTGCTAACAGACAAACAAACAAACAAGCAGTCATAGACTGGTACTTACGAAATCGTGAACTTGACCTCTGACCTTGTCTAATAAAAGCTGTCTCTAGAGAAGGTAGCGATGCAAACCAGAAGTTTCTACGATGATTCTGTACCAAACCATCAAAAATCGTAACGTTGACCAAAGCAAAAATTCCCATTTCTCCAGACAATTATTTTATCAAAGTCACAAAACTGTAATATTCGGCCATCCACCAACAATCTTTACATAATCCGACGGCTTAGCGAGTCAGGCATGCGCCGATAACCTTTATTGGGATAAAAATGACTTTTAAACACCATCTTTATCGAAAACACCGTAAGCGCGCACACGCAAAACCTTTACATGATCAACGACTCGTCTGCTCAAGTGCAATGCACCATGTGACGACCCGTGACGCGCGAGTGAAATATTTTTATACAATCTTAAAACGTCTCCAAAACATCCGATTTTTACCAGAATTTCGACAACAGAGTTTTAAGCGTCCTAAGCAATCGCAAAAACCGAAGACAAAATTAAAATCGAAGTTAAAACGAACTCGTAACGTCGAGCGAAGCAAAAATCTCCATTTCTCCACTCAATTATTTAATATTATTTTATCAAAGTCACAAAACCGTAATATTCGGCCATCCACCAACAATCTTTACATAATCCGACCGCCTAGCGAGTCAGGCATGCGCCGATAACCTTTATTGGGATAAAAAATGACTTTTAAACACCATCTTTATCGAAAACACCGTCAGCGCGCACACGGAAAACCTTTACGTGATCAACGACTCGTCTGCTCGAGCGCGCTGCACCACGTGACGAGCCGTGACGCGGCAAGTGAAATATTTTTTATACAATCTTAAAACGTCTCCAAAACATCCGATTTTTTTTTTTTTTTTTTTACCAGAATTTTGACAACCGAGTGTTAAGCGTCCTAAGCGATCGCAAAAACCGAAGACAAAATTAAAATCGAAGTTAAACCGAACTCGTAACGTCGAGCGAAGCAAAGATACTCCATTTCTCCACATGAATTTACGGAATTATGTTTGACCTCACTGTGACCTTGACCTTTGACCGATTTTGACCAAAATCTAATCAGTGCGAGCCATCACCCTCCTGAATCACGTGGTGTTATTTGACATTGGTAGCTTCTTCGGTTCTCAAGTTATTGTGCCTACAAACAAACACACAAACACACACACAAACAAACACACAAACAGAGGACGGAAGTCATCAATATTTTAGATTTCGTAACGAACAATCCGGACGATTACAATAGCCTGCTCCCTCCCTCTGGGGGGTGGGATGATAAAAAAAAAATTTGGGGGGGGGGAGTTATGGTATGGGTATAACACCCAAGAGATTATGTCACTTCCTTTCCGTTGGAATCATTGTAATTGCTTCAGCCATTATTGTGCTCAGTTGGATGACATTTATGAACAATTTGGCGATTTTGTGATCTCTCGATTTGGAACTTTAGTGATGTATTCTGGCGTCCTTTTCATTATTATTAGTTTGGAAAACTTTGGAGGATAAAAGGCTTTTTGGAGGCTTTTAAAAGTTTATGACTTCACTCTGTAGTGGCTTTTCAGCATATCATGTTGCACACATTTGATGGGGATGGCCGTTCTTTTCCCGTGCCAGCGCTACTTATGGAGTAGTCCCATGCTCCATGATAGTAGGACTTGTATGAGCAAGCTATTTTTTTTTTTACCATTTTGAATGTACTATGATGTTTGCCTTTGAATACAAAAATTGTTTTGGTCGCATACCTGAAGCAGATGTACACTGTCCAAGTGCTCTTGGATTTGTTGTAAAAGTGGATTTATGATTTTTAAATGTGGATTCATTATTTCTGAGCAAATATTTTTATTCTTATTTTTTCAGTGAGTGCATTTAATGGGAACCAATACAGAATCACTTGTTTCCTTCTCTAATTAATATGCTGAAACATTTTCTTTTCTTTGTTTTTCTTTATGATGGTGAGGCTCATGGAAGAGCAAGGTATAACTGACAGTGGGGCAAAAATCAAGAGAATGAATGCACAGGTAAAGAGGAAAGGGAGAAGGGGAGGAAACACTTAAACTTGGAAACACATAAACCTCCAAAAAGGTTAATGTAGGTAATAAAGATCATGGGTCACAATTGGAAATGGTAATAGATGATGGCGGTGTACTGCTTCCTTGAAGCAGTGGGGGGAATAGTGAGACAGAACAGCTTTTGGAAGGTGGATCCATAGATGAGAGAATTGAGGAATAAAAGAGTTGAGATGTGCAGTCAGCCTGGATTTTGGAAGTTTAACCAGGAGGGGGTTACTGAAATAATGCATGCATCTTGGGGGCAGATATGGAGGGTCAGAGGACAGCACAGAGGGAGCAGCAACGGAGAACAGGAGAAAACAGAGACCACTGACTTGTCTGCAATGTGACAACAACAGACCTTGTGCTTTGGTCTCGTCATGGGAGATTCTCATAATTTTTATAGCTTCCAATTCAATCGGAACCAAGAGACGAGTGATGCTGGAGCACCAGCCTATAGTGGTTGAAGGTGGGATATAGCCATGGGATATAGCCACCAGCCTATATGTAGCCATATTAAAACGCTTAAGTTGAAGGTGGGATTACTTGTGGCCATCAAAGATGTTTTTGTCATAGTTTTTCTGTTTGTGTTTGTTGTCTGACAAGATGGTGCAGATGTACTGCATTTATTTAGGAGTTGTCTAATCTATGTTTGATTCTCCATTTGGCTAAAAACTGTTGGATTAGTGCTTTGCGAGTAGAGTGTTGATTCACCAAGTGTGCTGTCTCTCCGATGGCCATGAGCTTGGTGTCATGTGTTGGAGCACTACTAATTAGTCGGTGGAGGTTAAAGATCGCATGGTGTTTTTCGAGAAGAGTCGGCGAGATATTGCCAGCACCCTGGAACAAATTTCTACCACTTTTCCTGCCTCAAATTCCAAATGTCAGGCTTGGCCAGCTTGTTTGTGAAAGAATTGGGCTAAAAACCACCCCCTTAGCTGACCCCATAAGAAAGTGGGAAAAATTTGGACCTTTGTAGGAGTAGTAATAGCAGGGGTGGACTGACGGTTTTCTGGGCCCTCTGGAAAAAGGGGTCTTTGGCCCCCCCCTCTTCCGAGATAAAAAAATTTTGAACAACACTTTGTGTGAAATAAAAGTTTTCTGAAACAAACATTTGTGCATAAATATGCAAAATAATAACGATACGGTGAATTTAAAACAAATACACTAATTTACTAACCAGAAACTGGTGCACCTCATGTTGCAGAGTATAGAACATACAGTACATTACAGTCGAAAGCATCATGGAAAGTTCAGTATGTAATTGGTATATAATATGGCAAATGGACTGCAACAGTTTGTAATAAAATGCACACATGGACAAAATTATTATTTCTGTCATTTACCTGAAGATTTTGCAGACAAAAATAAATGGTCACTTTGGCCGTACCATGTAAAATAAAGGATATAGTGGGACATTCGGACCGACTGAGTCAATTCGCACCCCTCGTCTCTTGAACACGGCGGCATTTCTCTGTTATTTCAACAAAGCATACGAGTGTAGATGGTTAATAATTTTGGATAAAGATACAAACCTAGTTTTTTGTTACACACATTTTTGGTTTATAACCATTTTACGTAAAGTTTGAAACGATGGCTTTAACAGCGGTAAATGTTTTGTTGAAAGCAGGTTAAATGTTTAATATTTATTTATTTTTTTATTTTTTATCACGGGCCCTTTCATGGCCTGGGCCCTCGGTCGGTGCTCGAATGCCCGACTACTCAGTCCGCCCCTGAGTAGTAGTAGTAGTCGTAGTTGTAGTAGACTCTGTAAAATGAAGGGGAGCAAAGATCCATTGCTTCACTTTACATCCGAGGGTGAAATCATTTTGTGGCACTCGGCGCTTGTTTAATTAACCCGAATGTATCACACCGCACCATCCAAGTAGTTTCAGTATCATTAAGTATTGCAATTTATTAAAATATTAAAGTATTTCCAGAAGGTAGTTAATGAATTGTTGTTGTTGCCTCAAAGCTACATGTAAAGTTGGTAGTTTCTTTTTGTTTTTTTTGCTGATAAAGCCATTTTTCTAGGTGGATGGAGGTATGTTTGAATGAGGAGTTACCACCAACAACTGAGCTGGAAGAAGGCCTCAGGAATGGAGTTTATCTTGCCAAGCTCGGCCACTTCTGCTCTCCTCATCTTGTGCGCCCGAAGAAGATTTATGATCGAGAACAAAATCGTTACAAGGCATGTGGTGTCACGTTAACATGTCTTATTACATTATTTAACATCACCACTGCTTATAGTACGGATTGATTTTTGTTGTCCTTTTATGTCTTGCACTGGTTCTGGATTTGCACATGTATAACCTTATGGGATATGCCTAAGGGAGGGAATACATGAGGATGAGACTCCAATGATGCCGTTGGTTCAGTAAGATTTGAGTTTTTCTATTTATTACAAAACAAATATGGCATTAACTTGAGTCCCCTCATACTGGTAGGCAATCTCGCCCCATCCCTCCACCCCCATCACCTCACCATCATTTATCTAGCTATAATTCCAGCAGTGTGTGTCTTTGTGTGTGTCTTTGTGTGTGTCTGTGACCGCTGTTTCTAGACAATCACTGGTCCGATGTAATTGAAACTTGCCAGATATATTGCTGGGGACCTGGGTATGTGCCTTTTCAAGGTTTGATATTAATCGGACAAGTGCTTCCCAAGTTATGGCCATTTATTTACCAAACCAATGACAAGACACGTTGTTGCGTGGGCGTGGCCGATGGGGAAGGGAAGCTCAGTTGCGTTCCCCATTACAGGTTACAACGTACGGGCTTCCGGATAATGATGACTTCGTGTATTCTAATAATTTCTCGATTTCTTATGCGCATTTATAGATAAACAGAATGGCCCAAGTTATGATCGTTTTCATATTAGACGGTGCATAAATTTCGGTAACATCAGAGTGCTGGTATGCTCCGAACCAGGAAGTAAATTTTTTTCTCTCTCTTCTCTTCTCTTTTTGTTTTTCCTTGCCACGACATTGCGAAAAGGTAAAATACGTTGGCACTAATTGAATAATTGGGTATTAAAACTAAATAGCGAATAATCGTAACTGTGAATAATATGCGAACTTCCGGGCCACGCACGTTTGGGCACGTGAGAGCGAAGAAACGGCCTGTGTGGTTGTTGTTTGTTGCTTGCGATTTGAATATTTATTTTTTTTTTTTTTTTACGGCACGTACTGGTGTAACAAATTGGTAGCTCAAGAATATGATTGGTTCATGAGGAATTAACACTCTACATGCTGGAACATTAAGCCTGGTGTCGGCTCAGTGGGTAGGGTTGCGGCTTGGGATCCAAGGATCCTGAGTTCAAGCCTCGTTGCCCGCTGAATTACTTCACCAGGGGTTGACACAGCCTACCATCCTTCCGAGGTTGGCAAAATGAGTACCAGCTTGCTGGGGATGATTGAGTCATTCGAGTATCCTGCGTCGGAGTGGCGACCCGTCCAGGATTGTGCCCAATAGCCAAGGAAACTGCTTCGGCAGCACCGACGCTCTGTACAGAGTATGGTCCCAATGGATGCTGGAACATTACATTTTGTTTTTCATTGATCTTGTATGCCTCCTTTCTTTATTAGATCCACTCCTCTTGACCAATAACTTGTAAGCAGCTACATTGGATGTCTTTTCAGGAAAATGCCAAGATATGTCTACAACAGATTTTTTTTTTTTTTGGTGTTTTGTAACTTTCCCCGTTTGCAGTTTTTGAGATTAATCATTATTTGTGACTTCTTCTCTTTGTAGGCCATGGGCCTGCATTTCCGACACACTGACAACATAAACCATTGGTTTAAGGCCATGATAGATGTTGGACTTCCAAAGGTGAATTGACTTTCTGATCATTTGTTGCTGTTCTGTTTTCACACTCCAGAATATCTCGGTTCAAATACTTGTTCACGCAATGATCAAGAGTTTAAAATGGATTTAAATGTTTATGTTTAAGAAGAAGACTTTTTTCATCCTTTATTGTTATTATTGATACTTTAACAGCAGCTGTAAATGCTTTCCATGCATTGTTTTTTGGACGTTGGTTACATAATCGGATTTTTCTTTCTCTTCCAGATATTTTATCCTGAGACAACAGACATTTATGATCGAAAGAACATGCCGAAAGTCATTTACTGTATTCACGCTCTCAGGTGAGGGGCTATAGCTAAGGAGTCAATTAACCCAAAAGCATCTCAAAATGCAAAGCCCGTCTGCATCCGCTTTGTGCGGAAACCAATCTTGTTGTGTTCTACCAGTATCTGTTGTCAGCTTGGAGAAATTTCAGTGTGAAGAAAAGAGAATTAAGTTTGAGTTCTCTTGAGTATTCCTCAGCATTGTTCATTACAACCTTATCAAAATAAACTTTCATAGGTTAACTTCTGATTGGAACATGTATTCCAAGGAATAATAGATGAGAAAGAGTGAACAAGAGAAGAGATCCAGGCAGAGAGATCTTCAGAGTAAAATGTGGACAGTGCTCGGTCCACCGAACTCTTATTCCTGAGTTGAAGCTCTCTAATGGTCTAGTCTATGTCTCTAATTATGTGTTAATGGTCTCTGGCATTTGTCCATTCAGATTATATCCATTCAGACCTTCTTTATATCTCCATCGTGAAATCCTGAACCTATTCGGTGAACTCAAGCAATGAATTTTTTTTCTTCTTCTTCTTTTTCTGCTTTCAACAAATTGAAATCTGACTCTGAGGTTTGATTTGGGGTCCTTAAGGCCCGGTCACACCTTGACGTTTTAGCCAACGTATGCCGATTTTTGAATTTTTTTCTAAAACGCTGGCACACGTTGAATACGTTATGGGTAAGTTTTGATAACATTGAGAGCACGCTGAAAAACACTGCCATACGTCGTTGTATGTTGGCTTTAAACGTTGTACTTTTTGGTTGTCCTCAAATTTTTTCATGCTTGAAATTTCACGACGTATGCCGGCGTATGACTCACACGTTCCGCTACGCTGGCCACAAGTTGTATGCACGGTCTGCGATCGTTGACAGACGTCAATACATGCTACTTGTAAGTTAATCATAAGTTGAGACACGCCGAGGTAATGTTTAGCGTACCCGAAACTTATTTCTAACCTATGATTAACGTGTTGTTGGCACGTTACGCGATCGTTGCCACACATCGACAGACGTTACTTTTAAGTTACTCATAGGCTGAAAGACGTCGGTATAATGGATCGTCCTTGCGTCAGCGTCCACGGCCACGGCCAGGACACTTATTTGCAGCATTCTTCAAACTTTTCTTCGGCATGCCGAGGATGTTCACACTTCGCTGTCTAGCTTGGCTATGATTCCAATTGTCTATCGGCAGCGTCTATTTAAAATAGTCGAGTTTGAGCGTTTTAACACGTTCAGAAGAAACGCTTCAAATTTCCAAACCCCAGCGTCAAAAAACAAAGGCGAGTGACAGCAATTTAAATCGTTCATTGTAAACAATGAAAATAGCTGAGTGGTACCGTTTAAAAGTCGTTGAGTGTAAAAAAAATCCAATTGTTGAGCGCAAGCGTCTACTTTCAATAGTGGAGATGCAGCCATTTAAATCGTTGAGTTTATCATTTAAATCGTTAAACGCAAGGACGATCCATCATAACCCACACCCTCCCCCTCCCACTCACCTACTGCTGCCAACATGAACAAACTACTACTAATACTGATACTGTTACTGCTGACATGGACATCGACTCAAAAAGGACTTGAAAACACTGTTGGGTTCCCCTTTTATGAGCAGCATTTTTATATACCAATTCCCAAAACCGCTGGGAACACGTCTTTATATGGCAGTTGTAAGCTAGAAACACGTTAATTTATTTATTTTTATCGACCGGAAGACGTCATTGGAATACGTCTACATACGTCGATGTGTGTTGGGACTACGTAAAGAATTGGTTCAAAGCACGTCAGACATAAGTTAGAAATAAGTTTCGCGTAAAAAAGACATTACCGCGACGTGTTTCGACTTATGAGTAGCTTATAAGTAGCCTTTGTGGACGTGTGTAAGCATCCACATATCGTGTGTAAAACTTATCCCCATCGCATGCGGAACGTGTGTCATACGCCGAGTACGTCATAAAATTTTGAACATGTTTAAAATTTCTTGACATACTCTACTTACTACGACGTATGATAGCGTACTTTAGCGTTGTACTCACGTATACCAAACTTACTCATACCGTATTTGACGTGCCCCAACGTTTTAGACACATTTTTCTTAGGTCGGCATACGCTGGCAAGATCGCCAAGGTGTGACCGCGATGTTGACACTTCCATTTCTACGGCAGTTATGATTTGAATCGTTGTGCGTCAGCCTTTTAATAGGCTACGTCACGACATCGTCGGCGATGCGCGCTATGCCTAAGTTAGACTATCGTTGGGCATCGGTTGTGTAGGCCGACAACAGGTTCAGCATTCGTTGGTATAAGTTATCTATAACACAACGAAACGTTCTGTGCCCGTTACCAATGCATTATACATAAGACCAAGTCGCTATGAATACGTCCGAATCTTTAAAAAAAAAACATCAAAAGTTCAACGTAAGCCAGCGTTTTAGATACATTTTAATACATTGCCATCGCTGGCTAAAACGTCAAGGTGTGACCGGGCCTTTAGTGTTAAAGTACAGCAAGCATAATAAAAGCTGCTGCCAAACAGTAAAGAGACGAGGCATAGTAGAAATCGACAGGATTTTGTCCACCTTGATGCCAGATCTGGATATGCTACTGCCCAGCACATATACAAAGTTTGGTGGAGATTGGCACAGGCATGTTTTTTATTTATTTAATTTTCCTATGATTTTCAGATATTCATACGCATTCCACATTCATATGAATAGAGTCGATTGGTCGATGTTTTTTTTGTTTTTTTTTAAGACGACGCTATGCCACCTTGCTTTACTATTTGGGCCTTCACTCCTTAGAATGCCTGGTGTTGGCTTAATGGTTTGGGCGGTGGGCTTGGGATCCGAGGATCCTGAGTTCAAATCCCACTTTGCTGTTGAATTAATACCAGGTGGGGTTGACTCTGCCTGTCATCCTTCCGAGGTCGGCCCTTTCATCGCAAAATGAGTGCCAGCTTGCTGGTATCCTGTGTCGGAGTGGTGACCCGTCCAGGATTGTGCCCAATAGCCCAGGCGACTTGCTTAGGCAGCACCAACACTCTGCACAGAGTATGGTCCCAAAGGATGGATGGTCTCTTTAGCAGAAGTGTGTAAGGATCAGACATGAACCTGCATATTATATGACATGCAGGATGACAATATATTTATAAGGACATTCATAGACAATGGACAAATCAACACAGTATTTGTTTTCAATTGGGATCTCAGCATAATATTGCACAGTGCTTGGATGGGAGCACCAAACCGTCCAACCGAAGATAACTGGTTCTGTAATGTTTTTTGTGGGGATCAGGGTGGGAGTGGGAGTGTTGTTTTTGGTTTTGTGTTTTTTCTCGATATCTTTTAATACTCTTTTTGCATTGTTTCTATTGGCAGCTTGTACCTCTTCAAGCTTGGTCGTGCAACACAAATGCAAAACTTGTTTGGTAAAGTCACTTTCACAGGTAAGCACCAGTCTGGCTCCACGAGAACAAAGCGCTTCGTGGCCGCACAGAAACATGGTGGCCCAAAAGTTGTTTTATGGAGATAAATTATAATTGATTATTTCAATAAAATTATTCTTCATCCATCTTCACGCATCATGCCATTTTGACGAATGTGTTGTAATTTTTCTTGAAAATACAGTCCATGTAAACAAGGTTTGTGAAGTTTTTTTTTTACCTCGTTATCAGATGTACAATGAGTTTGATGAAAAGAAACGTGATCATTTTGGTAAACCTCCTTTTGAGCCACCCTGGATAAGTTCTCAAGAAGTTGGAGCTGTTTGTAAATTTGAAGAAATGTTGTTTTTCTCCATTATATTTCCTTGTGATTGCAAGTAATAGCCCAAGAGCCCGCAAAGGTTTATTTGTGTTTTGTTCACCAAAAGGTCTGAGAGTTGTTTCTCGAGTGAAAATGTCTGTAGAATTCGAATATGCTGGTCCGATAAAAATCCACTTGGACAGTTTTCCACAAATCACATTTTTATAGGGGTACCCCATAATTTTCCGTGAACACGTTTCGTTTCGTAAACGTTCCGAATGAACTTTATAAGTAATTAATTTTGACTCAAGCCCAATAGCTTCACTCAAAAATGAGATATCATGCTAAAGCTTATTGTTGGCCAGATTCTATGAACTATTCTGTTTCTCAATTTGTCTTCAGAAAAGTTGGATTAGCCTGATTTCAATGATTAACTCCAACTTTACTTACCGGCGCGTTTTATCTTATATTTTTTGTCTATTTTTTCCAATCCTGAAGTTTTCAAGAGGAATATTTACAAAACAAATGTACTATTTTGAAGAACTATCATTCCCCTTTCCTATGCAAAAACAATCACGCAAAACGGTTTATATTTTGCAGAGTAATGAAAAAAAGAGTATAGATGGGGTTACTTGGAAAATATCGCAATTTCCGATGATTCTTGGAATATACATGTAAATGTAAATTAAGTCGAGGCTACGTTTTAATTACAATAGTGATTTATTGACATTATCATAATATGACACAATTGTGAACAATGTATAACAACATAATCATGATAATCAGGTATATCTGTCTCGTAAATGAAATGGTTGTCATCCATGTGTATTAATAGCAATGTGTTGAGAAGTTTGGAAAATGAGCATGAAAATCTATTGACTTATGTTCAATATGTTCCTATAGATCTGGATAAATGTCTTGGTAATCTTTGGTTTTATATTGAATCCATGAATGTATCTGAACCATCATCACACAATGAGCTTTTCATTTTGCTCATCTCCAATCATCGTCGTATCCAAACAGGTCTCATTATCAACGCTGAGAAAGTTGTTTCCCATACAGCGAGCATAAAAAATGCTCAATTGTCGAAACTGTTTCATCAGGCACATTGTGGTGCTCCCCGAGCATGGCAAACGCCGAGATGAACTCTTCGTGTTTCATCATGATGTCAAAGGGTCTCTGTTTTCCTTTGTTCATGAAGGATGCTGTGAAGTCGGTACCAGTAAATGCATGAAGTCCAGGAAGAGCTTGCAGGACAGTAGACTCCAATTCATCAACCAGTTTGGGAATACTGATGTATCGCCTGGTGTTGTTACTGCTGAGTCCATCATCCATCCATACGTTTGGGCTGTCGTGTGCGGCACTTGCGTAGAACAACAGAACCACGAGGACGTCCGTGTCATTGCTTCTGATCCTCATCGTTGCGGCTGGTGATACTTGCATGATATGATAAAGATGAAACACAAGTCGAGTGTCAGTTTCTTCATGTTGGCAGTTCAATGCCTCTGTGTCTTCTCTGAATACACTCCCTCCATTTTCTCCGAATGTGTAGCAGACACCATCCAGGCCCATGACCACAATGTGATCCTTCAGAATGCTAGCATATCTGTTGTTCTTCGATTCGTTTGCAAGGAAGCGAAGGAATCCTGTTTTGAAGGAACATGACTGAAGAGCTGTTTGCCAATTCGAAGGCCGCTTCTGTTCAGGACCTGTCACAGCAAATGTCATTTCTTCTGACCCTCGTCTGTTTCGCTCAGCCTCTTTGATACTCGGAGTGATGTACGTATCACAAACAAGATCAGTGCATGGTGACATCTCGCACAACCGTCGGAGGATTACTTCAGCTACCCCACCAAATGTGGGAGGGAGATTCAGCAATGTGTGTCGCATGAACATCGCATCGACTAATGTGACGTCAATATCTCCTGCTTTCTTGCTTTCAACCATTCCCTCCAGCTTGTGCAGAAGCTTTGACTTGTCAGATTTGTTGATGCTACCATCCACGTGCGCCAGGGCGAGTGGAATTGGAGTCAGTGGATATTGAAAGACTTTCTCAATATCTATCATTTCTATTCCAACGTACTGATGTAGAGTAGCCTTCCAAACAGGTCTCTGGTCCCTTGTAGTTCGACGACCTTCTGGTCCTTGGTGGTGATGTTTTTCTTCACAGCAGCACCCGCAAAGTTCTTGATCTTCCTTCTGCTGATTGGTTTCTCGAAGCGAGCTTGATCGTTGAAGCTCTCTCATGTGAAATTATCACACAACTCCTGGCCTTTCACTTGAAACCCCAATAGATCCTCCTTGATATCATTTGGTACACTGACGCCAGTCGTGATGCAGTGGAGGGTTTCATTCGTGTTCTGATCAAACGGGTTCATGGTGTTCTTGATTGCGTCAAGCAGCTTCGAGAGATCATGATTGTCTCGGGTGACTCGATACGGTTTCAACGATTTGGAGACGTCTTCCTTCAATTTCAAGCCGGCTTTGTCAATGAGGCTTCCAACAATACAACTTCTGGCAGCTCTAGTGAGCATCCCCCGCTGTCTCGCACTGTCGGACTGACTGAACGAAGTGATTCCTGTCAGCCATGATGCAGCATCAGCATTCACTGTCTGCTCGAGGGTGATGTCGACTTGAGTTCACGAGAATGATTTGTTGGTTCTTCTCACAGATAAAGCTCCATTTTATAAGGCTCCTCGAACACCAGGATGTGTATTGTCCAGGTTCATCAGATTGTGATAATAACGAACCAGCCATCGAGCGTAGTTGGGACGATTTCCAGCAAAGAAGATGGGACACATTTCACCCAAGAAGAAAATGAAGAGCTGCAGGTCATTTGTTCTTTACGCTCGACTGAATCACAAGAAGATATGGACGAGTTCGATGTACAACATCCAAAACTTAGCTGTGTTCCCATGATGACCGCTGAGGGTCAGTGCTGTGTACTCTGTATACTTCTTCAAGACGATGGTGTTGTCGTTGCGTACTTCTATCTCATGGAATGCATCAGGGGTCAGATCTCGTCTGGAAGATACTACTGCGGTCAGAGAGGTTTCAGGCAATGGACCAGTGTCTTCAAGAAACTTCTGGAAGTGGAGAACTTGGAAAGCTGCCGCTAGGAGAGGATGAAGCCGCTTACATCTGCAATTATAAATATACAAAATGTGTTGTTCGTATAATATCATCAAAATGAAGAAGACACGACATGATACATGTTTATTTGATGATATATTGGAATAGCATCCATTCCGCTCACCGATTGAAGTGTTTTCCTCGTAGAAATCCATTCAGCGACCCCGGAGCAAGAACGCCTGTTTCTGTGAGTATCTGTGGGCCACCAGAGCAATCGAGGAAGTGTCCCAGAGCACCAAAATACGCAAGTTCAATGTGAAAGGGTCCAAAGCAGATGAACACGTTGTTACACAAAGGATCCTCAGCAGCTTGGATTTGTAGAGCTGGTTTAGCTATAGCTAAGTCATAGTGGACCACGACGAAGTCCTCTCTACATTCCTGAGCAACCCGCTGAGATAGTCGTAGCGTTTCTGCCACTACGTCTAGCCGAGTCAGAGGGAGATTCAAGTTCTCCATGTAGGCAATTCTCTGTCTGGGGCATGGATCTTCTGTGACAAGCGAGTTCCAACCTGTCCAGAATGGTGTTTTGTTGAGTGCGATGCTCATCATCCAGAATATATCTCAATATTCCATGTCAGTGAGATGCGGTGGTCTTGGTATGCTTTTGACTGCATACTGAAAGACTGTCATCTTAGGTTTCTTGCGATATGGTCCCCAAGTGTGTTCCTTTAGGTGGAACACTCGTTTCGAACTATAACTCTGTGTCCCAGCAGTATCCACTGAAGTTAGCTGTCGCTGGGAGGAAGGTTCTTCGGGTGACTCGTCCAGTGTCATGTTCGGCTTGTTCTGATAGCAGATACCTACAGTATCGTGCAAGGTTCCGCCGCCTGACAGCGTTTCCGTAAGCTCATCGTCATTGTCCCATGCTAAACTGGTACAAAGTCCGACCATTTTGGTGATTCCATCGGGTGTGGTACATTTACGATCAGATATATCAGTGGCGAATTCGGTCTCTTGGGCCTCGGCTGTGTGATAGCCGACACTGTGTCCAAATCGGTTCAAAATCTCAACAACTTTCCGGCTTCCTGTCATACTTTTTAAAGCGAGTCCCATGCAGAGGTGCTTCCCTGGTTTTATTCTGGCCCTAGTTGTGACGTACAACACATCATTGGACACAGATTTCACCAGTCTCTCAATGCGTTCGTCCCAAGGCGGCTTGTTTGATCATGTGTACAGCAACCTGAAGAACTCAAGGACAGCATCAGGAGGGTCTGCCTGTCCTACTTCCAACGCTTCCGTTGTGATTGGCCTTGGTAAGTCATCTTGTGTGCTTTGAACCTTCAATATCAGGGTCCGAAGGAAGAATGCAGCTTTTTGTACTGCATGATCATCAAGATTGGCACGCCTGATTGCGGCATCTCGATTGTAGTGAGCATTATGTATGATTGTCCCCGTCTTGCGACTTACACAATGACTGGTCAGTTCATTTGGATATGTTTTCAGGATCTTGTCGGCCAAGCTTCTAGCGGGATACGTCGTCTCATCGTCTCCAAGCAAGGTGAGGTAGCGCACGTGCAATGATGACAGGTATTCTGCTCCTTGATTTGACAACAAGGCTACATTGATATACTTGTGGAGTTCCTGGAATGCTGCTTTGTGAGCGGCCAACTTTGAAGACATCTTGTCGTCATCTTTCTGTACTGCGGTTTGGCAATGCTATATGTAATTTCTCCTGCAGGAGTGGTGATATCGTACTTCCTTTGCCTTCATCTCGAGACCTCCTAGCTTTGCAAGCATCACGTTATCTTGCGCAAGTTCAACTGCATTTTTTTTTATGCTTTCCTCAACCAAGTCAGTCATACAGGTCCCCAACACTTCCCGCTTGTCTTTCCCACGTGACTTGGTGATGGAATTGCAGAACAGGCACTTTTTCTCAACTTTTTCTCAAAGATGCCTGGAGAACTTGCCTCTGTGTGTTCTACTTCAGATCGCAGTACGTGTGATCGTGATGTGCCAGCTGAATCTTGTTCCACATTTGCAATGGACAGTGCGGTGAAATCTTTGTAGCACTGTTTGTGATAACCAGTTGTCTGGTTATATTCAGCAGGAAGGCTTATTCTGAAATACTTTGAGTCTTTTACTGTGGAATGTCTCTTTTCATGAACAGAATTCACTTTCCGCCATGTATTGTCATCGAAAGGTTTGACTTCTTCGGTAGTTTTACCGTGAATATTGAGAATGCATATACGTTTTGATGTCATTTTGTTTGCTGTTGGTGAACCTGAAAGAAAAGAAAATGCTATTCTACCACCACCAACTACATTCATTATACAGGGAATACGCGTGCTGTACATAAACATCGTAGTCTGGTCAACAGAAGATAGAATATTATACATGCATCTGCTATAGTTAGAGTATGTCACATTTGTGCAACAAAAAATGAAACTGACGTCCGACAATCTATTTCACTGAAAATAGACTATACCAAATAACCAATTGTCTGGGTATACTACTCAGACAAGAACTTTTCCACTTGCAAAGAACATTGAGGTTGTAAATACACTATTTCAATACAAACATAATATTTTACAATGAGTCACTTTGCTTGAGAATTGTGTAAATCTCAAAAACTGCGATAATTTACAAGTAACCCCATGTATACTCTTTTTTTTTTTTTTTTTCATTACTCTGCAAAATATAAACCATTGTACGTGATTGTTTTTGCATAGGAAAGGGGAATGATAGTTCTTCAAAATAGTACATTTGTTTTGTAAATAATCCTCTTGAAAACTTCAGGATTGGAAAAAATACACAAAAAATATGAGGTGATAAAACCTGCCGGTAAGTAAAATTGGGGTTAATCGTTGAAATTGGGCTAATCCAACTTTTTTAAAGTCAAATTGAGAAACAGAATAGTTAATAGAATTCGGCCGACGATAAGCTTTAGCATGATATCTCATTTTTGGGTGTAGCTTTTGGGCTTGAGTCGAAATTAATTACAAGTCTGGAGACGGCAATGGTTCACGAGCAATGTACACGGTTCGCCTTTTTTATTTTTTGACCTTCGAGGGGACGCCACGGACAAACTGGCAGGAATCGGGAAAAACGTAAATGATGAAAGTTGTAGTACTCGAAGAGCACTACTTGCATACCAACTTTCATTCGAAACAGTTGAAAACCCTAGGAGCTCGATGCCCAATTTGTTGATTTTTTTTTTGACATTTTCAAAGTTCGTGACCTTGTGACCTTGACCTTGGGAAGAAAATGAAAAATCGAGCTCCGTGGGGCTATGCAGGTGCCATTGGGCTAACCAAACACCGAAACCCCTGCCAGATTCGACAAACCCCCCTCGGAGAAGATGTAACTTGAAATCGGCTACCCCCTAAAAACACATGTTTTTTGGGCGTGGCTCCACCCGTAATGGGCGCAGCATGCCCATTCTCAGGAAAACACAACTAGATCATGATATAAACCTCCCAGCCAAATTTTATCAGGATCGGATCAAAACCCACAGAGCTATGCTCGGGACAGACAGACAGATAGACAGACAGACACCCATAACAAATATAGTGGTCACTTACTAACTCGTGAACCAAATATAGTGGTCACTTACTGAGTCGTGAACCAATAAAGTTCGTTCAGAACGTTTACCAAACGAAATGCCTTCACTTGTAATTATAGGGTACCCCTATAAAAACGCGATTTGTGGAAAACTGGCCAAGTGGATTTTTATCAGACCAGCATATTCTAATTCTACAGACATTTTCACTCTAGAAACAACTCTCAGACCTTTTGGCGAACAAAACACAAATAAACATTTGTGGGCTCTCGGGCTATAAGAGCAGAAAACAAGAATTAACCCTCTTAAAAGTAGGAAGCACTGCCTTCCAGGAACGTTCGCACAGGACGTTGAACATGAAATGAATCGGAGCAGAAAATGAATGAGCAAGCATAAAATTTATATATATTTTTTTATTCTGTCCAAAATATTGTTTGCATGTGATGTGATATGATATGCTGTTAACAGCCATTCGGTGGCTTTTTATACAAGGGTCTCAGCTCGTAGAGGAGCTCAGTGATAAAAGACAGCAGGTTTATAAACTGCCAGAGATACAGGTGGCAGGGACAATCGATAAGTAGGGAAGGAGGAACAGCACGAAGATGAGTAAAAATGGCCCAGAGAGGAACAGAATGGGAAAGAATCCGTGTTTGTACAGTAGAAGAGATCATGGATGTGCATGGGGTAGTAATCGGAAGAGCATTTGAAGGATTGAATTGAGAAGGTCATACCACACGTTGGCTATGGGGGTGGAGTAAATCAGGAAGCCATGTGTGGCATTTGCCTTGGATGCCATTGGTAGAGATTTTGGAGAGCAAGACAGAGTGCCCAGATGGTGTTGAATGCTTGAGATATCTCGAAAGAGACTGCCCTGATCTCATGTCTGAGGGCCTCCATTCATTGTTGGGAGAGCAGAAGCAACATGTCCAAGGTCTGATCTGAATCCTGATCAACCTGATCTGAATCTAAGTTGATGATCTGGGATCAGGCCATTGGAAAAAAAGAGGAATAAAGAATAAATTCCTAAGACCCTGAGAAAGTATCCTGACTCAACCTGGGACTCAAACCCAAGCTTACAGTGTTGGTGTGAGAAAATCTTGCGGTTATCCTGAGGATTCAATAGCTCAGGGGGGCTGTCGCTGTGTTCGCGATGAGGAACTTACGTTACAGTCCTGGGTTGAGTCAGAATTTTTGTTGCACGAGCTCAAAGTAGGAATTTAATCCTGATTATTAAAAAAGAATATGTACATGTACACTGTATATCCAAATACAGTATATAAAAATTACCCCCGGTTGGGGGTGACGGTCATCTCTGAAGGTTTCTTCACAAAACTATGACTTTCTGACGAAGTACAAAGTATTTCTTTGCTTTTCTTTATACATGGTTTCCGTTTTGAAATTTTCATTGACCAATACCCGCTGCCCAGCCGGACCAACTGCCAACAAAGTATCGCCTGGTCAGTTACGGTTAAACCCAAAATCATGATCATCGTTTTAGTGTGGAGGTGAGTTCTGACAGTGTACTTGGGTCTTTTCCGAGTGGGTGCGAGATTGAGCACGTGCACATAAAAATCTGGCAACCCAACTTGAATTGAACAACAATGGCCGCTTGATCCTTGAAATTTGAACCGACAGAAATAGCCTTCGAGCCTTCAGTGCTTCAGTGAGCCTTGAGTCTACCGCTCCGTAAAAGTACTTCAACCGTCTCACAAGTAAGAGTTCAATCATGATGGCAGATGTCAATAATAACAAGCAATATGAAGACTCCTCAAGTCACTCCTCTGATGAAAATTCTGTTGCAAGCATCCCCCCAAGTCCAAGCCCTAGCCTTGATCCTAACAGTGATATTGAACATCCTCATAAATCAATGGATAATAACAAATTACCCCCGTGTGGGGGTGACGGTCATCTCTATAATACCACAAGTTCTCAATGTTCAGTTCAGGTAACTGCGAAACAGTCCAAACTAACCGTTTAGATTGAAATAGTTCACAGAGATACACTAGGATAATACTACTAATGACATAATTAATAAATATGTATTGTTCATTTAGTACCCGGATTAACACATCAGAATCACCAGTAAGTGCAATACGTGGTTTTCCGGTCCGTCCACTCTCTGGCGACATTTCACTTCCGGTTGTAGAAAAAAAACGAAAATAATCTGAGATTATGATAATCCTGTAGATTATTCTTCACTGATTATAATGCAACTTTCAGAATGAAAATTGGTCAAGTATTTATAGAGCTATTGAGGTTTGAAAAATCGTTAGAGCTAGCAAATTCTTTAATTATTATTCCACAGAAGTTTCGTGACACTGCACAAAGTAACATGTCAGGTATGAAAAAACATTTTGTATGCCAGATTCATTAATTATTAATTCATTAATTATGGAATGTACTCATTGATATATTAATCAGAAAGCCCGAAGCATGTAGCATAATTTATCACTTATCCCCTCATCCGGGATCCGTGGCCTCACCCCACAGCCTGCAGCCTTATGTCCGCCGGTGATTATGTTAGATATCGGCACGATCGAGAGGAGCCTGCGAATCATCCCTGCTGATGCACTGAATTGATGCAATCGTTCGGCCAGAATATTCGTTGTCAAGATGTTGCGTGATTAAATCACCAATACAGTCACTCAAATTTATACCGCCGACATACTTCTTAACAATCACTTTCGCCCCAGAAACCACAGTCGATCTGAACCACGCTGGCCACTGCTCAGACACCATGACCGGACTACTGCGCAGTTCTACTACGCCGTTTGGTTAAAGATGACTCGGCATTTTGGCGCGCGCGCACAAAATTATATTTTGAAAATAAATGCTGACGTTTACATTTCGGGTTTTGAAACTTTTGCACCTTTGGCAGAAAATGTATAAATATAAAAGGCTAAAAATGTGTTTTATAGCGAACGAAGTGAGCTTAATACTTAACGCGTGCACGTGAGAGAATAGGAAATATCAACAACAACACAATAGCCCTGGCTATTTCGAATCCGTGGCGTTAGCTATGACTTTTTGCTTCCGGTTTTCGTTAAACGCTGTGCGATGTATAAACACGTTTGGGTTTTATTTCTATCTTGCGAATATTACTTAACGCGTGCACATGAGAGAATAGGAAACAACAAAAACTACAGTACCTTGGCAATTGTGAATCCGTGTCATTGGCTATGACCATTTTGCTTCCGTTTTTTGTTTTGTTTCTGTTTTTTTTTTTGTTTCTGGTTTTTGTCATGGGGAATGATCATGATCATGACCGGAAGTGTTTATTTATTAATTCAATTATTTTTTTCCCAAAGTTAATTTTATACTTCCGAAGGTGATTTTTTTTCATGAGAGGAAGTGTTTATTTTGTATTTAACGTTACCGGGAGTGATTTTGAAACTCTTTCCAGAACTTTTAATTTCTTTTATTCTTGACCAGAAGTGATCGTTTATTTATTTATTTATTCAATTATTTTTTTCCCAAAGTTAATTTTAATAAAGATATCTCCCGCATCATCAAAAAATATTTTTTACTCGGGATTTCCATTATTTGTTCGCTGATCCTGAATCCAGGCCGAAGTAACCGGAAATTACGTCAAAATCATCATCTGTGCGGCGCTTACATGTACCATGGTCTCGTTGGCAAGTATACAGTTGTGAACAAGTTTTATGTAATATAAAGTCAGAAGCGAATGTAAGAAGAATTCTACGTTCGCTTCTAGGCTTTGCCTATTCCATATTATTTATATTTCATTTCTCCTTCCTTCCTTCTTTGTGAATCCCATCGGCGTTTTTGGACATCTTCCAGATCACATGACTATCAAACGGGAAGGAAATTCAAAAATCTGTCTGGTTAGATACAAGATAATATTTTTTCCTATCATAATCAATAAACAGTTGCCGAATATCTTGTAGAATGGCAGACTAGATAGGTTTTGAAAATGGCGATTTTTATAACTTTCGTGACCTCGTGACCTCGTCCCTGACCTTGAACCCGGACAAAAGTTGTATCGTTGTGCAACACTCATCGACCTCTACCCACATACTAAGTTTCATCAAGATCGGAAAGAAAAATTGTTGACGGACGGACGGACATTTCGTCCGGCTTTATTAGGTCATCTTGGTAGAGATGACCTAAAAATGATATATTATATTGTTTAAAATACATTCACGCTATCTGTCTTTTACCATATGTTGCCAGTGATGCCCGTCGAAAACGTGCACCTTTACTAGTACACACATATACTCGCAAATACCACCCGTTACTTGGCTGACGGTAATACTAAAGGGGGTAGGAAGAGGGATAGAGTGTGGGGGGGAGGAGTGAGGGGAGAGTGAAGAGATGGAGGGGAAAGGAGAGAGGAGGGAGGAGGGAGGGGGAACGAGGTGAGGTGGGGGAAGGGAAGACGGTATGCTGTAGGAGGAAGGGAAAGTGGAGACAAACACCGCCCGTACGCATCCGGAGACAAACGTGTGTGTGTGTGTGTGTGTGTGTGTGTGTGTGTGTGTGTGTGTGTGTGTGTGTGTGTGTGTGTGTGTGTGTGTGTGTGTGTGTGTATATATATATATATATTTGAAAGAGGTCTGTCTGTTTGTCTGTGTGTGTGTGTTTCTCTGTGACCTATGCACGCGAAAAGTACTGGACTGATCCTCACCAAACTTCACATGCTGACAGAACGTGTACCCGGGAGTGTCCCGATGTAAAAGAATTGTACTTCCGACTTCCGGTTTCCGAATTATGACGTCATCACCTGATTTCGGAACGTTAATTTTTCAAGTTCAGCCGATTGACATGGGGCCAACGCCATTTGCAATAGAATGAAAAAACAATGCTACAGTCAATTGAAGACAATGACTTCCGACTTCCCGGTTTCCGAATTATGACGTCATCACCTGATTGCGTAACATTAATTTTTCAAGTTCAGCCGATTGACATGGGGCCAATGGAATTTGCTCGAGAATAAGAAATTAATACTACAGTCAATTGAAGACAATGACTTCTGACTTCCCGGTTTCCGAATTATGACTTATGCATTCGACAGACTTGCAAAAATGACCGTATGTATATTTACCGTATAATGATATAATAATCATCTGGAAGTCATATTTTATTAACATTTTCTTTGTTCGTTATTGTTATAACCATGGTTATAAAAACCATTTTTATTGTTACTGTATAACGTTTTTACGTCACTTCTGCCTGGATTCGGGATCAGCGATCAAATAATGTAAATCACGATTAAAAATTATTTTTTGATGATGCGGGAGTTATCCTTATTAAAATCAGTGGAGGAAATATACACCATGTCTGATATTTGCGTCTTTCATGTCTCCAACGATGCCTTGATCTCTAGGGACGCATCATTCCCCATGACAAAAACCGGAAGCAAAAGGGTCATAGCCGACGACACGGATTCCAAATTGCCAGGGTATTGTGTTGTTGTTGTTGTTGTTGTTGTTGTTTACTATTCTCTCATGTGCACGCGTTGAGTATGTAGCTCACTACGTTCGCTATTAAATGCTGTGCGGTGTATAAACACGATCGGGTTTGATTTCTATGTTGCAAATATTAATAAACGCTGTGCGGTGTATAAACACGATCGCGTTTGATTTCTATGTTGCGAATATTAATAAACGCTGTTCGGTGTATAAACACGATCGGGTTCGATTTCTATGTTGTGAATATTGTATCCACACTATTAAAAGTGTGTGTGTGTGTGTGTGTGTGTATGTGTGTGTGTGTGTGTGTGTGTGTGTGTGTGTGTGTGTGTGTGTGTGTGTGTGTGTGTCAGTGTATGTGTGGCAGCCTCTACAATTTTACAATTAACTGTGACATATACTCCTTCAGACCCGCAGTCATCCACGGGATTCCTGTGCGGAGCACGGGTATCCCTGCTAGTACATATATATATATATATATATATATATATATATATATATATATATATATATATATATATATATATCTTTCTGACTCACTGAATTATATTTAAGATTGGTACCTTCCAGGTGACGTCAAAAGCTGAAATATTGTGTGCCGATGGACATCAAAGCTGGTGCACCAGGAAAAATCACGGAATCTTTGGACAACATCCATAAATTAATATATAAATAAACTAGAAAGGCACTCGGGAGAGTGCATATCTCTGCCACATAATGCCTGATCCACGAGAACATATTAGGGCCAATACATTTTTGAAATATCATGCTATATCTCGTTTTTGGCCTGATCTCTCAATGGTGAAGAATCACTTTTACAATTAAATAACTCTCGCATCCAGATACAGATTCAGTGTCACCAATATCGAATAAATTTGTCATGGACGCACACCCAATGTGTCCACCAAGTTTCATCCAAATCCACAACTTTTTGAGATATTGTGCTATATATCATTTTTGGCCTATCTCTCAATGGTGAAGAATCACTTAAAAAAATTCTAGTATTCGGATACGAACCCGGATCTTCACCAAAATTGAATCAATTCTTCCTTGTCACACACCCAAGGTGTCGACCAAGTTTCGTCCGAATCGGTCCACAACCTTTTGAGATATCGTCCGATATATCGTTTATGGCCTGATCTCTCAATGGTGAGGAATAATTTTAAAAATTCCAGCCATCGGATCCGAATCTAGATCTTCACAAAATTTAATCGCTTCATCCTCGTCATCCACCCAACTTGCCCACCAAATGTTATCCGGATCCGTCTGCAACTTTTTGAGATATCCGACAGACAGACAGACAGACAGACAGACAGACAGACAGACAGACAGACAGACAGACAGACAGACAGACAGACAGACAGACAGACAGACAGACAGACAGACAGACAGACAGACAGACAGACAGACAGACAGACAGACAAACACAGAGTGGGGTGAAAACAACCTCCTTCATCTTTGGTGGTGGAGGTAATGAAAACAATAGAGGAAAACAATGCAGATGAGTAACCCGAGACAATGAGGAAGCATGGTAATTTTGTGGACTGATGGACATCGAAGCCATGGACATCGATGAACACTAGAAAAAATCACATAACCGTCAGAAAGCATCTGTAAATAAAATAAAAATACAAATGAAAATAAATAAATAAATGAAAAATCAAATGCAGGTGAGCAACCCGAGACAATGGGAAAGCACGGTTCGAATGCTTACACAATGTGTAAGCACACCCCACCAGTATATGTATGTGTGTATATATATATATATATATATATATATATATATATATATATATATATATATATATATATATATATATATATATATATATATATATATATATATATATATATATATATATATATATGCATTGGCTTCATGATATATAATTATTAAAACATTTATTATTTCTTGTTGCGGGATATATACTGTGTTCATTCACTGTGCTTTGAGGAAGTAGGACATCTGCAGGGATGTGGTTCTCGATGGGGCAATGTAGAACATCAGTGTACACACTCACAGATCCTGTCTCACTTCTCCCACTGGATTTCAGTGGTGACTCAGAAGTCAGATTATTATCAATCATGACAATTGCTCGTAATTTTGTTTTGTGGTGAAAATCAAGTGCAAACTTGCCACCAAACCAAAATAGAGTTCACTATGGTATTCTTTGCATGACTCCTGCATCATATCAAATTAGTTGAAATACAATTACGATGGATTGTATTTCATTCAATGGAGCTTTCAATGCAAACCAGCTTTCAATGGAGGATAATGAGAGACCTCAACCTTTCAAATGCATGAAAAACCTACAAATTAATATTTAAAATTTTGTGGTGCAGTTATTTTATTTGTCCTGAGAGGCGATCTTCAAAAGTTGAGGATACTTGTTCGAGCATCGTCTTGTTTATCAGCTTTTTGAAAATTGTTGGTGTTAATTTGTTGATGTAATTTATACATGCATCTCATTGAGTACCTTTGTGTGTGCTTTTTTACTGTGTTGTGGGTCCTTGTCTAGGGCCTTGTGTTCCTGCAGCTCTCTTTTGGGTCTGTTGCCATATCTCCTCCACTTTCTCTTTTTACTGTCCGTTTGTTCCCCTGATTGAAACGATGAAAGGGATAAATACGTGATTGCTCAAGGAAAACCATATTTTACTCTTGTTGAGCCCAATGTTGTTTTTGATGTCATAATAATTGTTTCACCACCTACTGCACTTGTTTCAGTTTTTTGTCTTGAACAAGAGAAATTGCTTTATTTACCTTTCAATTGAAGTAGCCTGTGACGTCACCTTTGTTTGTGAAATATTTCTAAGATGCGAGTTTCAGTATTAAACATGCAAACGGAAAAGCCCAATTGCACGGCTTGTGTTGATTTTTATCTTCAACTTTTTGTTATATTAGACACAAGTTTTATATTGACTATCTCTAATTATGTAAGTATAATCCGTTTCATGATTGCTGTTCCTGTCTGTGTCAGAGTGAACATTCCTTATTATGTCATTCAGCCTCTCCATAAGTCCAAATATCATGATATTCTGTACGTAAAAAATGTATTCGTTGTTGAAACTACAATAATGAAGTGTTGCACACATTTTCTTCGTACATTAAGTCAGGGTTGGGGTCAATTACAATTTTCAATTACAATTACATCCTCAATTACGAGGTATCAATTACAATTAAATTACAATTACAAAACTTTTGAAAATATCAATTACAATTAAATTACAATTATAAATTTTCAATTACAATTAAATACAATTATGCTCGCAAAAAATTTCAATTACATTTCAATTACAATTATCAATTGCCAATTACCGTTGCAATTAGCACACATTTATTTCCTCCCACAAAACAAAAAAAAAAACACAAGAAATTTGAATATGGAACTTTATTTGCATCAGTATATTGTTGTGGTTGACCAAATTCGCAAACCACCATTCAGGTCCCTTAGGTGAGATATCTCGGTAAGTAGATGTGTAGTTAGGCCCAAACCCGTTGTCTAGAGGGAATAAATGTCATTCATGAGGGCTGCGACTCTTCAGGATAGCCGTTTTTCTTTTACTATCTTTATTTTGGACCAGCCGCCATTATTACCACCACCAACCACGTCTCAACAGCCATCACACAACAACCACCAACCACAACGCGGCCATCACAACAACAACCACCAACCACAACGCCGCTTCGCCACAACCGCCACAACCTTTACCGTCACAACTCGCCACCATCGCATCACCGTCATCTCGCGCCACTTGTGGGCACTGATGCTGGACTCGTGCGGGGCGCGCACCGAGGAGCGTGTTCAAAAACATCACGGACTTTCCGCAGAAAAACGGATCAAAAACGACTCACGCCCACTTTTGTTCCGTCCAATCGGTGAGCGAGGGGCGATTTGGCCCCGCCTCCAGGGCGTTGGAGGGCGGTCGCTATATGCAAATACATGGATCAAAAAGCATTCACGCCCACTTTTCCTCGGGCCAATGGGGAGCCAGCAAGAGAGGTGAAGGGTCGGAGGCAGAGGGTCAAGGGTAAAAGAGCGAAGCCACGGGGCTTATAAAAATGACTGCGTTCGTCAGACAAGTTGAGTAAGAGTTGGAAGAGAGAAAGAGTTCGCAGTTGGAGTTCGCAGTTGGCAGTTCGCAGTGGAGTTCGCAGTTGGGAGTTCGCGGAGCCAGTGAAGAGTTGGGACGAGTCAAGAGTCGGAGTGAAGAGGACGGAGCTGTGGAGAGGCGGCGGCGGCGAAGGCGGTTGAGGGGGTGCTCGCGTCGGATTCGGGGAACTGCGGAAGGAGAGGCCGGCGGCGCGACCGAGGTTGTGGTGGAGACGCTTGTCGCGGGACCCGAGATTTTGTGAAATCCTCCTTTCCCCGAGCATCAGCAACCCCCTCCTGTTTCCCCCCGCGCTGAGATAGTGCGACAAAAGGGGGCCCCCTTCCCACCCCCTACCAGACACTGTCCGCGAGGCCTGCGGAGTTGAGGCACCACCGCCACTTCGCGTCTCATCATCAGACGGGTAGGCCCGACACGGTCTCGGCCCCAGGCCCGCCTACCCCCCTCATCCTGGAGGGTGGTTCTCTTTTCTTTTGCTTTGGGAATATGTGTTGTCGGCGCTGTCTATGAAGTAAAATTGTATAAGTGTTGCCGAGTGCCCGGTAGTCGGATAGATCTGCATTGTTGCATTTGCTTTTTGTCTTCTTCTTTTACATGTGCTTTTGGTGGAATTGTATATGTGTGCTTTCTGTTCATCGCGGAATAAATGTGCTTATTGTTGACCTGTTTTCCCGCTTCGCTTCGTCATTTCTTTCATTGAATCCCCATCTTGCTTCACGTAAAGGGTTGGTCGTGGGCTAAGACGCCCGATAATTAGTCGAACCGTCGAGGCCGACGAATAACACCGCTCGGTTATCCCGATAGTACGGAACGGGTCGCTTAAGTGGCCCGTGTCCGAAGTCGACCTGCGGCGAGGTGCGATCGCCCGGTCTACCCTCCGTGTGGGTACTTAGGTAGGTCGAATTTGGCGAGCAACCCTATCCCACGCGGGGGCCGATTGGCACGATCGTGGTGAGACTGAAAGGTCCACCCGTGACTGGTTCCCGGCGTTAGTCCGGGAGGGTCACGACTGGATTGTCCGTCCGGTGGGCGACGTGCCGCGATTCGAGTTACGTGGCCGTCCGCACGCCGGCGGGCGTGAATCCGCAACAATATATTTACATGATCACAAACATTTATATATAAAACTTTATTTACATAATCTTAGATAAATTCTTATCACATGGCTTAATATGACCCAAAAGCAAGCTGTTATGGAGTCGTGTCGAGGAACGATTAATTTGTGTCGCGTTGAGGAACGATCCGTTCGATTGGCATATAAAACCAAAATGGTTTCAAACTGGCAGAAAATGCTTGGCATGTGACACAACCAGTCTGTAACCGGGGTTCTATTTCCCCAACTGGTAAGGTACAACGATTACGTTGGTATCGCGATTGAAGACGCATGACCCAAGGCCTGTGCCGAGCTGGCCGGCGTTATAAACCCCGGAGACGGCGGTGATGAGGGTGGCGCCAAGAGTCGGGCGAGAATCCCGCCACCCCAGATCCCCAACAATATCATCAATAATATTGTTCGTCTTTAAACATGTATGTAGTATTTGTAAAACCACATTGAAATTGAAAACTGTGCAATTGAAACATAATTGAAATGTAATTGATTATTTAATTGGTTTATTACTTCAATTACAATTACACACATAATTACCAGCTTTCAATTACAATTGCGCTCCAATACAAAATTTTCAATTACAATTAAATTACAATTACACCCGTAATTGTAATTAATTATCAATTACGTAATTGACCCCAACCCTGCATTAAGTAACAGTAGATGAAATGTCAATGAGGGTAATAAGCACCAATGCTGCGTGATGCATTCTTTATGTGCAGCACATCAAATGTCAGATGGTAAATACGAATTCGACGAAATGACTACAACTGCACATAATTGATCGTTTTAACGACTATATACACATACAAACCTTTTTATTATCTAATGCTATTCCTTTGTTGATGGGGAACAGCATGCCCAAGCGAATCGGCTCTCATGGATTCACTTTTCAATCAAAAGTAGCAAACCCTCATCACCATTTTTAATGATCCTGTGTTTTGGCCTTTGCAGAAGAGGAGATTACAAACATGCGCAAAGAGCTTGACAAGTACGGGATTCAAATGCCAACTTTCAGCAAGATTGGAGGGATATTGGCCAACGAACTGTCTGTGGATGAAGCTGCACGTATGGTTCACCTACACAATCTGTTTTCTCACCATTTTTTTTCCTTACGATATCATCCACCTTGTAACATTCGAGTTAAGAAGGAGTTTTTGTCTTTTGATTCATTGGCTTGAATGTGATGGTTCCCATCAGACTTTTGAAGCTCAGCAACATTGAGCCTGTTAACACTTTGAATGACGACTCCTCCATGGAAAGCTAGACGTGTTGTATACGAGGTCGTTTGCTCTTTAAATATCATTGTGTTGACATTTTCAACAAATTAATTGTTTGGACTTTTTTTTAATACTTGCATAAAAAAATGCAAAACTACAGTCTGTGTTGTTCTCTCAACATTAATTGATACTTATATTTACTACCAACATCAGCTTTGACCCAGTATCATTTATAAAATACTTTTTTTGAGCAATTGAGACTCATGGAAGAGCAGCGTAAGTACTTTTGACCAAAAATATGGAAACGTAATCGAAATCTTTGAACTAAAAGACTGTATTGTGCTCTATCCTGTCAATAAATTGACAGACAACTCCAATATCATGAGCAACTCTGTTTTGTTGTCTTTTATTTTAAAGTCTGTGTTACCTAATGTCCTCACGAGCTGGAAAAGCACAATCCCGAGCTATCATTTGAGGTCAGCTTGGTCATTCACCGCTGCACTTTACGCATATGTAAAGCTCGATGCTGTAGTTGATCTCTTGTATGCTGTTCTCAGTGCACGCTGCAGTGATTGTGATCAACGAGGCTGTGGAGAAGGGCGAGGCAGAGGAGACGCTGATGGCGCTGTGCAACCCTAATGCTATGCTACTCCAAGTGAATCGGGCCTTGATCCAGATGTACCAGGACACCCTGCAGCAAGCAAAACGAGAAAAGGTGGAGAATGCACGGAACAGGGTGAGGCTTTAAATCTTGCTGGCACATCTTTCATTTTGCCGTGATCGGAGCTGATCTAATCAGCAATTTTGACCATCTTTGAAATGACGACAGCAAACGTTATGTAACACATTTAAAAAATAGGTTTTGCCAAAATGTCTTAATCATAATGAATAAAGTTTCTCAGGCAGTTGTAACCACAATCTACAGTATGTGAAATGTGAACAGGAAATTAAATGGTCTGTGTCTGTGTCTGTGTCTGTGTGTGTCTGTGTGTCTGTGTCTATGTGCATGCCTTCAGAATTTTGAATGGAAATGCAAAGCGTACTATGACTTCTATACATAGAATTAATGATGGTGCCCTTTCCATCTCGTACATTATTTTTCAGCTTGACCCATCGTTCTTGATAGGAGTATGGCTACAATGTAACATATGCCTGTAACATATCAGACATTCTTAAAGAGGGGAGGGGAAGGTAGCATGAGGTGGGAAGGAAAGGGAAGGCAGCATGACGGGAAGGGAAGGCAAGGCAGCATGACGGGAAGGGAAGGCAAGGCAGCATGACGGGAAGGGAAGGGAAGGCAGCATGACTGGAAGGGAAGGGAAGGCAGCATACTGGAGCATTACCGGGGTGATAAAACACGCCCAAACAGCAATGTGCTCGGCCGATATCAACATTGGATATCAGATGTTTTTGTTAATCGGCGTCAGTCGATTTAAGTCAGTGTGAGTTCCAATTACTGATTACAGTACCGAACTGTATACAACCCAAAACCCTTGAGTAGTTTTCACCGTTATTTCTGGCAAATTTCAATAAACAAATTAAAAAAAAAAACAATGTTGCATTATTGACGTTTCAAGTGCTGTTAGAGACACCAATCGATTTGAGAGGGGATTTAAAATGTATCGATTCGCAACCATTCAATAACGTCATTTGCAGACATGGCACCAATCCAGCACGGTGTGCCCTTCATGTGTGCACAATGTGCCACGACGTCATTATTTACCACTTGATAATTAATCGATATCGGTCGGTTTTTAGATTTTTTTTTTCTTTCTTTTTGAATTTGGTAATTGGTTTCAGTCAAATTTTCCAATCGACCCAGCACTAACATATATATATATATATATATATATATATATATATATATATATATATATATATATATATATATATATATATATATATATATATATATATACAAATATATATATATATATACAAATATATATATATATATATATACAGTATCAGTTAATGGTCCCAAATGAGCGACCGTTATGACCAAGGCAAACGTGGCCTGTTCCAAGTTCTGTTGCGCTTTTGTACGAAGTTCCGATAAAGTACAAGAAAAGGATAACCACAAAGGCTAACCTTTAAATAAAATTCGTAAAATTCAATTCCCACAGAGTACACAAAATGTAGTCTACAACATGGCAGAGTTCGGAACACGAGGTTCGATTTGACGTTTTTTTTTAAACATTTATTATCAGTATATATTAATATATTTGTATTAATATTTTACAATGAAAGCAGATCGCACAAAAAGGTGAAAAAAGCAAACTGCTTACATAATTGCCAAAAAGGGACCCCTGTGGACCGTATGGCCATGGCTTGTAAAAGCAGCTCGTGGAGCACGGCAATCCCGCTTGTTAATTTTTAGAAGGCCATTATGCCCATCAAAGCCTGCACTATTATTATGAATGTATGGTTATTTGTCAATGATATATCCTTTTTTAAATGCTGAGCATCAAGCAAGGAAGCAGCATGTGCCATTTTAAAAGCCTTTGCAATGACTCGGGCACGGTTCAAACCACTGACCTCCCATCTTGACGCTCTAACCATTGCACCACCGAGTCTGGTCCAAATTATGAATTATCCTTCTTCCCTATATTGCTTCATCCATCTCCCTTCTTTTCCCTCTTGCTTCCCTTGCTCCTTCTCTTCCCTTGCTCCTTTATTCTCCCAACTTCTTTTTCCTTTTCTTTAAACTCTTTCCACTTTCCTTGTTATGAGCTTGTGCTTGGTGTTTGGGTGTGTCTTGTTATCACTGTTTATAGTGTTCACAAGGTAGTTTACATGTCATCATGCTGAAATCTGGTGTTTCTGAACACGTTCTTTTGTCTAATTTTCCCCTTTGTAAATGTAAAATGATCTTTCAGCAGGTTTCTGCCAATTCATAGACAAATTCAGTTGTGAGGTGAAGTGATAACCACAGACATTTCGGCTTCATGGAAGGGAACAAGTAAACAAGGGCTCAGCTGGTGGTTTGAGGCCACAGGTCTGAGTCCCTGAATTAAGGGCGGCTGCGCAGTAAAGCTGAAAGAGCAATTTTCAACAGGCACTAGTTTAAGAGCAACTCGGGGAGATGCTTTTCTGAGCCCCATGGAAAGTTCTGGAGATTTTGAAAGACCTGCTCTGAACCAAAAGAGATGGATAGAGATAGAGATCCCCAAAGTTGCCAGGTCTTGACTGATGTTCTTCATATTTACATCCATTGCTGGAGGTCCTTGCTTTGTAAACCCATTGCAAGAGAGTGATACGTGGACTCTGAAGGACGCGACACTGCTGAGTATGGTACTTATGCAGACTCAAGGTTTCCTGTGGTTTTTCTGTGAATAACCACGTGTTCTCCCTGCTCAACATACAGTGCTTGCTGCAGCAAGCTTACTCAAGGCAAAAAAAAAGAGGAACCAGAAAAAGAAATAATGAGGCGAACAAATATGCTCTTCCATTCTATTTTTATAAACTTCATACAACACCCTGCAGCTCCTGACTTTTGGGCCACCCTATATTTGGCTGATAGATAGTTGTGAACCATGGTGCTGTGATGCTCAGAGGACTCCAACAGTCACAAGTCGATGAGAGAAACTCCAGTTGTTGTTTATCCAAGGAAAAAGGATGTGATTTGGGGTGTGAGTCCCATTATGGTCCTTATCCTGCATATAAGAGAGCTGTGGGCATGATGAGTTTTTTGATGAGTAAAGGTCAGAACTCTTTAATCAGCAAATTTTACTTCCTCGTGCCATTCATTGTCCACAGAAGGACAATTTCTGCATCGCAGGCACCGATCTCATTTTTATATTTTGTTACCATGACAATAGCAATAATAATGATTTATTACGACTCTGAACTTGTAATTTGCACTCGAATATTACTCTAATGTCACGTACTCATTTCTCCATGACTCCATTTATTCCTCACGTTTTCCTTCCTTCCCATGCCTGCAACTGCAGCCTCTACTGGAGGCAATTCCCGAGGAGGAAAGAGATGTTTATGAAGAGCTTCTGACTCAAGCTGAAATCCAAGGAAACATTAATCAAGTGAACCGTAAGTTCTTCCATTCTAAGAGCTGGGCTATCCCATTTAGGAAAGTAAGAAACAAAAGGAATTCCTGGAAAGCTGCTTTACCCCTCCCCAGTATAACATTCGTTCTTAAACTCTTTTAACGTGCAGGTTTTATTGTGTATAATACTTATAATAATGAATCGGTCATTGTTTCTGTATGATGGAGTGCACGTGATGTGATGGAGTGTGTATTAAAAAAGTTGAAGAACGAAGGCTTTACTGGGGAGGGGTAAAGCGACTTTCAGGCCACCCTTAGTTTCACTGAAAAATTTTAAACAAGTAAAACACATTTGTCAGAAATTAATTGTTTTTCACTTACTGTTTAACCAAGCAGTGGAATTATCCCATGTTTAATAAATACAAAATCTTACAAATCATTGGCCATGGAAATTAAGTACAAGGTAAAGTTAAGAAGAAGCCATTTGCCCACCTGTACCTTTTATTGTTTTGACCTATGTACACAATTCCTGCCTTTGAACAACACTCCAAACAAACTGTTATAAAACTGGCAGAAAGGATCGCTCTGTTGATCCTTCACCGAAACGAAGGTGGAGGACTCGGTTCCTCCTTCTGAAACCCGAATTATGGAGATGACAATCAACGACACCGACACGCGCAAATGGCTTTTATAGTATAGATAAAAAAATTCCAATTCTCTGCTTGAAAACCATAAAAAGTGGGGGAATTATCTTTCTATAATGTCACAGTCTGTGTGTTTGTTTTACTTCGATGCAATGCTGAACCGCATGATGTTGTGAGTTGAAAACTGGTGGTTGTACTTGGGGTGTATATTGGAAGGTTTTCGCCTGTAAAAAAAAATCATACTCTGAAGTAGGGACATTACGACAACCTGAATTGCTGGACGGAATGAGTTGAAAATTGGTGGTTGTACTCGTGGGGTGCATAGGAATGTTTTTGTGGGTAAAACAATAGAATCATCATCTCTGGGGATTCAGGGTTGGGGTTGGACCCCAATTCTCTTTATGTAAATGTGTATCGTATCGTATCGTATCGTTATCGTGGAAGCCAGTATTACAAGTCATAATATGACATGACATATACGTTATAAGAGTAAGGGAATTAACCCGTCCATAAGATGGGTTCTTTGCAACATGGAATTGTAAATTTGCAACAAGGAATTCTTCTGAGCATCGATGTGGACACTGGTTAAACTCTCATCACTAAAATTCAAGCCTGGTGTTGGCTCAGTGGTTAGGGTGGCGACTTGGGATCCTATGGTCCTGAGTTCAAGCCCTGCCGGCCGCTGAATTCATACACCAGGGTGGTTGACTCAGCCTGTCATCCTTGCGAGGTCGGCGAAATGAGTACCAGTTCCAGTGTGTGTACTGGTAGAGGGGCACTGCATCAGCGACAGTCGTGCTTCAAGAAATGATAGCTACTCCGGCAGCTAAGCTGTCATACGACCACACACACTAAAATTCAACTTTGTAAGACAAAATGTCTGTTTCAAGATGTCTTTAACTTAGATGTGGCTAAACCTGTACAGATTTTTGAGGGCGAATTTACATAGCTTGGGTCAAAATTACCAAGAGTTCAAATTTTCGCTGATTGTATCTTTATCCGGGGCAAGATACAAGCCTCCTGAAATCACCAAAAAACAAATTTTATTCACCATTGAAAAATGCATGGGCATGGTTCCATCTATCCATCCATTGGGACCATACTCTGTCCAGCGCATCAGTGCTGCTGAAACGCTCACCTGGGCTGTTGGACACAATCCTGGATGAGTCGCCACTCCGACACTGGTTACTTGAATGGCTCAATCATCCCAGCAAGCTGGTACTCATTTTGCCAAATTCAGAAAGATGACAGCCTAAGTCAACCCCACCTGGTATTAATTCGACAGCCAAGCAGGATTTGAACTCAGGACCCTAGGATCCCAAGCCCACCACCCTAACCATTAAGCCAACACCAGGCATGCATGGCTCCCTGAAACTGAAACGAGGGTGGTACCTTATATTTATGAGGGTAACCTTGAAAGCACTTTGAGATGGTGGCTGACATTTTCTGTGGGGTCATTTATCTGGGTGAAATCGTGGTATGATTTATCCGGGTTAATTTTTTTTCCCCATAAATGTTTTCATCAATATCTTTGGCACCGTGTGAACTTTTGTAAAGTTCGGTGAGTGGCATCGAACGCCGGAGGAATGCTCTGGTGCAAAATCACGATTTAAAGATAACTTAATTTTCAGAGAATCACCAAATTATACTTGTACATAATGTTGCAACAACGAGTTCAACCATCATGACACGCATTTTTCTTCTTCTGGCATATGGCACAGCTAGGCTGCTGGGTAGCTTTCATTTTATTGCGGAGCTTGCTGTGCCGCTGATGCCGTGCCCCAAAACCAGTGCATTGGTACTCATTTCGTCAACTTCACAAGGATGACAGGCTGAGTCAACCCCACCTGGTGTTAATTCAGCAGCCAACGGGGCTCGAACTTAGGACCCTAAGATCCCAAGACAGCCAGCCTAACCACTGAGGCAACACCAGGCGTATATGACACGCATGAAGTCGCAGTGAGGGCCGGGTATTATAGACGAGCATTAGACATGCAACATATAATGTTTTTGGTACATCATATTTGGGATCTTTATCCTGCAATACATTTTTGATCAAATTCACCAAAAGCCATTCATTTCATCCAACAGAATGTACAGCATTGAACAATGTGGAGAAAGCCCTTTGTGAATCTGATGAAGAACAGCTCTTAGAAACACTGCAATCTCCCGCCTTGGCTTTGCCGAACATCCGTCAAGCTAATGGACCATGGTACCTGCAAGAACTATCAAAACGGCACACAGAAAAGGCTGAGGTGAGGGGTGTTTGGTCTGGGAACAGTCCAATCAAATGAAGTTTATCACATGTCGTGAAAACAAAGCATTGCTTTCTCTGCCCCAAAAACGTTTTCCTTTTCATTGTTCTGTATGTGATCCAACAAAAGGCTATAATTTATTGTTATGCTGTCACTTATGTCATTGCACTCTGAATGTTCTTTTTAAAGTGTCACAATACCATGGTAAGCATTACCATTCTGTGTTCAAACGAGAGGCCACACAACACGAAGGATAATTGTAAGTGTTACCTTGGTTTGCTTTTGCCAGAGCCTTGGTAAAGATGAGATACTGAACAAGGAGGACCTTCAAGATGGAGTGGAGACCGCCAATGCACAAGCTCATCGTGAAAATTTGAGTAAGGTCGAAAACTACATTTACACGATATTTGCAAGTCAAAATGCAAAACGTACAACAAAAGGATCAGCGTGACTCCATAAATATACCGTGCGGGAGCGATCGGAATAAAAATAATAATTGATATAGATATTATGAATTTTTGTGATAAACGGTGGTGATCTCAGTTAAGAGATAAAGTATATACTCATGAACATGTCGGTTCAGAATCACAGCAAAAGCATGTCTAATTACCTCTGCCACCGAAGGTAGGAGGTTATGGTTTTACCCCCGTCTGTCTGTCTGTCTGTCTGTTACTTGCAAAATTGAAGATTTGCAAGTACGGTATGCTGTATTGGTCGGTCAACTTTATTATTGTCTTTGTTTGTTTGTTTGTTTGTTTGTCTGCGATTCGGATTAAATTTGGTGGGCAGGTTGAATGTGTGATACCACCGACATGATTATGTTTTGGTGAAGATCTGAATCCAGATCCAGATACGAGAATTTTTAATCTTTAAAAGTGATGCTTCACCATTGAGAGATGGGGCCAAAAACGACATACAGTATAGCATGATATTTCAAAAGTTTATTCGGCCTGATATGTCCTACTGGATCAGGCATTGCATGGCAGAGGTATGCGCTCTACCAAGTGCCCTTCTAGTTTGCTCCTGTTTTCATTCTTGATCCTTTTGCTTTTCGATGCAGCAGAATTTGCCCTGCACTTGCAGGCTTGCATGGGGCTGATTCCCTATTTCCTCTCCCACATTTATGATTGAAATATTGCAATATTGCCACAAAGGCTTCTGAAGCCTGTTCAGGCTGACTGATGCTGACACACATTTAGCAGTGGGTGCTTCTGTGTCTTTTAAAGACTGCAACTAAACCTGTAGTTACATTTTAACTTCAATATCTTCTTTCTGGCTACAATCCAGAAATCTCGTTTTCTGTGTGATCAATGCCTATATCGTGTAGATGCGTGGCAGGCATCCCGTGTTGGTCAGCACCCTTGTAGAAAGTGCTGAAGTGGCCCATGGATTCCTGGCTCCTAGCATGAGTTAAGAGGTGCCACTTGGATTTATGTTTCTATATGTTCATTCATTTTTGTATATATATATATATATATATATATATATATATATATATATATATATATATATATATATATATATATACATATATATATATATATATATATACATATATATATATATATATATATACTCAAGTGGATTGGTCTTTGGGGTATTTTGGGTCCTTGGGGACTTTTGGGTCTTCGGTGTCTTTTGGGTGCTGTGGATATTCTGGGTCATTTGGGTTTTCGGGGTCTTTTTGGGGTCTATTGTGTTTTTTGGGGTTATTTGGGTCTTTTGTGTCCTTTGAGTCTTGGGGGTCTTAAAGAGTCTTCAAAGATCTAAAAGGTTGAAAGGTACATTCCAATGGTACGTCATTAATAGACGTGCATGTCGATGGAGTCCCATCACTGCACTTGCTGCACAATCTGTTAGCAACAAGTGTTGTCTGCCACACGAATACTGTCTCTGCCCCGCTGATCATCAACCTCTTTGGAGGTTTACAGTCAGGAATAATAAATTAAACGAAAGTAGCACACTGACCCGAGATATGACATGACACTGACATCATGCACATAAATTATGTTGACACATCACCTCCAAACTAGGATGGCGTTTGTGTAGCACTCCGGTTTTTGCAGACTGAGATTTATGTTTTTACTCGCAAAGGTTCCCGGCAGTGCCAGGCAGTTGCGGGTCCCTCCTCCCACCCCTTCTCTTCCCTCATATCCTCCATGCCTGACACTTCCCACCCACCCTTCGTGTGTGTGTGTGTGTGTGTGTGTGTGTGTGTGTGTGTGTGTGTGTGTGTGTGTGTGTGTCAGTGTGTGTGTGTGTGTCGAAACCACTAACTTTATGAAGGGTGTAAGGCAGAGGTCGAGTTCCATGACAGCAAATACTTCATGACCTGTTAGCAATAAGCATCATCTGCCACACAAACACATTTTCTGCCCTGCTCATCACCAGTTGAGAGGTGGGGTTGTGGTCAGGTAGGATAAATTAAATTATTCTCCCAACAATGGACGGAGGCCCTCAATGTCGGACTTGAGATCATGGCCGCCTCTCTGGAACTCTCGCGAGCTTTTGATACAGTCTGGCATCCTGCCTTATTCTCCAAACTCTCTGCTTTTGGCATCAAAAGCCAACTCCACACATGGCTTTCTGACTTGCTTTACTCTCATAGCCAACATGTAGCACTCAATGGAATCCTTTCATCCCCTCTCCCTGTCAAGGCTGGAGTGATCCTAAGGCAATGTTCTGGGCCCAGTCCTATTCCTGATCTTCGTGAACGATCTCTCTGACTTTATAGAAAATCCTCTTTATCTATTTGCTGATTATTCTCGCAGTGCCATGACGTCCCTCATCCTTCAGCAGGCATCAGCAGCCTCTTCTCTCTCCTCAGACCTTGACACAATCACAAGCTGGTCAACCACTTAGCATATGTATTTCAATCCTGACAAATCTCACACTCCCACTGTCTCTCTCTCAAAGGCCCATCCGGCACCCCCCCCCCTCACCTTCTACGTCCATGGTACTATTGTCTACGTTTAAAAGCACCTTTTCATGATTGATAGCTTTGCCACTGCGAACACTGGCATTGCTTTTTATTCTACTTTCCTTGGAATTCACATTCTTAAATCTGATCTCGACTCCATTATCGAACCACACAGTAAACTTCTAGAATCATCTTAAATAATACAGGGTGTCCCAAAAAAATATACAACTTTTCATCTGCAAAGAGGATGGTCATAACATATATTTTTAAAAAAGATATATGGCTGGATAGAAAGCTGAAAGGTTGAAGTTTATTGTACCAATGTCAAAATTGCCACCAAAATTTAAATTTTGGTATAGAACCGTCGTTTTCTTTAAGACCACATGTTCGACGGAGGCTCCACCTTGTCCGATCACTGCCTGCAAACGCGTTGTCATGTTCTCCATCACTTTGGGAAACGTTTCCTGAGGAATGTTCTGGATTTATCGGTGGATGTTTTCCTTCAGCTGACCAAGAGTCTGAGGCCTAAGGTTTCCATAGATCCTGTCCTTGAGATACCCCCACAAGAAGAAGTCTGGAGGAGTAAGGTCAGGGGAATGCGGTGGCCACTCGACATCTTTGTAGAGGGAGATAAAGCGGCCCTCAAAATGTTGGTTGAGAAAACGCCTTGTTTCCCTGGCTGTATGGGGTGGTGCCCCATCCTGCTGGAACCACTGGGCTCTCGTCTGGATCAGGTTGTTTCTCCTACGGGCCTGAGTATGTAGCTCAGGCAGATAGAATTCCTGAATCATTTCGAGATAGCTCCTCTGGTTTACCATGCAAGTGCGTCCCTGGTCATTTTCAAAGAAGTATGGACCAATTATCCCATACCAACCAACCGCCACCCACATCGTGACTTTGAGAACAGATCGAGGCACCAGTTCAGTTGATGCATTACCAGGATTTTCAGTTCCCCAGTACCAAAAGTTTTGCTTGTTTACCTCCCCGGACAAGTGAGCATGGCATTCGTCCATCATGTGAAGTTTTTTTGAGGAAGTCTGCATCTTCCTCCAACTTTCCTGAGAACCAATTTGCAAAGTCTAGTCGTTTGCGTTTCTGTTGATCAGTAAGCACCGTTTCCGTTTGAATTTTGTATGAAAAGGCATGAATGTCTTGGCGAAGGATCCTCTGAACGGTGCTCTTATGAATGTTTGTCTCGGCAGAAAGTCGTCGGATCGATTTTTTTTTGGACTCTGAATGACCGCCTGTCTCACCATTTCCACATTTTCTTCACTACGACCTGTCCTCTTCCGACCACTGTGACCCTTGCGAAGGTCACAGATGGTTCCCACATTGGTAAACTTTGCGATGGTGCACTTTATTGTCCAAAAGTTTGGTGCATGGCGCAAGTGGAGACCAAAATGTCTCGAGTAAAGACGTTGCACCTGTATGACACTTTTCGTCTGGTGCCAAAGTTCAATAATTTTCGTCCGTTGTTGTACGGTCAGTCTTGGCATTTTTCTGGTGCTTGCTTGGTATCAAAATAAACTTCAGGGTCTCTGCAACAAGAAATGAAGCATTGGTGACAAAATTACTGCTTTTATAGGATCAAACGAAGCATTTTAAAAGTTGTATATTTTTTTGGGACACCCTATATTCATGACATTTGTCGAAGAAAGAACAAATGTCTGATCATTTTGGTGTTTGTGGCAGAGGCAACAGCTGTAGTAAAGATAAACGCAGCGCTACGAGCAGGCAATGAGGAAGAGACGCTGCTTGCCTTGCAGCAGCCTGAGGCTCTGTTGCCACCAGTGTTGCCCTTTACTGCAAGACTCTATCAGCAAGAACTGCGGACAATGCAGGAGATCAAGGTAAGGAGAATGCACTGGCACCGCCCAGAGAAACGTGGTCCCATTGACATGATTTTCATTGTGCATCCAGCTCTATATATTATTACTCTATAGATCTTGAAAAAATTGTACCAATAACGGACTACATTTTGGTCTGCAGGGCGATCTGAGCCACGAGGAGTTGAGTATGGAACTGAAGTCCCTCTCCACCAGGGCACTCATGAACCAGGCTTTAGAGTCACATGATGCTGTCGCTGTGCTGGCTCTTCTTGCTGAGAACTCGCACAACCTGCAGGGAATGGACAATGCCAACCTCGACCGGTGATTATGCTTGCCACCATGAGATTTTTCGAAAGGGTTATTCATGACACCAGCTGTGACACTTGTTCATGTTAAATACAGCTCTAAACGACAGCTGTGATACAAGCACGGAAGCGCAAGGTGTTTAGTTTGTATTTGAGGCACACTGTTCCCAACATTTAAATAATATTTCAATGATAATTTAAATTTTGTGTATCATTGTGTGCATTGCTTATTTGACTTATTCAATTATTTTTGTTGTTGTATGTTTTGCAAGCCTGGTGGTGGCTTAATGGTTAAAGTGGCTGGCTTAAGATTCTTAAGGTCCTGAGCTGAACCCCTGTTGTGCCTTACACAACATCAGGTGGGTTGACTCAGCCCGTCATCCTTCTGTGGTCGGCAAAATGAGTTCCAAAAAAAAATGAACCATGATTATCCTGTGTCGGAGTGGCAACCTGTCCAGGATTCTGCCCCCTAGTCAATATAACTGCCTCAGCAGACGTACGTGTGTCTAATAGTGCAAAAGGAATGGTCATAATTATTTTGTTTTACAAGGCTTTTGTAGCAATTAAGTACCTTTCGAACATTGCCTTTATGACAACCTTAACTTTATGATAATGCAATGAAAATAGTAGAATTGGGGGAACTGTGTATTTTCAGTAACACTTCTTACATGAAGCAACATGTGCTCTAAACGACAGGAAGCAGCACATGCTCTCAAGGACAGGAAGTGACGCGTGCTCTAAACGACAGGAAGCAGCACATGCTCTCAAGGACAGGAAGTGACGCGTGCTCTCAAGGACAGGAAGTGACGCGTGCGATCAAGGACAGGAAGTGGCGCGTGCTCTCAAGGACAGGAAGTGACGCGTGCTCTCAAGGACAGGAAGTGACGCGTGCTCTCAAGAACAGGAAGTGGCCAGTGCTCTCAAGGACAGGAAGTGGCGCGTGCTCTCAAGGACAGGAAGTGGCGCGTGCTCTCAAGGACAGGAAGTGGCGCGTGCTCTCAAGGACAGGAAGTGGCGCGTGCTCTCAAGGACAGGAAGTGGCGCGTGCTCTCAAGGACAGGAAGTGGCGCGTGCTCTCAAGGACAGGAAGTGGCGCGTGCTCTCAAGGACAGGAAGTGGCGCGTGCTCTCAAGGACAGGAAGTGGCGCGTGCTCTCAAGGACAGGAAGTGGCGCGTGCTCTCAAGGACAGGAAGTGGCGCGTGCTCGAAAGGACAGGAAGTGGCGCGTGCTCGAAAGGACAGGAAGTGGCGCGTGCTCTAAAGGACAGGAAGTGACGCGTGCTCTCAAGGACGGGAAGTGACGCGTGCTCTAAATGATGGGAAGTGACGCGTGCTCTCAAGGACAGGAAGTGACGCGTGCGATCAAGGACAGGAAGTGGCGCGTGCTCTCAAGGACAGGAAGTGGCGCGTGCTCTCAAGGACAGGAAGTGGCGCGTGCTCTCAAGGACAGGAAGTGACGCGTGCTCTCAAGGACAGGAAGTGACGCGTGCTCTCAAGGACAGGAAGTGGCCAGTGCTCTCAAGGACAGGAAGTGACGCGTGCTCTCAAGGACAGGAAGTGGCCAGTGCTCTCAAGGACAGGAAGTGGCGCGTGCTCTCAAGGACAGGAAGTGGCGCGTGCTCTCAAGGACAGGAAGTGGCGCGTGCTCTCAAGGACAGGAAGTGGCGTGTGCTCTAAAGGACAGGAAGCGGCGCGTGCTCTCAAGGACAGGAAGCGGCGCGTGCTCTAAAGGACAGGAAGCGGCGCGTGCTCTAAAGGACAGGAAGCGGCGCGTGCTCTAAAGGACAGGAAGCGACGCGTGCTCTAAAGGACAGGAAGCGACGCGTGCTCTAAAGGACAGGAAGCGACGCGTGCTCTAAAGGACAGGAAGCGACGCGTGCTCTAAAGGACAGGAAGCGACGCGTGCTCTAAAGGACAGGAAGCGACGCGTGCTCTAAAGGACAGGAAGCGACGCGTGCTCTAAAGGACAGGAAGCGACGCGTGCTCTAAAGGACAGGAAGCGACGCGTGCTCTAAAGGACAGGAAGCGACGCGTGCTCTAAAGGACAGGAAGCGACGCGTGCTCTAAAGGACAGGAAGCGACGCGTGCTCTAAAGGACAGGAAGCGACGCGTGCTCTAAAGGACAGGAAGCGACGCGTGCTCTAAAGGACAGGAAGCGACGCGTGCTCTAAAGGACAGGAAGCGACGCGTGCTCTAAAGGACAGGAAGCGACGCGTGCTCTAAAGGACAGGAAGCGACGCGTGCTCTAAAGGACAGGAAGCGACGCGTGCTCTAAAGGACAGGAAGCGACGCGTGATCTACACCCCCGGAAGCGACACGCGATCTAAACCACAGGAAGCGACAAGCGATCTACACCACAGGAAGCGACACGTGATCTACACCCCAGGAAGCGACATGTGATCTAAACCACAGGAAGCAACATGTGATCTAAACCACAGGAAGCAACACACACACAATACCGCAGGAAGTAGCACATGCCTCACTGCTGGAATTAATAATGCACAGTTTCAGGGAGTGACGTGCTATGATGCAATACATAACACTTGCATATGTGAACACCAACTTATAACAACACAGGGTAATTAATGAAAACAGTTTCATTTGGCTCAATAGCCAAGCGGGAATTGCACTGACATCGAAAATTCCTGAGTTGTGGATAAGTTTTGCTGTGACATCGAATATTATTGATATTTTGACATCCTGATGAATCACTTAATTCCTTTTATATTTGTTTCACGAGCAAACAACAGAGACTCACCACCTCTCAACTCATAACCAGACACATAATTTTCCTGTGGAATGGGATTGATGATGTGCCTGTGTTCATTCATTTAGGTTTTGCACTTGTGGGTTGCAATGGCATTAAGGTTAGCAGCCAGCCAGGAAATTATGTCGATGGTGTATTGTTTTGCAATTATTGCATCTCCGCTGCTTCATGGTGTAGGAGTGTCACCATCAATGAAAACAGGTCTACTTGAGAGGGTATCATTGGTTCACAAATTGAGGAACAGCAGCTTAATGAAGAATTTGCATTATTGAACAGACTTTTGGCATCCTTGAACAGTGATAGTATTATAGCCATGAAGACCCAATGCTATACCATTGTTTTTTTTTTTTGTCTACATAGCTGAGACTTGTGGAAGTGCTAGTACAGGGTGGGGCAGAGAAACAGGCGATTTTTAAAAACTTAGTAATTGAATAAACATTTTGTATTTGCAAATTACAAATATGACGTCTTAAATTACATAACGTGCCTTTTTTTTATCTTGAAGATCAGATCCTCGAGGTGACCTCCGTCTCTGCACAGGCATTCCTCTAGTCTTCCACGCATGTTTCCCATGACTTGGTGTAGCATCTCCAAAGAAATTCCAGAATTTTTTTTGACGAAGACTTTCTTTCAGCTCTTCAATATTGTGTGGGTGATGAGCGTACACTTTGCTTTATAAGTGCCTCCATAAAAAAAGGCACCTGATGACAAGTCTGGGGGAGCTTGGAGGCCGAGAAATGTCACTTCCTGCAGATGATGTGGTTTTGAAAAAGTAGTCGTACGGCAGCCATTGACACTGGTGGATTGAGACATCACGCCATCTTCTTGAAACCGACTGGACTCATTAACTTGAGGAAACCTCGTAGCTAGTTGATCAGTCAAAAGAGTTGTGATCATGTCGGCATAGCAAAGATCAGTTTTTAAAATCTCCCGTTTCTCTGCCCCACCAGAGAGAGAGAGAGACAGACAGAGAGAGAGAGAGAGAGACAGACAGACAGACAGACAGACAGACAGACAGACAGACAGACAGACAGACAATGGGTGTTGGGAGGAATGGGGGCAGGAGAGGATGAATGGGGTGGATAAGATGGACACTGAAGGAAGCTCTCAGGAGGGAAAACTGGGAATGGCCTCGAGGTACGCACACTCGCCTCGAAGCTGTCTTGCTTCGGTTTGAATCTCGACCAAGCTGTAATCTGTCATTCTGTTGTTTCACAGGCAGGGTGATTTATCAACGTGTGTGCCACCTCTCGGATGGACTTTAAAACTGTCGTCCCATCTGCCAGCATTCGTTGCTGGATGTTAAAGATCCCATGGTGTACTTTGGAAAGAGTAGGCGAGCTATTGTCTGCACACTGAACAAATTCCAACTCCCTGCGCTAACCCACAGAGGGCATTGCATCAGCGGTACAACAATGCCCTCGGCCAATGATGCTACCCCACAGCCTTGTGCTGCGCAGGAACGAAGAATAAGTACAGTACGTCTGGTCTTGTGCAATGAAATGTCAATTGGTGAGCGGTAGTATTTTGTCTTCACGAGAAACTTTGCAATTTCACCATGATGGAACCCTGCCAAAGCAGGATCTAAGCTCCATTCGTGTGACAGAAGTTTAAGGCAGAAGCCATTACGGTGTCCTGCATTGTATTAACAAAAAAAAATTCAGACATTATGTGCATAATGCATGTACAGTATCTGCTTAGTCATCAATTCTCAGTTCACAAATCTACAATAACAGCACTTACCTATTATCTTTGGTTGCAGTGACACAGCTTTTTTTTTTTTTTTAAAAACAAGACAACATGGCAGCTACTGCAGCAAGAAAGAAATACAATCAGGGCAATACCCCTTGGCACTCACCTGGTAGAATCATGATGCTGAAGAGGATGCTAATGTGGGACGGAATCAGTAAAATGTACCAATGAACTAATGCTATGGGCCGATTAAAAATAAAAAAAGTATTTATTTATTTATTTATTAAATGCCGTGAACAAACTTTGGGACATCACGGGTCGTGAAGGTTGTCATCAAACCTTTTTTGGGTGGGGGGGGGAACAACACTTTAGAACCTTGACCCTGATTTTTCTCATTGGTACATCATAGGCAATGATAGTTGTGGTCGAGTTTCATTGAAAGCTAAAAAAGAACCACATCAAGAAGAAGTCAAAATACCCCATTTAGAAAGTTAAGTGGTGGAGTGGAAACACTTTTCTTGGCGCGATCAATAAGTATAGTTGCGTCGACCACATCTTTGGTTAAGAATTATTTTTGAGTGCAAAGTACGAACAGCGATGGTTGCATTCATGAAACATTCCTATGCACCAAAAAGTTGACGAAAGTTCTTTCAAAAGGTTTGCACTAAAACATATTGAAAAATAAGGAACTCGTTTGGGTGTGGCAGTCGTGGGTAAAAGCCGTTTGAGTGTTTCCTTATTTTTTTTTTTTGCCAGACAACCAGCATGACATATTATATAATGACTCGATGAGTGAGATGTCCATGTGATAGCATTTGAAAAGTAGGCTCAAGTTTTCCTTCTTGGTTCATCAATGACAGCAGGTTGCGCCGACAGGTTAATTTTCTCAGCTTATGAATGTGCTATCAGTGGGAATAGCATTGGCTGATGCCGGCTGGCTGTGTAAGAGGGATGCTGGGAGGAAGTTATTTGTGATCCTGTTCATGCAAATGTAAATAATTTATTTATTACTATTACAATCTGCCATTCATAATCTTGTACGGTATGATGCAATAATTGAAAGAAAACTGTTTGTTGAATTTGACACTTGCTCTCTTTTCCAAACTTTGTCCATATCGATGTAAATGTATTTATTTAATGCTTGTGGAGAAGAGAAGCTTGCAGATATGTTCAAACTGATTTGGTGTAAGGAGTTTGGTCACCCACCCCAATGCCTCCCACATACATTCTGCAATGTTCCCTGATTTTAATCTGTCCTCCTGTATGTTTTCTGCAAGCAGTTGCCCCAAACTGCCTACTGTGAACATACCAAAACTGTGCAAATGGTTGCGAAGGGCACAGACAGGCCCATATATGGACACCCAGCACATGATAGGGGGATGGACTATGCATGATCTGGAAACGTCCCGTTTTGCCCCGCCAATCGGAGCAGGCCAGCGATCCTCGCTTGATGACCATGTCAGCCGATCGACACCTAATAAAAGCTGGGGAATTGCGCTGGTTTAGTGCTGGTTGTAAAGTCTTGTTACCTGGTTGGTTCAAGTATGTTGCGCTTCTGGGTGATTGTGTTCGTCGTCGTCGTCGTCCCTGCCTGCTCGCCTGCACTTGTATTCTTGGGGGTACTGCTTGTGATAGCTCTTCTGCTTCCTAGTTCCTGCCTGCTATACTGTGGTTTCTTCCTGGATTGGCATGGTTCGGTGTTGTGTGGTAAACCTAGTTGGGGGGACACCACGGGATGCCATGAAGACAGGGCAAACAAAGACCCACCCCGCATGCGCGAGCATTGCACAGGGAGCAGATTTTCTCTTCTTTCTGTCTCATGTGTATCTCTCTATCTCTATCTCTATCTCTCCCTTCCTCTGTTCATCTCATCACCCTGAATGAATGAGAGATAAGTAAAGCGTTGCGTACCGTGGGCACGTGCATATTTATTTTAACATTAATCTGTTGCAGTTTGATTTACCGCATGCGTGGTTGTGTGTCTCTTTCTTCCCTACCCCATTTGATTGTTAATGAACCCTATAATGAGAACCTATTTTGTGGCCATTGGGAGGACGTGGAATGCAAAGCATGTTGAGTTAATTTTGTATGTGGGAACATTTGGGAATCGACGCATTTAAGGAGCCATTTAAACACGAGCCACAGAAGACGCTCCAATCTGTTATTTCTGTTCGCAGATTTGCCATTGCTGCATGGTTCTTAAATTCTGACGCAGTTTTGCTGGTGAAACCAACCTCGGCATCTTTTCTGCACCATTCCAAGTTAATGTTGAAGGCATTCCAGCTCAACTACAGACGGAGCTGATGGAACTACAAGAGGACCTTGATCTGAAGATTAAGTTTCAAGACTTTCAGATGCAGAACTTTCATAGCAAATGCTTCCCAAGGGACAAATATCCAAGCCCATTGGTATTTGCACTGAAGAAGATATTGCTGTTTGGCAGCATTTATGTATATGTGCAGTTCTCATGAATGAAGTTTATCAAGTCCAGCCACAGACCCAGGTTCACTGACGACCATCTGGAGAGTTTTCTGAGAGTCGCTACTTCAAACAACTCTCCAAATTTTGAATGCCTCATGAAGATCATCGAAACTCAGGTGTCCCACAAAACACAATTACAGATGGATTTCATGAACGTGAAAGTCTCTGCGTGGACTCGCATATTCTGTCGCATATAAGTCACCATTCCTGACGATGACGGTGTCTCAATTTTCCATCTGCTTTCTGAAGCACTGAGAGTTCAAGTTTACACTTTTGGTTGCATCGGGTCAAATTTCCCAGGTTGTCCTCTATAAATTATTTGCTGGTGCGCTGAAGTTCACTAAAATATCATTGGTGCAACTTGAGTTGCGAGTGTTGTCCATTATACCTCCCACACCTGCTCGTGTGCCAAGATAACATTACTTTGGCACGTTATTTTGATAGGTGGGGGTTGTTCTCCGGGAATGCAGCCTGCAGGCGCATACCAAAATCTTAGTGTTTCCCGTGACTCAGAAAAGGTTGCCGATGTCTCGTGTATGTGTACGCAATGGTGTACGGAACTTTAAAATTACTGTACCGCCAGAAGCAAAAGTTAGGTTGGTGGAAGAGATGTACAAGGGAATGAAGGGAAGAGTTTTGGTTGGTCCTGGGATGTCTGAGTTGTTGAGCTTGGACATCGGTTTGCGGCAGGGAAGCATTCTTAGCCCACTCATGTTTATCATGGTGATGGAGCTGGTAAGCAGGAAGGTGAGCTTGTGGGGTAGTGTGGGGAGGATGCTGTATGTGGACGATCTGGCTGCTGTGATTGAGAGTGGGCAGGAGATGTAGGAAGTACTGAAGGAGTGGAAGGAGGAATTTGGGAAACATGGGCTGAAGATGAATTTGGAGAATACGAGGTAATGTGGGTCGGACAGCAGAGAAAGGAAATTAATATCAGTTTAGAGTAGAAGGAGATCAGGCAGGGAAATAGGTTTGAGTATCTGGGAGGAACAGTGACCGGGGATGGCAAGTCGAAGGCAGAGGTGCAAAGGAGGTTTCAGGTGGGTGCGAATCCGTGGAGTAGGATGGAGGGAGTAATGGCAGACAGAATGATATCAAGGGAATTGAAAGAGAAGGTTCTGATGTCGTGTGTAACACCGGCCTACCTTTACGGTCTGGAGACGGTGGCACTGACGGAAAGACAGCAACAGAGGCTGCAGGTTTGCGAGAACAACTGGGTCAGGAGTATTGTGAGAGTGAAGAAGGTCGATAGAAGGAGGATTGATTAACTGAGGGAGGAGATTGGTGTGCAGATGAGCTTGACCGGGAGGTTGGTGAAATTCCGGTTATGATGGGCTCGACACGATGTGGATGCGGGAAGAAAGAATGGCAAAGAAAATGGAAAGGTTGAGGGAGAAAGGTAGGAGGAAAAGAGGTCGACTGCAGTTGAGATTGGAGGATTGAGTGAGGAGGAATATCAAAAAGGTAAGAATGGTTGGAGAGTGAAGACAGTTGGCTGAGGAAGGTGGAGGAGTATTGTGGTCAAGGCAGGGCAGAAGCTTTGTGCCATCAGACCTCACCCCTTCTAAAGGGAAGAGGATGAGAGAAAGAAGAAGATTCAGAAAATACTTGTTGATTGTCATTGTAAATCTAAATAATAAAATAATTTAAATAGTTGTAAAAATAGTTTTGTGCTGCCTGTGGTGTAAGGGTCAATCAGTAAGGGTAGCTGTGCCTCCATAATGGTGAGATTGTTGAAGCTGGACAACCATTCAGGAGATTTGGTTAACGTTCACCATGAAGGATTTGGAAAAAGAAAAGATTCGAATGTCAACTATTTTTGGTGAGAGGTCACTTGATGAGCACATGGGGTGTGGATGAGGCGGGAGGTACACTGATAAGCCCACTCGACCTATTTGTGGTCATTTCATGAGGTTTCTTGGTTGTTCAAAGATCAGCAGAAGCGATGGAGATACATTGGTCTTGATACCTGTTTAAAATCTAACACTTGTATTCATCTGTGTCAACGAAGGCTCACTGTGTGTTTGAAAGTGACGTAGAAAAATGTGTTGCATGATATGGTCATTGCCAGGATTTTCTGCTTGCATTCGTTGACAGCCAACTACATAACAGGAAGAGCAATGAAAATGTATCGGTTAAAACTACAATTGAACACAAAATAGGACAAACTAATGAAGGACTTAGGACTCACATTTTTTGATGATTTTCTTTGGAAAATGAGCTCACAATGCATGGACCTGTTTGTGTGCTTTTCCTGCAATGTGCTACAGTTACGTGGAGGCACTTATCAATTTGAAATCACAAACCACGTCGGACGAGCACGAATGCTTGTCCTGGGATACCATCCAGACATGTATTCAGAATGTGAACGCCACTGTGCAGAAGGAAAATGATCGTAAGTCCTGCCAGATGATAGTTAGCATGAAAAGCATCTTTCTGGTCTTTTGACTTTGGAAACCTCACTTATCTCTGTGCATCATTTGCAGTTGCCCCTTTCCCTGAAGAGTATTCCATCCTTATGCAGGAATAAAGGCCATTGAACTCATCAATGAGGCTCTGAAGCATGGAGAGATGGCGGGAACGTTGGAAGCACTGTTGCTACCTGCTGCTGACATCACTGGTATACAACCCATTCTAGCCCAGCACTACCAGGACATGCTGCTTCTGGCAAAACAAAGAAAGGCTAAGGTGAGAGTTTCTTAGACGAAAGATGTTTCTGATTCTGTTGCTATATACAAAAAGTCTTCACCCGCTTTCACCTTTTGTTGCCTTCTTGCCTGGAATTAAATTGCATCAAATCAGATGGTTTTTTTTTTTGCACCTTTATTTACACGTCGTAACCCACAACTTCCAACTGAAAAACAAATTCCACAAATTTCAGAAAATTAATTAAAAACACAAAACTAGAATATCTTGGTTGGATAAATGTCCACCGCTCTGAGTTAATACTTGGTGGAAGCACCTTTAACAGCAATTACAGCTGTGAGTCTGTTGGGATAGGTATCTACCAACTTTGCACACCTTGATTGGCAATATTTGCCCATGCTTCTGTACAAAACTGTTCAAGCTCAGTCAAGTTGCGTGGGGAGCGTTGATGGACAGCTATCTTCAAGTCGTGCTACAAATTTTTGGTCAGGGCTCCGACTGGGCCAATCAAGAACATTGATCTTTTTGTTCCTTAGCCACTCCAGTGTAGCTTTGGCTATGTGCTTTGGGTCGTTATGCTGAATGGTGAACTTCCATCCTAATTTCAGCTTTCTTGTCGAGGGCAGCAGGTTTTCTTCCAGGATTTTTCTGTTTTATTGCTCCATACATTTTCCCTTCTATCCTGCCAAGTGCCCCAGTCCCTGCTGATGACAAACATCCCCATAACATGATGTTGCCACCACCATGCTTCACAGGATGGATGGTGTTCTTTGGGTGATGTGCTGTGTTGGGCTTGTGCCAAACGGAACATTTTGCTTTTCGGCCAAAAAGTTCCATCTTAGTTTTGTCGCACCACAAAACTTTTTGCCACACGGCTTCAGAATCTCCGGAGTGTTTTTTTGCATACCTCAAATGGGACTCAAGGTGGGCTTTTTTGAGTAATGGCTTCTTTCTTGCCACCCCTACCGCACAAGCCAGACGTGTGGAGTGCTTGGGATATTGTTGTCACATGCACACGGTGACCAATCTTTGTCATAAAGGCATGTAGCTCTTTCAAAGTTGCCATTGGCCTCTTGGTGGCCTCTCTGATCAGTTTCCTTCTTGCTTAGTCATTCAGTTTGGAGGAATGGCCTGATCTAGGCAGGGTCTTAGTGGTACCATACCCCTTCCACTTCTTATAGCAAAGAGAGTGGACAGGTTGAGGGTGAAATGTCAAAGTGCCAATTCCACCTGTCTCTTGCTCATTTGGACACAAATTCCAATGGTTCACTCCAAGCTCTCCCTGCTTCATTCAAGGTCGTTCACCAACTATTTGTCTCCAGAACAAACTGCCACATACTCCCCCCCCCCCCCAATCGCCAGATTTGATCATGGCATCAACTCTCGCGTTTAGCTCCATCAAAACCGTCTTGGTATCTATGCCCTGATTGGATAAGGGGGCGTTGGTCGAGACATTTAAAATCTATTGGCCAAGTTCAGATGAGGGTTTTAAATTGCAACCTCCTATTGGCTTAGTACCAGATCACACCCCACCCCTTGACTGCCACATCGCAGCATTCAAAACGTCCAATGAGGATGCGTCCTTGAAGCTCGATGACATCACAGGGGCTTGTGTCACACCTGATAAACTTGTGATTGACTTCAAAAAAGGAGCATCAGAACAGAAATATGCAATTAAAGACAAACAAATGATAGGGAATTTACAACGGGATGAGAGGAATGATGAGGAGCCAAGACAATTTTCCAGAATACTAGTGGTAATTGACATGACGGCTAACTTAAACACAGATTTTACTAACTACACGAAAATTATTCACTTCATAAGATGGCAAGTTCTCAACTTAACAGGACACTTTCTGAATTTGTGATTGAGAACATGACAAGTATAACGATGGAATAGCATAACAATGTGAAGCCATACACCCGAGCTCCTTTCCCGTGAAAAGGCCAAGACTTCACGTTGTTCACCATCGTCAGTCCCTCGGGGAAGGCTCTGCGGATTTCATGAATTTGGAGAAAACTATACGACAGTGTTCACTGTATCTTTTAAACCTCCTCGATGCAATATCTTGGATTTGGGTTTGACAACATTCCCTTTGATTTGACCAAGGCTTCGGCTGTTCGCGCCACACACTTGGAGGCACCAAATTATTCCTGGATTTTTCTGGTGGACCAACTTCTCAGTAATGCAGTCAATATGGTGATTTTCTCACTGCTGATGGTGATCATATTCAATACCTCTTTCAGGTGAAATATCATATAATTTCCTGGACATCAGCTTCACTGCCTTTTATTTGAATCCTGAACTTTTCACCAAGCAACACGATGCTTCCTTTTCATTGCTTTGCTGACTTATTCAGTTTTTCTTTCGAATATTTATCTTGTTCTTTACCGGATTCTTTTCCGGGGTTTAACTTTGAATGGCATTTGTTTTTCTCCAATTCTTCAATAAATTGTTTGAAGACTTCAATCATTTGACCCTCTTGTCGAGTAGATGGACTGGCTTTTCTTCACTCAAAGTAACTTGTTTGGATTTCCATTTTAACTTTTAATAATATTTTGCTGTTTGTTTGTCTGTCTGTCTGTCTGAGCGCTGAGAAATCTGAGAAATCTAAGTGTCAACATCACCGACATACCGAAGAAAAGAAAAATAAAAAAAAACAACCAGGGAGTCTGGAGCACTGACGCAAACCATTACCTCGACGTGTTTCGACTTATGAGTAACTTACAAATAACGTGTGTCAACGATCATGTAATGTGCCTACAACTTATGCCAGCGTATGCGGAACGTCTCATACGCTGGATACGTCGAAAAATTTTCAACATGCTGAATTTTCAATTTTTTCATACGGTTTTAGAGAGAAAAAAAAATTTTTTTTCAAAAATTTTCAACATACGCCGTACTACGGCATATGCCAGCGTGCTTCAGCATGCTATTAACGTATACAAGACTTACCCATAACGTATTCGACGTGTGCCAGCGTATTCGGCAAATTTTTCACACGTCGGCATACGCTGGCTAAAACGTCAAGGTGTGACAGCGGCTTGACACTTCGGTCTAGTGCAGTTATGATTTGAATCGTTAAGCCGCAGCCTTTTAATAGCCTACGCCACGTGATCGTCGGCGATACGCTGCCGCACTATGCATAAGTTAGACTATCGTTGGGCATAGGTTGTGAACGTCGACAACACGCTCAGTATTCGTTGATGTAAGTTATCTAGATGTTACCGAAACGTTCTCTGTACATTACTAATACGTTATGCGTACGTCCAACTCATTATGAATACATCCAAAACTGGAAAAAAACATCAATAGTTCAGCGTACGCCAGCGTTTTACATACATTTTGATACCTTGCCATACGCTGGCTAAAACGTCAAGGTGTGACAGGGCCCTAAATAGGGTGCATTGAGTCTTTACGCATGAATGATGTGTATCCCATTGCCTGGCCGATTTTTCTCACGATCAGATTCTATGTGTATTGCTTATGGACTTGTAACTTGGGTCATGTGTGATCGTGACCTTTGTTCTACGCATAACCACATTCCTCACATTCCCATAACCACATTGGCAGATGCAGACCTGGATCAACTTCAGTAGCATATTTTTGGATGTTATGGCTTGTCTTTGAGCAAATCAAAAGTTCGAGGGGTCAATCTACCAACACATCACTAGGTTGTTTTTTTTATCAGTGATGCCATGGCAGAAAATCATATAAGAACTTACGGAAGCATCTGATTAAGCAGGAAGCTGCTACTTCGCTTGTGCAGAGTCGATCATCAATTGAGAAAAAAATTAGAACAATGTTGAAGCTTTGTTATTTTAATTCCTCGGAGATTAGTCATCCCGACTACTCGAATGACTTGCGACGAAGTCTATTTACAAAGCCAGATGTAAATCGGATGCAATCACTTCTAACACTTGTATTTCTGAAAGAATGGTGCAGAGTTCGCACATTTCTCTCCGAGCTGTCCAGTCTGGGTTTCATTCCCGAGAAGACAACAAACTGTCAGATTGGTGCTTTTAATCAGGATGTTGCATCGCAATGTGTGCTCTCCCTTGGATGGATCTTAAGCTAGGTGTCCTGTCTGCTCGGATTAGTTGGGTGACGTTAAAGATCCCACAGTGTCATTTGCAAATAGTAGGCGAGTTATTGCCGGTAGTTTGGCCAAATTCCTACCCAAATCGTTTCCAGTGGAGTGTCAGGCGTGGCCACCTGAATCGTGAAAGACCTGTGCCAAAAACTTTGCCTTCAGCCCAACCCCACAATAATGTGGGAATAATTGGGGCCATTAGAGAAGTAATAACAGAGGGACTTGTAACAATTCTTCTATTTCACGCATGTACGCCACCCAGTTGCTGGTTACTGGTTAAATAATTCACATGCATGCAGATACGTCACCGACACAGACCTCTTTTCCCCAGATGAGTGCAATAATTGGAAATTTGGACAGTGTACTGGCACCACATTGGTCTACTTTTTCAAAAGGTGTCTTGAGATATTTACCAAACGAATGCTTACAGACTGGAAAACGGAGTAGTATTCCTTTTGAAAGATGGCACACTCATGATTACAACACAACCACAATTCTCATCAACTCTATTTGAGAGGCATTCTCTCATTTTTGTTTGTGTGGATACAGGACACGGCAGATGAGTCTGCTGTGCTGTGGCTCGAGGAAATCCAAGACTGCATTGATCGGGCCAACAAGGATGATGAGAATGCTCTCAAAAGTAAGGTTTTACTATATATATATATATATATATATATATATATATATATATATATATATATATATATATATATATATATATATATATATATATATGTATATATATGTATGTATATATATGTATATATATATATATGTATATATGTATATATATATATATATATATATATATATATATATATGTATATATATACATATATATATGTATTTACCCAATTTATATTGGTATGATAAATTTGATTGATGTAACATTGCAAAAAATATTGATCGGGAAAAGAAAGTTTTTGTTTTTTTTTATTATTGACAAAGTCGCCGGTGGCATTATATTTTTGGGTTGTCCGTCCGTCCGTCCGTCCGAAGGTACATCCATGCGAATTTTCTTTGTTTTCTCAAACACCGCTTATCTGATTGACACGAAATTTTCACCATAGATGCGACTACTCATGCAGAATTGTTTAATGATAATTATGATGTTGTATGTCACGTGGTGTGGCAGCCATGTTGGAAAACGGGAAAACTTTGGACCTCTGTATCACCTCAACCGCACTTCGAAGAAAATTATAACTTGGCATCTGGCAACGACTCTGCATGGAGAATAAGAGTGATTTGACAATGATGTCATCGGTGAAGTGGTATTCCGGTAGAATGCCCGCATGCCATCAGTTTGAAAATTTCCGTGTTTTATCTCGGGAAAGATGTGAACACAGAAAAAAATATTATTACAACATCCGTTTTATTACAACATCCGTATTATTTAAACAAAGGAAAAAATATTCTTCTCCAGAACCGCTTTATTGATCGAAGTGAAACTGCGCCCGAATGATCGATTCGCCATGCTAAATAAATTTTGATGTCTCTGACGTCATAGGTCACATGGTCTGGCAGCCATCTTGGATTTACCCGAAGACCGTGAAAAAAAAGTCGTCTTCTTCAGAACGGCTGAAGAGATTGAGGGGAGACTTCACATTCCTCAAGGAATGCGTGTACAAGATTGTTAAAGAATAATTAAAGTCACATGGTTTGGCAGCCATATTGGATTTAAGAAAATATTAAATAATGTTTTCTCTGGAACTGCTTAATCAATAGATGTGAAACTCCACATTTGTGATATAGTGGTGATGGGGAATACATGTTTTAAATTTCAAGTTGATTGGACACATGGTCTGGCAGCCAGAATTATTAATTTTTTGATGGGAGTTTTTTTTTTTAATAAGGCTCTCTTGGCTCTGCTTGGGTGGGTTTGAGGGTAGAGGAGCAGCAGCTCAAATGTGAATCCTATCCAGGTTCCTCCTGATGACTTCATCTTTACTTTTTGCTTGTTCGGGTTCCTTCTGATTACTCCAATGCAGGACTGTACCTGTTTGGTCTACCATTTTATTTTAATCCCATTTTGAATTCATTTGAGTGATAATAATAAAAAGTCATGGGTCAGGGTCAGGTGTCCGATCAAAGCGGGGTTGCATCAAAGCGGGATGTCTTGGTACCCAGTCATCACTGCCATCAGTTATAAAGTGGCCGTTGTAATTATGTTTCTAATTAATTACAAAACACACTCGGACACAAACACCACACAACACAACACACAAAACAAGTTCTGGTGAGGGGCTGCAATCTGTGATTGCTCTTTTTCTTGTTTTCTCTCTGCATTTAGATTGTGCAGACTTTGAATAGTTGACCATATCTCTCGAGTAGCTCCCGGACATTGTAAGCTGGTATCATGAAAAAAAATTACTACATGCATGTTAAATCTGAGATACAGGTGGATTATAAAAAAGTTGTTAATCATGTTCAGTTAGATTTAACTTATGGAATGAATATTGTTGTTGATAATGAGTACATTGATGGATTCTGTTAATGAACATTCAGATCTAATTTCAACATCTTCACTTAATTGGAAATGGTAACCTTTTTTAAAAAAAAATGATGTTATCCCTCTTGTGGACGGCAGTGGCAGCTGGAGTCGCTGCAGTTGATGCAGCTGTGGTCTTGGGAGATGCTGACGTGACACTTGCAGCCCTACGCTCATCATCATTGGCTCTGCGAGGCGTTACACCTGAGTGCACCGATGTGTACCAGTATGAACTAGCAGACGCCCGCACAGAGAAGGTCACTAATGGTAAGAAGTGTGTGTGTGTGTGTGTGTGTGTGTGTGTGTGTGTGTGTGTGTGTGTGTGTGTGTGTGTGTGTGTGTGTGTGTGTGTGTGTGTGTGTGTGTGTGTTTGCTATCTCCATACTTCTGATTTCAGAAGGTGGAATGGAGTCCCACCAGGACTGGAAGTCGTTTCGGTGAAGGATCATGATTCATGGCCTAAGTTGTGAAGTTCTGTCGTTCTCAGAGTTTTGTCTCAGGGGCTCTTTCAGGATCGTCACTGAGCCTGGGACAGCCTCCAACTGAAATTTGTTTGTGGTATTGTTCCCATGGATGGTTTGTAGGGTCTTTGTAAGGTTCTTCTTTATCATTCCAGTTTATCCAATTATCACTGGTTCAATTTTGTGCTCTTCAGCTTCCAGGATCATTTCACTTCATTCTTGAGATTTTGTTATTTGGTCATTTTCTTGATTTCTGCATTATTTAGACCAAAATCACTGAGTACTGAAACCTCAATGAACAATGCATTATTTTCCTTTTTGTATCTGAGTACTATCTCCGGTCAGAGTGCTTTGTTTTCTGTGTTCACGCTGGATGGGATCATCAGGTCGGATGAGAGCATTATGCACTTGTTTTCAATGATTGCTTTTGGTTTGTGTTCCCATGAGTTTTGTGAGACTGGGATATTGAAATTTCTGCAGATGTGCCAGTGGATTACTCCACATACCATGTTGTACCTTTATGTGTACAGCTGTTCTGACATGAGTTTTTATTTTTTTATGCCCTGATAGGAGGTAGCTCTTACTTTGTTTCTACCTTGCAGGATCTATACTTGTCCGATTAACTCAGTCCTGATATTTTTTAAAAAGCCATTCATGTAGTGTCCTTGGTCTTGCACATTTATAATGATTAATTCTCTGTCGAAATTGAGCTGACCTCTTCTTAGCCATTCCAGTGATCCTTTTTTTGTCTATCCCCAATCTGTCCAACTCTTTTTTTTATTTATTTATTTATATATATTCCTGCTCTTTTGTCTTTCTCACAGTTGTCACGATATATCTGTTGGTATTTTGTCTTGCATTTTTCTTTTGTCTTTTTGCAATTGTTGGGGCTGTATTTGATATGGGTTCGGTTTGGTACATGACATCTTCTATTCGCACTTGTTTTTTGGAAGTTTTTTGCAAGGTGAGTGAGAGATACCTGTTCTATCTTCTTGTGGTCATGTTTGTGTATAAATTGTATTCAGTTGTCTGTTGAGCTTTTCACGTACTCTGATAATCCTACAGTTGTTGCTCTGTGCACTTGATTGAGCTCCATCAGGCTGCCACCTCCTCCTTTCTTCAGCAGGTACATTCTCGGGAAGCATTGATTTTTGTAGAACATATTGTGGATAGTGAGGAGTTTTCTTGTTCTGATATCTAGTTTGTTGATTTCCGCTTGTGGCCAGTTTACTATTACGCAGCTGTATTGGAACACTGGTACTTCTGGTTGGTTTATGGCTTTGATTTTGTTCATTGGGGAGAGGTATATTTTCAGAATCGGCTTCGTTCTATGCAGATATTCTTTAGTACTTGTTTCATGCATTTTTCATGACTTATTTGGTGGTCCTCTTATACTGTAAGGGGTTTGTTAGGTGGCCGCCAATTGGCGGTTTGTTAGATGGTTTGTTAGATGGCCGCCAACAAAATGGCCACCAATTGGCCATCTTGGGTCCAATGTCTAATAAAAAATTACATAAGTACGTATACCATTATGTGTTGTCTTTGTGTCAAGTGCGAATAAAATTTGTGAATACATGTCCGATATATGTATTCAGACATGCAGACGCACGCACGCACGCACACATGAATTGAGACCAAATCCAAAAGCCCCCATTTCGGACTAAGTCCAACAGGGGCTAACAATAATATTTTTATAGTACTGTACAGTATAAAGGTACTATAAAAATATTATTGACAATGACTTATTGTCAATAATATTATAAAAATAATATTATTATTATAAAAATAAAAAAACCAATGACAAAACAATAACGTACCTGTATTATAAAACATAAAGTAGTCTTTTTGAAGTTGATGGATGATCGAAGGTGTCAACATTCACTTTCTCAGGCTCATTGGGCTCATCATCTTGTCAAACTGCAGAATCATCTCCTTTTGTCAGAATGCTGTATTGTTCATTGTCTCTTCCTCATGAAATGTTCTTGTATGAAGTGCAGCTGCATAACTTCCTGGCTGTCGTAAGCTTTCTGCCTTTCAGCAAACTTCACAAGTGTGTCAAGACCTTCACCAACATTAGCCCAAGTGATGTGTTCATTTGAAAAGTCTTCTTCTTCTCAGTCATCTTCTTGTTGTTCAATGTCATCCGATGGATGAACAACACTGTTGATGATTTTGGAGTCAGTCATAAGATGGAACACTTAAACATCTTGGTTGACTTCACACCACTGTTAAATTTTGGCTTCGGTTAAACCTTGAAGTGGATTATCGTCACTTGCTTGCCTCACCAGATTGGAAATTTCTTGGATATTAGATTTCATCCTTCAGGTATTGAAACTTACAAAATCCTCCTCATCTGATAAGCCTTCGACACAATGTAATACTTTGCAAAACCCTCCTCCATGACTTTCATTGAATGAGACTCTGCGGACTCCCATCTGAGCATAAAAATACTTCACCGTCTCAATTAACATCGGTCCTGAGATTGGTGCTTCCTTCGAATGCTGGAGAGCAAAACATTCATACAGAACTTCCTCTAGCTGCTCCATCTTTGGCGTGTGTATAGTCCTGCACTTGTCAGCAGATTTGTCTGTCTGATTTGGTGTAAAGTTCCAGTAACTTGTCCTTCTGGGCCTTGATGTCATCGATGGTTGATGATCCGACGTTTTACTCACACATCAACGCATTTCTATTTCTCCCTTCTCCATTTTCTTCCATATGTCAATCTATCTTCTTGTTGATCTGAGGACAATCCTCTTTCTCTTCTCACCACTGCTGCTCGATGGGGTAACACAAGCAATGATGCTTTGGAAGGTAAACCTTTTCTTCTCCCCCCCTGAGTTTTCACTTGCATATTCTAGCCAAGATTTGTGATCCTGTTGAAAGTGTCGTTGGAGTCAGGCAAACTGTCTAACCAATTGGTGGAACACAATGTTACACACTGATGGATGGACAGACAGATGGATGAACAATGTGTTATTATTGTTATTATTGTTATTATTATTATTGTATATAGATCTGCAATGTCACTGCAAGTGAAATGCAGGATCTTTTAGTTTTAGCTTTTCCCACTGAAGCTATGGTGATACCGGTCGAGCTGTTACATGGAGTCATACATGTGATCCAATACAATTCTGATAAACATGCTGTTTGACACATGCGAGGACCTGCATGCTATCCATGACAATATGCATCATTTTGCATACTCTCAATAGTTTTAATGAAGAAGGCTTGCCTTACTGGGTGGACAAAACGCTGCTGCAAAGCACAAGTTGACCATACGATGCAGCAGGCCATTAAAACCCGACAAATTGCAGAGCCAGACAACGAGCTATCCACAACAGCTACTCTGATACGTCAACCAATTGGATGATATCGCACAACATATAATCACATTGAGCAACTCGAATGGTACTCGGTCGAGCGCATACCTCTGCCACATATTGCCTGATCCACGAGAACATATCGGGCCCAATACATTTTTGAAATATCATGCGATACAGTACTATATCTATCAATGGTGAGGAATCACTTAAAAAATAAATAATTATCGTATCCAGATCCGGATTTGGATCTTCACCAAAATTGAAACAATTCTTCCTTGTCACACACCCAACATGTCCACCAAGTTTCATCTGAATCCATCTTAAACTTTTTGAGATATCATGCTGTATATCATTTTTGGCCCCCTCTCTCAACGCTGAAGAATCACTTTTAAAATTCTAGTTGTTGGATCCGGATCCAGAGCTTCACCAAAATTGAATCAGTTCATCCTTGTCACACACCCAACCTGCCCACAAAATTTCATCCGGATCCTCCACAACTTTTTGAGATATCCTGCACACAAACAAACAAATGAAAAATCACTCAGTGACAACTTGGCAAAATGGCACTCGGGAGAGCTCATACCTCTGCCAGGTGAAACGGTTCACGTTTTGTATCCCACTGATAGGCTGGATCCAAACCAAAATCCAATCTTCTTGTTCTTGTCACCTATTCAACTCATCCACCTTGTTTTGTCATAACTCGTCCACAACTCTTTGAGATATAGTGATATATTTAGTTTTTGGCCCTATCTATTATAGAAATTAAGCCTGTGTTGACCTTTTGACCTTAAAATTAATTGGTAGTTGAATTCAGCGACCTGACATGAAAATGCTCTTTAAATTTCAAGTCAATTGGATTAAAATTGAGGATTTTAGAAAGTTGGTCTATGTTGACCTTTTGGCCTATGTTTACCTCAAAATTAATAGGTGTTGAATTCAGTGACCTGACAAATAAATCCTTTTCAAATATCACCTCAATCGGATGAAAATTGAGGATTTATAAAATTTGGCCCAAATTGGCCTTTTGGCCTATTTTGATGTTTTGGCCTATATTTACCTCAAAATTAGTAGGTGGTTGAATTCAATGACCTGATATGGAAATGCTCTTCAAATTTCAAGTTAATTGGATTAAAATTGAGGATTTTAGCAATTCGGCCTATGTTGACCTTTTGGCCTATGTTTACATCAAAATTAATTGGTGGTTGAAATTGGTGACCAGATATGCAAATGCTCTTCAAATTTCAAGTCAATCGGATGAAAATTAAGGATTTTGGAAATTTGGCCTATGTTGAACTTTTGGTCTATGGTGACCTCAAAATTAATATGTGGTTGAGTTCATTGACCTCGTATGCAAATGGTCTTCTAATTTCAAGTTAATCGGATAAAAATTTAGGATTTTAAAAACGATTAAAATTTTGGCCTATTTTGGGTTGACCTTATGGCCTATGTTGACATTTTTGACCTAAGATAACCTCAAAATAATAGGTGGTTGAATTCACTGGCCAGATATGCAAATCCTGTTTAAATTTCAAGTCAATCAGATGAAATTTGAGGAATTTAGAAAATTTGGCTCAAATTGGCCTATTGGCCTATGTAGACCTTCGGGCGGCCGAATTTTAGGAAACTTCAATGCGTGACCGTCGCAGGGTCAGTGAAATTAATCTCTGAAAATTTCAAAATGATCGGTTTTTTTGGTTTGGGCCGCAGGCGAGCAGGTGAGCAGACAAACAAACAAACACACATAAACACACAAACGGAGGCGATCAACATACTTGTCCAATTATTATTATTATTTTTAAACCAAGTCACAAACACACAAATAGAAAGGGGTGAAAACGTAACCTCCTTCACCTTCGATGGCGGAGGTAATAACATCATCACAGACTAATCTCTCTCTATCGAGTGCAGCCTGTGGCTGCTGGTTGCATCATTGGTTGGGATGCGGCAAATGCCGCTGATGCAGTGTCCCCCTTACCAGTACACTGGTGCTCATTTTGCCAACCTCGGAAGGATGACAGGCTGAGTCAACCTCCTGGTGTATATTAATTCAGCGGTCAACAGGGCTTGAACTCGGGACCCTAGGATCCCAAGCCGCCGCCCTAACCACTTAGCCAACACCAGGCTATCACAGACTAATGATCGCATGAAAGAAACAAATGAAACAGGACAATTTCCAGAGTGCAGGACATTAAACTTTTCCAATGTGTCACAACCTTTTGGATCGGCAACATTTTAAAAATCTGTCAAAAACCAATAATGAACAATTGTTCACGCAGGTTGCACGGAAGCTGTTTGGGTTCGGCACCGCATGCGTGATGGCTTTGATTTTTACTATCAAGCAGCAAGTCAAGAGGGCACCTGGGATAAGCCGACTGAATTTACATCGAAGTACTGCCAACTGAGCCGTGAGGAGATCCAGGTAATGACACTCACAGGCTCACATTTGAGACGACCTTCCGTTTCCTAATCGGACTTTTGTACTTCATGCTGTTGTTGTCTATTTAGGCTATAGTCGGTCGTGTGACGGCCGCCTACAACCGGGAGCAGCTCTGGATTGCTCATGAACGAGTTGTTCTCTTACTTCAAGCGCATGGGCGTGGCTTTCTTGTGCGGAGAGAATTGGCCAATCGGAGAGCCTTCTTAGAACGACAAGAGCCTGCAATCATCACTCTGCAGGTAGAATATCCTGGAGCATACATACTGCCAGAGAAGCTTGTTTGTTTCTTTCTTCCACACCTTCCACAACACCTATTTTCACTGTTTCTAAGGTGTTTTCTCACCAAAGTAAGCATAACCATCTGGCTAACTTTAATCACTGAATGTGAGCTTACATTAGCACCTCGGGTTAATATTATAAAAGTATTAATGGCCTCATTGCACTGGGTGTTCAAGTGAGTCCATTAGGGATGTGTGTGGCATGGACTAATTGATTCAATTTTGGTGAAGAGCCAAATACTGGAATTATTTAACTGATTCTTCACCATTGAGAGATAGGGCTGAACTAATATATAGGGTGATGTCTCAAAAAGTTGTGGAAGGATCCGGATGAAACTTGGTGGACAGGTTGGGTGTTTGACAAGGAAGAATTGATTCGATTTTGTTGAAGATCTGAATCCGGATCTGAATCTGAGAATTATTTAATTGTTTAAGTAATTCTTCATCATTGAAAGAGATAGGGCCTAAAACGATATATAGCATGATATTTCAAAATGTATTGGGCCAGATATGTTCTCGTGGATCAGGCATTACGTGGCAGAGATGTGCGTTCTACTGAGTGCCCTTCTAGTTGTTTATGTTTTAATTATTTTTAATGCTTCCAAGATTACGGCTCAGCTTAATGCTGAATGTATTTAAAAACGAAAGTCCAAAAAATTGCATTGTGATGTTGTTCTATAAGAGAAGCACTGGTGTGTAATGAAGACGTGCATAAATATCTTAGGAAGTGAGACACAGGACAAGGCCATTTGGTCTCTCACATCTTTGTTTCTAACCAGGAATACACATGATCTGTGCCTGATATGGTTTGTCCTTTAAAGAGGAATCCAAAATTTTATATCAGGTTAACATTGATTGAGACCAGTTCCAGAACCTATTGTTTTGCCCACAGGCACACTGGCGTGGCTTCTGCCGAAAGAGGAGTTACCGTAATCGGGTGGCATATCTGCACAGCAACGTGCCATCGATCATAACGGTGAGACTATCAACATCCTAAATACATCTTGTGCTGTGCATCAATTCCAATGCTCCATGTTAATGATACAAAGCAGGAGAACATGGTCAGAAACCAAAGGGATATTAGAGGAGATTTGTGTACAGTGTTATGGAATAGTCGAGTTGTATAGAATTGCTGTGTTCCATGTTGTTAATATCCCGATCTGTTGCTTCACTTTGTCATGTTGTACATGATTGGCTCTCTTCAATGAGCTGTCTGGAATGTTTGGAAATCGTTCAAGCAGTGTCTATTTCATTGATGTACACAATGCACTGGGAGAAACACTCCCCCAATTTCATAATCCTAATTTCTTCTCCATGGATGGCAACAACTGCAACGAGATATCATATTCATGCAAGGCAATGTGTTCTGGGTGATAACTACCTCCAACAACGAAGGTGGATGGAGGTTATGTGTTCACCCCTGTCTATCTGTCTGTCTGTTTGTTTGTCTGTTTGTGAACAGGATATCTCAAAAGTGGTGGATGGATTCTGACATAATCGTATGAATCATAATGTCTTGAGTTCAAGCCCCCAGCCCTTCTAAAATAAACATCAGGCAGGTTGACTCAGACTGCCAGCCTTCCAAGGTAGGCAAAATGAGTACCAGCTTCCTGGAAAATGTGAGCCAGTTGAGTGACCTGTCCAGGATTCTGTTCCCTCAGACCTTCACCAACGAAACTGCCTTGGCAGCATTATGTGCCTGACGTTGTATTGAGGATTGTGCATCCATATAAATAAATTATGCATTGATATATTTTCTTCCAAATCATATATATATATATATATATATATATATATATATATATATATATATATATATATATATATACACTTATTATGAAGGGTAATAAAAACCCTTTGGTGTGTCTTGGTCTGGTGTGAGTATCTCGCTCAACACATTTGAAGTGAAGAAAAACGTGACACAAGGGAAGCAAGGAATGAGGTTTATAATCATTTTTGTCTTATTCTTAAATCCTTGTGATCTCATTTTTATTCCCTTCTTGATAATGTCATCATATATTTCCTGCTAATTCCACCATCATCTCCAATATCTCTGATCTCATCATCACTTTGGTATTTCCCTTTTTGCTAACAATGGTTTTGGTAAATAATTTTCAAACATTTTTTCATCAACTATATTCAGAAGGCATGAGTGATAAGGATTTGACAATATCACATTGAAAAGTGTTAGCTGGAAAGCCGAAACAAAATTATAGACAACATGGTTTCTAATCTTTACCAGAAAACAAATTGATGAAGTGAACCAACTTTCAGCATGGCATACTCTTACTCAGGAACTTCTCGTTTGTATTCCTGTCATATATTTAGTTGTGAAGGTTTTGGTGTGAAGATGTTGCAAGTAAATTTAACACTGTACTTGTCTGCGATCATGTCTTGCTCTCATAGATTCAAGCGTGGGTGCGGATGTATCTCGCAAAGCGGAGGTATCGGGCACGACTCAAGTATTTCACAGACCATGTAAGCAAAGATGTTTTGTGACAGCACTGCTTCGTTGAATCGACATTTCATTGACCAATCCGAATGATTAAAAACAACTTAATTTTGTCTTCCCGAAGTACAGCCTATGATTGTTATATTTAATGTTTCAGAACATTTTATTAGGAAAGGAAATTTCCCTGTATTAAAAAAAAAAAAAAATTGTGAAATGCTGGAATGACATTTGATTTCAATATATCTCGAGTACCCAGCTCAATTAATGAAATAAAAATAAAGAGTAAACATTACACTATTATTTATTTTACCACTCTTTGGGAATATGATGCATTTGAAAACTTTCCTACAATGTGATAAATTATTATTGCACTCCTATTATTATGCCATTGCCATTTTTAGATCCATTGTATTGTAAAAATACAAGCCTTCCTGAGAGCCAACAAGGCAAGAGAGGACTACAGAACACTCAGTAAGTTAAAGTTTCATAACAATGCACTATTCAAATGTGGGGAAAACCAGTGCAGTAAATTTGGTTGAGTGTGTATGTGTACACACATATTTATTTATAGATAGATATATTAGCGGGGTATGTTTCAACATTGAAAGCAATAACGGATGGTGCTATTCTTGGGTCGTTCACCTGCATTTGTTTTATTTATTTTCATTTTTTTCATTTATTTATATTTTCATTTATGGATGCTTTCCAATGGTTGTGATTTTTTTTCCCCGTTGTATCGGTTTTGATGTCCATCTGCACACAAAACTACCGTGCTTTCCCATTGTCTCGGGTCGCTCACCTGCATTTTTTTCATTTATTTATTTTCATTTATGGATGCTTTCCGATGTTTCTGTGATTTTTCCCGGTGTATTGGCTTCGATGTGCATCAGCATGCAAAATTTCAGCCTTCGATGTCATGTGGAAGGCACCGAACTTTAATATCAGTCAGTCAGTCAGTCAGTCAGTCAATAGGCCTGGTGTTGGCTGAATGGTTATGGTGGCAGACTTGGGATCCAAGGGTCCTGAGTTCAAATCCTGCTCAGCTATTGAATCAATACCTGGTGGGGTTGATTCAGCCTGTCATCCTTCTGAGCTCAGCAAAATGAGTACCAGCTTGCTGGGATGATTGAGCCATTCGAGTATCATGTGTCAGAGTGGCAACCTGTCCTGGATTGTGCCCAATAGCCCAGGAGACTGCTTTGGCAGCACTGATGCTGCACAGAGTATGGTCCTAATGGATGTATGGATGTCAGTGAGACAGTGAATCAGTGGTTTGAATGATATATATATATATATATATATATATATATATATATATATATATATATATATATATATTGTTGTGGTTACCAAATTCGCAAACCACCATTCAGGTCCCTTAGGTGAGGTATCTCGGTAAGTACATGTGTAGTTAGGCCCAAACCCGTTGTCTAGTGGGAATAAATGTTATTCATGTGTGCTGCGACTCTTCAGGATAGCCGTTTTTCTTTTACTATCTTTAATTTGGACCAACCGCCATTGTTACCACCACCAGTCACAACATCAACCACCAACCACAACGCCGCTTCACCACAACCGCCACGACCTTCACGTCACACCTCGCAACCGTCGCATCGCCACCGTTCTTGCGCCGCCTGTGGGTACCGGTGTTGGACTCGTGCAGGGCGCGCGCCGAACAGCGTGTACAAAATCACGGATTTTGTGCTTCAAAAACGGATCAAAAACGACACACGCCCACTTTTTGCCGTCCAATCGGTGAGCGAGGGGCGAATTGGCCCCGCCCCAGGGCGTTGGAGGGCGATCGATATATGCAAATTTATGGATCAAAAAGCATTCACGCCCACTTTTTCTCGGGCCAATGGGGAGCGAGGTGAAAGGTCGAAGGGAGGGGGTCAAAGATGAGAGGGCGAAGCTACGGGGCTGATAAAAGCAACCGTGTTCGTCAGTCCAGAGAGTAGGAGAGTCGAGAGGGAACAGAGAGTCAAGACTTCGCGGGCGGTGGAGTTGGCAAGAAGGAGCTGGTCGTCGTGTGCGTTGGAGTCGGAACGGAGGGGACGGAGCTGTGGAGAGGCGGCGAGGGCAGACGAGGGGGTGCTCGCGTCGTGCAGGGAGCTGCACCCCAAGGAGGCCGACAGCGCGACCTGGCCGAGGTGGAGACGCTCGTCGCGGGGCAATAAAAATCCTCTATACCCCGAGCATCAGCAACCCCCTCCTGTTTCCCCCCGCGCTGAGATAGTGCGACCAAGGGGGCCCCTTTCCCACCCCCTACCAGACACTGCCCGCGAGGCCCGCGGAGTTGAGGCACCATCGCCGCTCCGCGTCTCATCACCAGACGGGTAGGCCCGACCCGGTCTCGGCCTCAGGCCCGCCTCATCCTTGAGGGTATTCTTTTCCTTGGTTTTGGGTATGTGTTGTCGGCGCCGTCTGTGAAGTAAAATTGTATAAGTGTTGCCGTGTGCTCGTGTAATCGGTATTAGATCTGCATTGTCGCATTTGCTTTTTGTGTAAATTGAATTGTGTTTTTCTTTTCTGTGTGCTTTTGGTGGAATTGAATATGTGTGCTTTCCGTTCATCGCGAATAAATGTGCTTTGTGTTGAACTGTTTCCCGCTTCGCTTCGTCATTTCCTTCATTGAATCCTCATCTTGCTTCACGTAAAGGGTTGGTAGTGGGCTGAATACGCCCGATAATTAATCGAACCGTCGAGGCCGACGATAACACCGCTCGGTTATCCCGATAGTACGGAACGGGTCGCTTAAGTGGCCCGTGTCCGAAGTCGACCTGCGGCGAGGTGCGATCGCCCGGTCTACCCTCCGCGTGGGTACTTAGGTAGGTCGAATTTGGCGAGCAACCCTATCCCACGTGGGGGCTGATTGGCTCGATCGCGGTGAGACCGAAAGGTCCACCCGTGACTGGTTCCCGGCGTTAGTCCGAGAGGGTCACGACTGGATTGTCCGTCCGGTGGGCGGCGTGCCGCGATTAGAGTTACGTGGCCGTCAGCACGCCGGCGGGCGCGAATCCGCAACAATATATATATATATATATATATATATATATATATATATATATATATATATATATATATATATATATATATATATATATATATATATATATATATATATATCCTGGTGTTGGCGCAGTGGTTAGGGCAGCGGCTTGGGATCCAAAAGGTCCTGAGTTCAAGTCCCGTTGGGCCACTGAATTAATACACCAGGGGGTTGACTCAGCCTGTCATCCTTCCGAGGTCGGCGAAATGAGTACCAGTGTACTCGGACGGTGTATACCCCGGTTAAAATAGGTGTACCATATCCCTGTGTCGTAAGAGGCGACCAGGGTTGCTTCAGGAAGGGCATCCGGCGTAAAACCTGTGCCAAATCATGATGCGGATCATATGGATGATCCGCTGTGGCGACCCCTAATGGGAGCAGCCGAAAGAAGATATATATATATATATATATATATATATATATATATATATATATATATATATATATATATATATATATATATATATATACACATATATATATACATATATATATATACACATATATATATACATATATATATATATATATATATATATATATATATATATATATATATATATATATATATATATATATATATATATATATATATACACAGTGGGACCCGCTTAATAGAATCACTTTGGGCCGGACAAATTTGATTCTAATAAGCGGGTGATTCTAATATCCGAGTTCACCAGAGTTGTGGAGTATCAACCGGATCAAATGTCGAGTACACATACGGAGACAAATACTCAGCATTTAGTTTGATTTATATGACACACTTGCTCAAAACAATGTAACTTACTACTGAAAATAAAACAATTACACGTACAGTACATATGTACTTTTCAAAGCAAAACAACATAGGTTTGTCGATGAGCCTACTCTGTAATGAAAAAATTGTCGATTGTTGCCTGCTTTAACGAGTCTGTGGCAATGGCGGTGACCTCCTTGTAAAGTTTGCGCAAGAAGGCCATGTCACTGAACCCATGTGATAGCAAACCAAGCCTGATCGTCTTCGCTGCAGACATCATTTCCTTGATGGTCGGGACAGAGATCTCCTCTTCCTCCTCTTCCTTCACTTTAGTGTCGGCGTCATAGTCTGCATCAGTAGCAATTCCCATTTCGCGTTGGACTGCCGAAACGATGGCTTTGTCTGTGACATCATTGTCTGTGGTTTGGAGAGTGGCGTCCATGTTGACGAAGTCCTGCCATTGGTCGGGATCCATTTGAAGAGGGTTGGTGAACTCGTCGTCGTCATTGCTCTCGACCCTTTCGCCTTCGCTTGCCGCTCCGATGAAAATTCCTCCTTTGCGCCAGCAGTTCACTATGCCGGTAGTCTTCACATCATTCCATGCTGCGTCCGTAAACAGCATAGTGTCGAGGATCGTTATCTTTTTCGCCAAGTCACTCGCTGTCATTGCTCCATCCTCGTTGTCAATCTCAGTGAGCACTTTTCGTAGCATGGCACGGCGGTAATGAGCTTTGAATGAACGGATAATTCCCTGATCTAACGGTTGAAGAACAGAGGTTGTGTTCGGCGGGAGAAATGCCACAGTAATGTTCGACAGTTGAAGTGATTGGGGATGTGTCAGACAGTTGTCGATGAGAAGCAACGCTTTCTGGTCATGACGCCGAAGCTCGCGATTCCACTCATCGAGCCATTCAGTGAAGAGGAAACCTGTCATCCATGCGGAGGAAGTGGCTCTGGAGCGAACTGGAATTGTTTTGAGGCCTTTGAAACACCGTGGATTCTTGCTTTTACCAATACCGAAAGGAGGACGCTTAGCACCAGTCATCGAGCAGCAAAAAAGCACCGTGATTCTTTCCTTTGGCTTTTTCCCACCGCAGTGCTGATCTCCCTTGAAGAGGAACATTCCGTCTGGTAAGGCCCGAAAATACAACCCGGTTTCGTCAGCATTCCAGATCTCATCAGCCGTGACGCCTTCTACGAGATCCGGAAACACGTGGTCCAGCCATTGTTGTTTCCCTCCTACGTCAGCCGCCGCTGCCACTCCGTGAAGTTTCTTGTGGACGATTCCATGTCTTTTCTTGAACCGGTCAATCCAGCCGTTTGTCGCACTGAACTTCTTGTTGTTGAACTTTTCCGCGAACTGAGCCGCTTTCTCCCACATCAGAGGTCCAGAAAGCGGTGCTTCCTTTTCTCTAGAAGTTTGAATCCACTTGACCATTGCTGATTCGACATCGGGTGCGTTGCCGCTTCGCTTGCGTTTCTGAGAAGAAGACGAATCCACTTGACCTTTCAGAATGGCCTCTCGATCTTTCAGAATCCTGCATAGGATCGGCTGGTTAATTTCCAACTTGTCTGCAGCTTCTCGTTGGCTCATTCTGGGCAAGGCGTCATAGTCCCTCAGGATTTGTGCTTTATCAATGTTTGAACGATCCGTCCGCTTTCGTTTTCTGTCCATCGTGGAAATGACGACACGCCTAGTGCTTAGACTGCAGCTGTCAGCCGTCTGCCTATCTGTACAATGACTACCGAAATCACTGTAGTGGCATAGCGTTATTTTTAGCGTGACGTCAGCCGCCTGGTGGCAAAAGTTGGAACTGTGCGGCCAGTAGGCGCTGAACTGTCGAAGTGGATGGCCAGCAGCTGATTCTATTAAGCTGGTTTTTGATTCTAATAAACGGGAAAAATTGTGTACATTTAGATACAATGGAATCGGTCTCAACGATTTTGATTCTATAATACGGGTGATTCTATTAACCGTGATTCTATTAAGCGGGTCCCACTGTACATACACATACATATATATATATATACATATATATATATACATATACATATATATATACATATACATATATATATATATATATATACATATATATATATATATATATATATATATATATATATATATATATATATATATATATATATATATATATATATATATATATATATATATATATATATATATATATATATATATATATATATATACATATATATACATATATATATATATATATATATATATATATATATATATATATATATATATATATATATATATATACATATATATACATATATATACATATATATATATACATATATATATATATATATATATATATATATATATATATATATATACATATATATACATATATATATATATATATATATATATATATATATATATACATATATATACATATACATATATATACATATATATATATATATATATATATATATATATATATATATATATATATATATATATATATATATATATATATATATATATATATATATATATATATATATATATATATATATATATATATACAGATGTTTGGTACTGCAGAACTTTAATATGGATACAAATAAACACGACATAGTGACCGAAGCTTTTCGTGCTGCACTCTTCAGGGTAAAAAATCGCAGCAAGTGAAGAAGGAAGTGAAGGCGTGTGCTTTATACGCAGGTCTCAATAAGGTAGACGCTGATTGGTTCGGCCGTAATGACATCACGGTTAATCCGAACACCCATTGGTCGGCTCATCATTTTGACCTCAAGCCCCCATTGGCTGGAGCAGAGTTCGCCGATGATTCACGTTTGCAACCACATCCTGGAGAGAGGGAGGGGCAGGGGCCTCCACTAAGGTCCATTCACCAATTTGTTACCGTACTTTCCTTGATCTTTCCATGCTGAAAGAGACACAGAGATCGTACAAATTCCTTTTGATGACATAATATTGGATCGGTGGTAAAGATGAAGGTTGCTTCCAACATACGTAAATGAAACGAGCTCCGACCTCGGCTCAATATCCTGAACATATCTGCATTGTACTGGTCTGCACAGACAGGGTTGGCAACCAGGTGCTGTGCAATTGCAGATGAAGCAGGTGCAGTGGCCAGTGGTTGCTGGATATTTCTACATGCTCGCACTGGTTGTGTTCTAACCCTCACAATCTTTCTTCGAATCGCCAAGGGGACGTGTTGTTTGATCAGATCAGCCAATCTTAGTGTTGTGCTGCCCACGTACCGAGCTTCACATCGGCACTTAAACTCATAAATAACTTTGCTGGTTTGTGAGGTGGGTAGCACATCCTTGTTGACTGACGTCAGCAAATGGCGAGAGGTAAAGATTACTTGGGGTTGCACAGCCAGAAACGTGTTGGACACAATATGTTTGATTTGTACTTCAAACCTTCGTGATGATTGCCCTTTCCAGGGCATCCTGATATAGACTGGACATTTGTCCGGACCAATCTTCCGATCTCTTGTCGTGTTTAGAAACTTGTGTATGTATCTCTTAACTATATGCTCAGGATAACCATTCTCACCGAGTATATTCATGATTTTGTTGATTTCAGCTGAAGATTACAAGGTAAACAAATCCTCTGTGCTCTGTTAACTAGGATATTGATCAAGGCAATTTTTTTTATCTCATGGAGCTGTAGGAGTCTCAGCGAGTATACTGCCCTATTGGCTTCAATGTGCATTTACGTATATTTACATGTGTGTATATATATATATATATATATATATATATATATATATATATATATATATATATATATATATATATATATATATATATATATATATATATATATATATATATATACATACATACATACATACATACATACATACAGCATGTCCCTAAAAAAATGACATCATTTGAAACTTGAATATCTAAGTAACTACATGTCCCAGGCAAAGGAAAATAAATAGGCTTCATGTTGAACAATAAAAGATTTATTTATCAAAATCCGAACAAGAGATTCAGAGGGATGTAGAATGTAGATTTTTTAACCGTTTTCTCAAAACTTCAGAAATGTTCAATATGTGCACCGCTTGTGACACGACACACGTCAAGTCGGTGGTCCAGCTCCTGCCAAACACGCTGTAGCATGTCTTGCGTAACATTCTCCAGCGCCTCAGTGATTCTCCACTTAAGTTCCTCCAGGCTTGTAGGAAGAGGAGGGAAAAAGACCAGTCCTTTCACATGGCCCCATCGTAAAAAATCACAAGGTGTCAAGTCAGGTGAACGTGGTGGCCATTTCAATAGCACGTTGTCATTATCACTGGCACGCCCAATCCATCTTACTGGTAGATTCTCATTGCGATAATAATTAAACATTCAAATTAGTTTTTACACATTTTGTTAAAATTTGAGATAATTTGAGCGAGAATTAGCTATGTTATTAGACTACGAAATGATGTCATTTTTTAGGGACCCCCTGTATACATACATGTATATGTATATATATATATATATATATATATATATATATATATATATATATATATATATATTTATATGTAATATATTTATATGTAATATATATATATATATATATATATATATATATGTATGTAATATATATCTTCTTCTTTTTCTTCTTCTTCTTCTTCTTCTTCTTCTTTGGGCTGCTTCCGTTAGGGGTCGCCGCAGCGGATCATCCGTATGATCCGCATCGTGATTTGGCACATGTTTTACGCCGGATGCCCTTCCTGACGCAACCCTGGTCGCCTCTTACGACACAGGGATATGGTACACCTATTTTAACCTGGGTATACACCGACCCAGTATACTGGTACTCATTTTGCCGACCTCAGAAGGATGACAGGCTGAGTCAACCCCCTGGTGTATTAATTCAGTGGCTCAACGGGGCTTGAACTCAGGACCTTTTGGATCCCAAGCCGCTACCCTAACCACTGCACCAACACCAGGCTCTTTATATGTAATATATATATATATATATATATATATATATATATATATATATATATATATATATATATATATATATATATATATATGTATATTTGTGTATATATATATATATATATATATATATGTATATATATATATATGCATATATATATATGCATATATATATATGCATATATATATATATATATGTATATATATATATATATATATGTATATATGTATATGTGTATATATATATACATACATTTTCCAATGGTTCTGTGATTTTTCCCGGTGTATTTGCTTCAATGTGCATCAGCATGCAAAATTTCAGCCTTTTACGTCATGTTGAAGGCATCGAACCGACCTCACAAACCAGCAATGTTATTTATGAGCTTCGGTGCCGATGTGAAGCTTGATACGTGGGCCGCACAACACTAAAGGCCCGGTCACACCTTGACGTTTTAGCCAACGTATGCCGATTTTTGAATTTTTTTTTTTCTAAAACGCTGGCACACGTTGAATACGTTATGGGTAAGTTTTGATAACATTGAGAGCACGCTGAAAAACACTGCCATACGTCGTTGTACGTTGGCTTTAAACGTTGTACTTTTTGGTTGTCCTCAAATTTTTTCATGCTTGAAATTTCACGACGTATGCCGGCGTATGACTCACACGTTCCGCTACGCTGGCCACAAGTTGTATGCACGGTCTGCGATCGTTGACAGACATCAACACATGCTACTTGTAAGTTAATCATAAGTTGAGACACGCCGAGGTAATGTTTAGCGTACCCGAAACTTATTTCTAACCTATCATTAATGTGTTGTTGGCACGTTACGCGATCGTTGCCACACATCGACAGACGTTACTTTTAAGTTACTCATAAGCTGAAAGACGTCGGTATAATGGATCGTCCTTGCATCAGCGTCCACGGCCATGGCCAGGACACTTATTTGCAGCATTCTTCAAACTTTTCTTCGGCATGACGAGGATGTTCACACTTCGATGTCTAGCTTGGCTATGATTCCAATTGTCCATCAGCAGCATCTATTTAAAATAGTCGAGTTTGAGCGTTTTAACACGTTCAGAAGAAACGCTTCAAATTTCCAAACACCAGCGTCAAAAAACAAAGGCGAGTGACAGCAATTTAAATCGTTCATTGTAAACAATGAAAATAGCTGAGTGGTACCGTTTAAAGGTCGTTGAGTGTAAAAAAAAATCCGATTGTTGAGCGCAAGCGTCTACTTTCAATAGTGGAGATGCAGCCATTTAAATCGTTGAGTTTATCATTTAAATCGTTAAATCATTAAACGCAAGGACGATCCATCATAACCCACACCCTCCCCCTCACACTCACCTACTACTGCCAACATGAACAAACTACTACTAATACTAATACTAATACTGATACTGTTACTGCTGACATGGACATAGACTCAAAAAGGACTCGAAAACACTGTTGGGTTCCCCTTTTATGAGCAGCATTTTTATATACCAATTCCCAAAACCACTGGGAACACGTCTTTATATGGCAGTTGTAAGCTAGAAACACGTTGATTAATTTTTTTTTGTCGACAGGAAGATGTCATTGGAATACGTCTACATACGTCGATGTGTGTTGGGACTACGTAAAGAATTGGTTCAAAGCACGTCAGACATAAGTTAGAAATAAGTTTCGCGTAAAAAAGACATTACCGCCACGTGTTTCGACTTATGAGTAGCTTATAAGTAGCCTTTGTGGACGTGTGTAAGCGTCCACATATCGTGTGTAAAACTTATCCCCATCGCATGCGGAACGTGTGCCATACACCGAGTACGTCGTAAAATTTTGAACATGTTTAAAATTTTTTGACGTACTCTACGTACGACGTATGATAGCGTACTTTAGCGTTGTACTCACGTATACCAAACTTACTCATACCGTATTTGACGTGCCCCAACGTTTTAGACACATTTTTCTTAGGTCGGCATATGCTGGCAAGATCGCCAAGGTGTGACCGCGATGTTGACACTTCCATTTCTACGGCAGTTATGATTCGAATCGTTGTGCGTCAGCCTTTTAATAAGCTACGTCACGACATCTTCGGCGATGCGTGCAACGCGCTATGCCTAAGTTAGACTATCGTTGGGCATCGGTTGTGTAGGCCGACAACAGGTTCAGCATTTGTTGGTATAAGTTATCTAGAACACAACGAAACGTTCTGTGTCCGTTACCAATGCGTGATACATAAGACCAAGTCGCTATGAATACGTCCGAATCTTTAAAAAAAAACATCAAAAGTTCAACGTAAGCCAGCGTTTTAGATACATTTTAATATGTTGCCATCGCTGGCTAAAACGTCAAGGTGTGACCGGGCCTTAAGATTGGCTGATCGGATCAAAGAACACATCCCCTTGGCGATGGGAAGAAAGATTGTGAGGGTTAGAACACAACCAGTGCGAGCATGTAGAAATATCTAGCAACCACCGGCAACAGTACCTGCTTCATCTGCCATTGCACAGCACCTGGTTGCCAACCCTATCTGTGCAGACCAGTACAATGCAGATATGTTCAGGATATTGAGCCGAGGTTGGAGCTCGTTTCATTTATGTATGTTGGAAGCAACCTTCATCCCGACCACCAATCCAATACTATGTCGTCAAAAGGAATTTGTATGATCTCTGTGTCTCTTTCAGCATGGAAAGATCAAGGAAAGTACGGTAACAAATGATGAATGGACCTTAAGGGAAGCTCCTCCAACCCCTCCCCCCTCTCTCAAGTATGTGGTTGCAAACGTCAATCATCGACGAACTTTGCTCCAGCCAATGGGAGCTCAAGGTGAAGATGATGAACCGACCAATGGGCGTTCCGATTAACCGTGACGTCATTACTGCTGAACCAATCAGCATCTACCT
>NC_140972.1:14669883-14682383 GCF_056783735.1 Eptatretus burgeri
TCAAAATCGGTTGACTTCTCTGGCTTCCAGAGCTGTCCATTACATACAAACATACAAACAAGCCGGTGGGTGACATGGGTGGTCGCTACATTATTGCATACGTCAGTTTTTGACGGATCGGGCTGAAATATTTTTGACAGAGGTTGATTATAATGCGCATAAAAGCCTGGAAGCCGATTTTTTATTTTCAAAAAAAATATTTTTTGGGGGTTTTTCAAAAATTTCAAAGTCCCGTTGCTAGGCAACAGTGGGGTCCATAGCAACAGTGCTCAAAAGCATACAACTAGATCCTGGTATGAACCTAACTGTCAAGTTTCATCAAAATCGGTTGACTCCTCTGGCCTCCAGAGCTGTCCATTACATACAAACAAACAAACAAACATACAAACAGACAGATGGAAAAACTAAAAATAAGGGTACTCCAGCGACCACCCAACATACAGACAGACGGAAAACCTGAGAATAATGCTCGTCTCATGACCACCCAATATACACCTGATGTCGTCTCAGTTTGATCCTGATCTCTCACATTGACTGCTGTTTTGAAATGGTTAGGCATTGTTCATTTTCACAACAGAAGTTGCATTAATCAAATATAATTATCGGCTTTTGAGTTATAATGCAGTGGATGAAGTGGCCTAACAGTTTACAATGGCCTACCTGATAAAATGTGTTGACCAAACTGGTTTCGTTAAGTTTAAGTTTCGGAGAAGGGTTCAGTTGTCTGAGATTTTGGACATTTTTACATGCTGAGCCAACACGTTTTATTGCAGGTTAGCCAGAATTCCCTCTTTTCTTTCTGTGAATAATTAAAAGTTGATAAGTGTATGTTTACCACTTTAATAAGCATACACTTATCAACTTCAAGTTGATAAAGTCAATTGTAGAGCATAGTTGGGTTTGACTTCACATTGAAACTTCGGGATTTTTAATCTGTCTCTCTCAGTGTAAAAACTTTTCTCTCAAATGTAAACTTTGGTTAGTTTCGGAGATGATCTGTTAAATGACAGCAGTGTCATTCTTTGGTGTTGATCAGCTTGACAACTAATTGGTGCACCCTCAGGATGTCGTGATGCACAGCAAGAAGCTGAACAAGAAAAACAAGGAGCAAGTCCAAGACATGATGACCTTGGATAAGCAGAAGGGCCTTAAGTCGTTGAGCAAAGAGAAACGCACAAAACTGGAAGCATATCAACACCTGTTCTATCTCCTGCAGGTGAGTTTCTTTTTCGCTTGAAGATGGCTCACAGACAATTGTGCTCATGCTTTATGCCATGAAAGGGGTTTCAGTGATGTTATTGTCAATTACAACCAATCAGATGATACTGTAAAAGCATGTATAAAAGATAGCATGTTATTGAACAATAGTTGTTGATTGTGTGACTAGTGTTGTTCATATTATTACACCCTCCAATGGAGAGGGAACTGCATTTGTATCCATTTGTCTGTCTGTCTGTTTGTCTGCACAAAATATGCTAACGTAGGCCACAACACCACCTAGTGGTAGCCAGTGGTACACATTCTCTTTTTTTAAACCGAGTACGGCTGTAAAGTTTGTCCAATTAAAATATGAGTACGTCTTTATAATTTGTTCACTTGTAATGTAAATGTGTGTATAAAGTATGTACAATTACAATGTGAGTCTGTCTATAATTTTGTGCAATTAGAATGTGAGTACATCACCAAAGCATGTACGATTTGAATGTGAGTACGTCCATAAAGTATGTACAAAGAATACAAGGAATTTATGCACAGGAGGAGGCCATTCGGCCCATGATGCCTGCACCACAACAATACCAGATTTAATAAATCTGTCAATACCCCTTCCTTCATGTGCAGCCTTTTGGTTGCTACACTGATTCTCATTTTGCCGACCTCGGAGGGATGACAGGCTGAGTCAACCCCCTGGTTTTAATTCGTGGAAAACGGAACTTGAACTCAGGACGCTAGGATCACAAGCCACCACCCCAACTGCTTAGCCAACGCCAGTTAAACATACAAATATATTATAATATTTGTATGTTTATATTTATGTATATGTATTATAATTATAATATTTGTATGTTTATATTTATGTACATATATTATTATAATCATATTTTATATCTATATACTTATGTAGATATATTATTATTCTTCTAATATTTTGTTTGTATATATTTATGTATATATATATATATATATATATATATATATATATATATATATATATATATATATATATATATATATATATATATATATTATCATAATAATATATATACAAACATGCAAATATACACACATATATAATAAGATATATATATATATATATATATATATATATATATATATATATATATATATATATATATATATATATATATATATATATATATATATATATTAAGATATATATATATATATATATATATTAAAGCCTGGTGTTGGCGCAGTGGTAAGGGCAGTGGCTTGGGACCCAAGAGGTCCTGAGTTCAAGCCCCGTTGGGACACTGAATTAATATATGTATATATATAATGTGTATAAATATATATATATATATATATATATAAATATATATATATGTACATATATGTGTATATATATATATATATGTATATATATATATGTATATATATATATATATGTATATATATATATGTATATATATATATATATATATATATAAAACCAAGTGTAAAACACCAGGTGGTTGACTCAGCCTGCCATCCTTCCGAGGTCGGCGAAATGAGCACCAGTTGTACTGGGCCCGGTGTATGCCCCGGTTAGAATAGGTGTACCATATCCCTGTGTGTCGTAAGAGGCGACCAGGGTTGCGTCAGGAAGGGCATCCGGCGTAAAAACCTATGCCAAATCATTATGCGGACAACAAAACGAATTTCCATACCGGATCGGTCGAGGCCCGGGTTACCAACGACCGCCACCGGTACCGGTGGTCAGCAGGGTACCAGTGGAAATTGTGCTACTGCTGGGCAAAGGAGGAGAAGGAGACGGGGAAGGCGAGTCCGGAGGCAGTGGGAGAGGGGGAAGGGTAGAAGTGTGGAGGTGAGAGTTGGAACTCTGAATGTTGGGACGATGACTGGCAAAGGGCGAGAGTTGGCTGATATGATGGAGAGAAGAAAGGTGGACATACTGTGTGTACAAGAGACCAAGTGGATGGGGAGTAAGGCGAGGAGCATTGGAGGTGGTTTCAAACTGTTCTACCATGGTGTGGATGGGAGGAGAAATGGTGTCGGGATAATCCTGAAGGAAGATCATGTCAAGAGGGTATTGGAGGTGAGGAGAGTGTCTGACCGAGTGATGAGTGTGAAGTTGGAAATTGAAGGGGTGATGATGAATGTCATCAGTGCATATGCCCCACATATGGGGTGTGAGATGGAATATAAAGAAGATTTCTGGAGTGAGTTAGATGAAGTGGTGGAGAGTGTATCCAAGGATGAAAGAGTGGTGATTGGAGCAGATTTCAATGGACATGTTTGGGAAGGGAATAAAGAGGATGAGGAGGTGATGGGGAGGTACGGTCTCAACAAGAGAAATGTGGAAGGGCAAATGGTGGTAGAGTTTGCAAAAAGAATGGAAATGGCAGTGGTAAACACGTATTTCAAGAAGAAGGAGGAACACAGGGTGACATACAAGAGTGGAGGAAAGTGCACACAGGTGGATTACATCTTAAGTCGGAGATGCAACCTGAAAGAGATTAGTGACTGTAAGGTTGTGGCAGGGGAGAGTGTAGCTCGACAGCATCGATTGGTGGTCTGTAGGATGACTTTAGAGGTGAGGTTGAGGAAGAGAGTGAGGGCTGAACCAAGGACCAGATGGTGGAAGCTGAAGGAGGAAGACTGTTGCGTGAAATTTAGGGAGGAGGTGAGACAGGCGTTGGATGGTGGTAAAGATGGGTGGGATGATTGGGCAACGACAGCAGAAGTTGTGAGGGAGATAGCTAGGAAGGTACTTGGTGTGACATCTGGACAGAGGAAGGAAGATAAGGAGACTTGGTGGTGGAATGAGGAAGTACAGGAAAGTATAAGGAAGAAGGGGTTGGCGAAAAAGAAGTGGGATAGTCAGAGAGATGAAGAAAGTCGGCAGGAGTACAAGGAGTGGGCGTCGAAAAACAAAAGAGAGGTGGCAAAGGCCAAGGAAAAGGCATACGACGAGCTGTATGAGAAGTTGGATGCAAAAGAAGGGGAAAAGGATTTATACCGATTGGCAAGACAGAGGGACCGATGCTGGGAAGGATGTGCTGCAGGTTAGGGTGATAAAGGACGCAAATGGGAATGTGCTGAGGAGGGAGGAGAGTGTGTTGAGAAGGGGGATGGAGTACTTTGAGGAGCTGATGAATGCAGAAAATGAGAGAGAGAGAAGGTTGGAAGAGGTGGAGATAGTGAATCTGGAAGTGGGGTGGATCAGTAAGGATGAAGTGAGGACTGCTATAAAAGAAGATGAAAAGTGGAAAGGCGGTTGGCCCAGATGGTATACCAGTGGAGGCATGGAAGTGCTTAGGAGAGATGGCAGTGGGGTTGTTAACCAGATTGTTTAATAAAGTCTTGGAAAGTGAGAGGATGCCGGAGGAGTGGAGATTAAGTGTACTGATTCCGATTTTCAAGAATAAGGGTGATGTGCAGAGCTGTGGAAATTACAGAGGGATAAAGTTGTTAAGCCACACCATGAAGTTGTGGGAAAGAGTAGTGGAAGCTCGGTTGAGAGGAGAGGTGACGATCTGTGAGCAGCAATATGGGTTTATGCCAGGAAAGAGCACCACTGATGCGATGTTTGCTTTGAGAATGTTGATGGAGAAGTATAGGGAAGGCCAGAAAGAGTTACATTGTGTGTTTGTGGATTTAGAGAAAGCTTATGATAGGGCGCCAAGAGAGGAGTTGTGGCATTGTATGAGGAAGTCGGGAGTGGTGGAGAAGTATGTGAGGATCGTGCAGGATATGTATGAGGACAGTGTGACAGCCGTCATGCGGTAGGCATGACGGACCGGTTTATGGTGAAGGTGGGATTGCATCAAGGATCGACTCTGAGTCCTTTCCTGTTTGCAATGGTGATGGACAGGTTGACGGACGAGATCAGACTGGAGTCTCCATGGACCATGATGTTCGCGGATGACATCATGATCTGTAGGGAGAGTAGAGAGCAGGCTGAATCGAGCCTTGAGAGGTGGAGGTACGCACTGGAGAGAAGGGGAATGTTAGTCAGTCGGAGTAAGACGGAGTACATGTGCGTAAATGAGAGGGAGGGTGGTGGTATGGTGCGGTTGCAAGGAGTTGAGGTGGGGAAGGTGGATTGGTTTAAATACTTGGGATCAACTGTCCAAAGTAACGGAGAGTGTGGGAGAGAAGTGAAAAAGAGAGTGCAGGCAGGATGGAGTGGGTGGAGAAGAGTTGCAGGAGTGATTTGTGACAGAAGGGTAGCTGCAAGAGTGAAGGGGAAAGTATACAAGACGGTAGTGAGACCAGCTATGTTGTATGGTTTGGAGGCGGTGGCGCTAACAAAAAGACAGGAAGCAGAGCTGGAGGTGGCAGAGCTAAAGATGCTGCGATTCTCGTTGGGAGTGACGAGGATGGATAGGATAAGAAATGAGTGTATTAGAGGGACAGCACAGGTAGGACGGTTTGGAGACAAAGTGAGAGAGGTGAGATTGAGATGGTTTGGACACGTGCACAGGAGGGAAGTGGAGTATATCGGGAGAAGGATGTTGAAGATGGAGCCGCCAGGCAGGAGGAGAAGAGGAAGGCCAAAGAAGAGGTTCATGGATGCAGTGAGGGCGGACATGAGGGTGGTTGGAGTGTCAATGGAAGATGTGGAGGATAGAGCAAAATGGAGACAGTTGGTCCGCTGTGGCGACCCCTAACGGGAGCAAGCCGAAAGATGAAGAAGAAGATATATATATATATATATATATATATATATATATATATATATATATATATATATATATATATATATATATATATATATCTTATGTGTGCCTTATAAACATGTGCCAAATCACTATGCGGATCACACAGATGATCCGCTGTGGCGACCCCTAACGGGAGCAGCCGAAAGTAGAAGAAGACACTAGTAGTAATGCCCGGCGTTGCTCGGGCTAGCAATAAAGCCTGGCGTTGCCCGGGCTTTCTTGCAAATTTCCTGAATAGCTGTTGGCGGTTAGCGGTTAGCGGTTAGGGTTAGCGTTAGCGGTTAGGGTTGCAGTTAGGGTTAGCGGTTAGGGTTAGCTGTTAGGGTTAGGGTTAGCTGTTAGGGTTAGTGTTAGGGTAGCTAACCCTAACCCTAACACTAACCTAAACCCTAACCCTAGCCCAAACAGCTTGGCGTAGCGGAGGTAAACAGCGCCCGGGGCAAAGTGGAAATTTGCGTCCCCCATAGGCCTTGAACTTGAGTGGATTTGAATGGAAAATCCCATAAGGGATATCGATTTATTGATTTTTTTTTTCGAATATCGGAAGTGTTCTGGAAAAAATTTATAGCCAATGACCTAAGTTGGACCAAAAGCCATAATCGTACCGAATTTGAATGGAATCCGTTGGAGTTTGTAAAAATGCATCAACACGAATTTTGAGGGGCCTCTTAAGGAAGACAACAATATCATTAGTAGATGTGCCAAATCTTGTTTCATTTCATGCAGTAACAAAAATCTGATGGTGGAACAAAGAAAGGGGCATGCCGAAATATTAATATAGATAATACATATACATAAATATAAACATACAAATATTATAATATATATATATATATATGTGTATATATATATATATATATATATATATATATATATATACACAAACACACACACAACCATATTAATTTAACTCAATAACTTGCTGAAGCAGCAAGTCACAGGTCGTGCCTAATATCAGCGATTGCCACATGATCTGTTGGCAACAATGGTTATCCACCACCTGAGCACTTTGTCTCTGCCCTGACGCATACCAGTTTATAGGTGGAGTTGTGGTAATAAACCAGAAATGGCCCTTCCGATCCAAAAGTGATTTGACACCAAACATCATGTGCATCACCACTTCTCCTCCAATTCTCGATAGCTTCTGCACGGCCATTGAGGTCTTTTAAAGTCCCGAGATTTAAAAGGTCACAAGTGAAGGACTATGCTTTTGCTCTTATTTGGGCTGGTCAGGACAGAGTACCACACAATCGTTTACTTGTGTCCAAAAACCAAGTTGGTTAAATTATGAACACACATTTGTCGCTTAATAACTTTCATCAACTTTTTTTCACATAACTTCTCACTAATTTGGCACCTCCCTAAAATGCAGGAATTGTGATGTATCCTCAAATATCCCAATTCATTTCAGATTTATTGTGGAAAAATTCTCTTGGTTCCCAGACAACTAAAAAGACACCATCCATGTAAAAGTCACCACCATGAAAATATAATTAATTAGTTTTGTGTTGGCAGGAAACGGTGGACTAAACTCCAACATTTTATATAACCAAACAACTTTTTGACTTTTTTAACCTTTATCTTTCATTTAATGAAAAGCATGGAAAATTGGACAACCTGGTTGGAGATGACATGAAACATTGCATTCGATGTGTGATTTAATTGTGGGAAATCTAACATTTGGCTTGGGCCAATTCACTTGATTTTGGTCTTACTGACATGAATCATGTGTGCACACAAGCGCATTGAGTGTGATAGGCAGACAAACCTGACTTCTGAAAGATGTCAAGATATGCAATTTGATGCTTTTGTTGTAACTCTTCCTGATAGCAATGTATTATCGAATCTAGCTTTGTAAAGAATGAACTCTGGATTAAAAAATTAATTGACAAGTATACTATGAACTGAGGTTCTTCGTTACTTGTGTATTTATTTGCCTGTCCTGTTGTATTTTTCAGACGAATCCCATGTATCTGGCGAGACTCATCTTCCAGATGCCTCAGAATAAATCGATGGATTCCATGGATATCATGATCTATACGCTGTATAATTATGCTTCGAATCAACGTGAGGAATACCTCATCCTCAAGTTGTTCTCCACAGCTCTGCAAGAGGAAATAAAGTAAGCAATACTGGATACTAAAATGTTATTTCTACTGGCATGTGAATTTGTTTGTGTCACTGAATTATATAACTTTCTGAAGTTATCACCATATCTCTTCATCTGTTATTTTTTTTTGAACAATGGATATGTCTTGGAATGTAAATACAGAAAACTATTAACAGTCAGGTCAGGTCATGTCAGGTATGGGAGCATGTGCTTGAGCAGCGCGTCGCTGCGTCCACTTTCCGCCGGTACTCCACTGGGGGCCTCCGTCTGGCCATCCCCCAGACAGATGCCTGGCCCATCTCCATCTCCTTGAGATTCCGATCAACCTGCTGCAACCACGAAGCACGTGGTCGGCCCATTGGCCTCCTCCACTCACGAGACTCCCTCGCTGAGAGAATCTGGTGAGCAGGATCAGCGTTAGGAAAACAAGCCACATGTCCATACAGCCACAGCTGACGCTCACGGACTATGCAGGTAACAAAGCTCATTTGAGTCTCTCAGCAACCGCTCGTTGGACACAAAGTCTGACCAGCAATAGCCAAGGATTCTCCGAAGAGACCTGGTTCCAAAGGAATTAAGTCTCCGTCTCAGATCCTTGCTCAGAGTCCAAGTCTCACATCCATAGAGCAAGACTGGAAGCACCAAGGACCTGAAGACTCGGACTTTCGTCCTCCCGCTCTCCAGCACAGGTACCGGCAGCGCCACACCCCATTATCCAGTGAATCCATGACTCCACAGGCCCAACCCAGACGTCTATTGACCTCTGACTCACAGCCGTCAGAGACATGAATATCACTGCCAAGGGAAGTGAATCTCTCCACGACCTCAACAGCGATCGTGGCAGCGGGCCAATATACACCACTCAATGAAGATTCGTTCTCATGATGTGGAGGAAAGAAAATCGAGGTCTTTCATTTTAAATTTAAAAAACTTTTTGTTTTCGCCCAACTTTTAAAGGCTTATAAACACCCTGATGGACATGGAATTCACATACTGTATGTTGTGTTCTTTCCAAATATGTTGTTGTTGTTGCTTAATTGCCGGATGTTGAGAGATTGTGAGGACGATGATGCAAGTGGGAGGGGAATGTGGAACGTGAGGGACATGCCATCTCAACGGAGTCGGAGATACGTGAACCTTACGTGCTGTGGAATAAATGGACTTGTGCCTTACAATCAGTCGCATTGTTTAGCATCTGTTGAGTGACATAACACTGCATAATGTGAAGTCAATAAACATTAAAATTGGCTTGGTCGTGAAATACCTGCATACGTAATTAATTGGTCGGGATGCCGCCGGGTAAATTCCCCAGATATTTATCATGAACACGTACACTTTAAAGTTGTATGAAATGTACATGTCCACTTTCATACACTCAACATCACTTCTGAGTTTATGTACATTTTAAAACTGAACAAGGTACGTTTTCATTACAATGACACCAGTCATGATGAATATTTGAAGTCTTTAAAATTTAGAAACTGTCCTTTTGTCAGCGATTTCTATGTACTGTATGCTATCGAGATGTCCAGCGTTGTGTTCAGTTACCAAGTAGCTAGCTTGCACTTGCCAAGCCAGCTGTTCCTTATGAACGGTTTTGAATGGAGTGCTTGCTTGAGTACTTTGGCCACTTGGTGAGCATGCTACAAGAAACTTGAATCTGAACACAAGCAACTGAATTTGGTAATGAATGGAGGAGGGGAAAGGGTGGGGTGGGAGTCTGCAGGGACTGGGGTAGGAGGAGGAATGGGTGGGGTGGAAGTCCAGAGGGACTGGGGTGAGAAGACAAAGTAGAAGGGGTGGGGTGGGAGGAGGGACCCGGTGTTGCCTGGCAACGCTGGGTACCCTTGCTAGTATGACATAAGACAAGGGATGGTGGGGAGGTTGGAGAGATGGGGGGGAGAAATGACAAAGCAAAGAGAAGGAAGGAATGGGAGACTTGGTGTAGGACATGTACATGGCGTACATAGTAAGGGAAGTCAAATAGTCTGTCATTTTGCATACACAGTACGAAGATGGTCCCTTTAATGGAACCCTATTTATCATGGTCTGTTTTCTAACCTCGCTATAATGTTTTATAACCATGATGTATTTGATCAAGTCATTGTGTTGGCATGCAGGTCCAAGGTTGATGAGTTACAGGAGATAGTTAAAGGAAACCCAACCGTGGTGAAAATGGTTGTAAAGTTTCATCGGATGGTGCGAGGACAAAATGCTTTGCAAGAAATTCTTTCTCCATTGGTTGACATTGCGCAGGACAAGTCTCTTAACATCAATATTGACCCTGTGGATATCTATAAAGTATGGGTCAACCATATGGAGAGCAAGTCTGGAGAGGCCAGGTATGGGCAATCGGAACACAATTATCACAAATATGTTTTATGATTGTTTGTTTTGTGAAACGAAAGTTGCACAAAACCATAATGAAAAAGAGATGGCCTTTTTACAATCTTGTTTCCAATCATCATGGCAATTTAGAGTCCATTCCGGACATTTGATTTATTTTTCACTTTTGTAAAAACAATACCAAGAACAAAGGACAAAGTTTGGTAAGTTAAACGAATAAGATACTCACAATAGGCCAATATGTGCCAAAAAAAAGGTGAATTAAAATTAAAATATATATATATTTTTTCTTACTAATTATACATTTGTATGTATTGAAAACATTTTCGACCATTGTGAGTATGTCATTCCTCATTAACACAGAGTTTTTGGATAATGTAAAATTATTTCTAAACTTGTCTTGTATAAGGCTCAAAATGACATTAATATTATTCATTATGACTTCATTCAACAGTAACTTTTCAGCATGTCATTTTGAACACATTTGATGGGGTGGCCATTTTGTTTTTCCATGCCATTCCTTTAGATGGAATACTCCATGATCAGTTCCTGTGGTTGATTTCCTCCTGACAGGAGAAAAAAATTATCAAAGTATTGCTGCAGCTGAGAATTTTTGACATCAGCAATCTTTGCCTGATTTGCATTAACAGTTATACGTAGTATTTAAATCTGCAGATCACATCATATCGAAAGTTGACGAATTAACATCCTTTTTGAAACTGGGGGCACCGAATCATCCCACCAGCGTTTGTATATACTGACAAAGGCGAGCTATCGCCGGCACCCTGAATAAATTTAAAATGTATGCCCTAACCTACAGGGTGTTGCATCAGTGGCACGGCCATGACCTCAGCTTATGATGCTACTCACAGCTTTGTGTTGCATATGGAAGAAGAGGAGAAAGCTGGCCTCTAAATTGCCTGATCCTCAGTTTGATCCTGGCTGGGTTTAAATGATTCGGTGAAACTGTCATTCTGATCGTGCCTGCCAGACGAGAGGGCATTGGGGTCGTGGGGGGGGGGTATGCATTGTTGCCTTTCTGAACTACAGTCATGTTTACCTAAAAGATACCTTCGTATTCCGAGAGAAAGTGTTTTGAGGAAATACAGTGTATCATCTGGTGAGTGTGAGCTCATTGTAAAAATATTGGGTAATTGCTTTTATTACATGGAAGGTAGACACGCCGTGTGCAATAAATAGATGCAGATGATATAACGCTGTCTGACCACTTTCTTAGGACCTGTACCCAACGTCTGTTTGTTGTTTGGATCATCATCGTTTGCATCTTAAGTATGTATCTCTGATGTAATGTGCCATTGACTCCACAAAATAGAAGGCATCTTCAATTATTGTTATCCTTTCAAGAATAGTACAGCAATACAAAGTGTGACGTGTAAACAGCTGTTCAGCTGCTCCTTGACTTGACCTTTTTTTACTTGCTCGAAGAAAATGCTCATTGTTGAGCATCAAATTTTTCATGACATGGACCTGTTCAAAATGATCATGCCGATTGCCGTTTAACATGACCTGCTATTTTGACATGATATCCACTTGTCACACCAATTTTGATATTTGTGATATCTTTGATTTCCTACCAATTCCTCCTGTGGGCAGTTTGAAATTAATTGTGCAACTCTCACGGCTTTTTAGTATCTACAAGAATGGCCTGTTACATCACATGATCAACCTAATTTGCATATTTGGTTCCGATTGCTCCTGAGACATCAAGTTGAATTCATTTTGGTTCAGGGATAAAATCTAATCGCCTTTCTACCAGCAACACGAAAAGGCTTGAACAAAACATTAAAATCAACAGTTTGACAGTTTTTTTTTTTTTGTGCGGTGGAGACCCATACTCTATTGGCAGAACATCGGGGTGCTCAGGACAAATCACGAAATCCGTTGCTAACAATAGAACCAGGTGGAGTCGACACAATTTCATAAGGTGCAAACATTTATGCTCAAACTCAGGGGAATTTAACTCGCACCCATCGGTGCTATGCAATAAGGTTTTACCAGTCCACCACTCAGCTATTCAAGAAGCAAGAATGATATAACTGGCAAACATAATATAACAAAGAAGAAAAAAATGATATATAGCTATGGGCAGGCCGTTGCAGTCAAATAGCTATTGTGTT
>NC_140972.1:14687383-14772383 GCF_056783735.1 Eptatretus burgeri
GTACTGTTTCCGGGTTACATCGTAGTACGATTTAACTGAAATGGCAAATAATAATTTTTGATTTTCCGCAAAGATGCTGAGTCGATGCATCCTTGGTGGTTGTAGTAATACAAACCGAGATGGTTTAATGCTACACCAATGGCCGAAAGACTCTAAATTTGCCAGAAATTTGACGAGGTTTGTCTGAAATACCCGAATGTGGATCGGGCCGACAAAATGTTCGCTTTTGTGCTCAGAACATTTAACAGAGCACTGTTATGAAACAAGAGATGGCTCGATCTTGTGGTTAACCACCACTATTGAAAGGAGATGCCATACCCATCATTAAACGGAAGAAACAGCCATCGCTCACCATCAGGAACACCATCTCTACCCAGCTACTGGCATATATGTACATGGGTGATTTGAACGGTGAATCAAACAACTGTTGCCATTGCACGGAAATTACCACAAGAACACCTGAAAATAATTATCTATTAGCCACATAAATTTCTACAAATAAAATGAACCACCATCTATTAAGAGTGGATAGAAAGTATGTGTGTATCATCATCTACTACTGTGAGAGGATTTGACTGAGGACACCAAAACTTTCAGGGTCCCCCTCCCCCTCCACCATCCCACACACACCCTTAACTGTCCCCCTACACTACACACCCCCTCCCCTCACCCCCCACCCCACCCCACCATCCCTCCACAATCCCCGATCACCCTCACAATACCACCTCCATCCTCCTCCCCCCTCCACAATCCCCCATCCACTGGAGAGGGACATAGACACCTCACGGACATGAAGGTGGGACACAGCACAGACACAAATGGCATCCAGGGAAAGTATGAAACGGGATGATCCCGTAACATTCAAGACAACTGGTCAGCCTGCAATGGTGGGATGAAGAATTCATCAACCATTTTGTTTGTGGTGTGTACCTGGGTGCTGTCGGCTCTTGAGCGTTGACAGGTATTTCTGCTTGAGTAATATATAAACCGATGTATCAATTAATACAAAGTCCCTCCCTTATGAACCGGTAATTGAATGGAAAATCAAACCCCACCGTGCTGAAGTGACCGTGTGACCAGCATTTTCATCTTCACGAACACTTCTGCCATCTTCCTCTAAATCGCTCGCACAAACCTCGAAACAATACCGGCTCCACAATTCCCCTGAAAGCGTTTCCATCTCTAATTTTGTCCACAATAGTTTCTTAAAAATCCCACTGAGCAGTTTCAACATTCTGAGAACAGTCAGAGTTGCTGATGACGGCTGAATCGGTATCGGAATCCGATCTCGACCTGCGCTGATTCTCGATGTAAACCGCCGTTCGGATCAATATGGATTCCAGATGAGACGTCACTGGCGAAATCGAAAATCGACAATCTCGGGCTTTTTTCGACACTTTGTGATTTGGCAAAAACAATTAAATCCCCCCCCCCTTTTTTGCAGTTGGGTTCCCCTTTAGTAATAATGGAGGGGGGGAGTTTGTGGATAGGGTGAGAATAAACCTGAGGAAAGTTTAACTTGGGCAGCCCAGTCCATGCACATGCAACCCATATCGCTCTGAAGACCATCCATTTTGAATATTTGTATTTACATTCTGTACTTATCTGATGTTACATGTTTCAGCAACTTGGACTCGGACCCAGACTGGAGACCTCATGACAGATATGGATTTCTATCATTGTTCTCCATCTTTAATTGAAAAGTTTAAACTTAAAGCCTTTTGTTTTATTCCTTTATCTCCATTGCTCAGTTAGTTATTGTTATTTTTTTTCTTTCTTAAGCAAAAATGTTTATTTTTTTTTCCACACGAACGCAGTGCTTTATTGAACTTGATATTGTTGAAAGATTAATGCTTTGTTGCTTTGTTAAAGATTTATCAATGACCAGAGGCTGTAGATCAATGACCCAATTTGAGTTGAATTGATCGGTGTTTTGAGGCTAATGTGTTGTGATTTGTTGCGTAGCAATCTGCCATACGACGTGACGGCGGAAGGTGCCTTAGCTCATGAAGAAGTCCGCAAGCGCCTTGAGACTGCGGAGCAGAATCTGTTCTCCAACACCGACAAGCTCCTTTCTTCCATCATTTCTTCCATTGATCAAATTCCGTAAGCCGTGCTGTTCAGCCCATACTCATCTTTTTGTGTGTGTGTGTGTGTGTGTGTGTGTGTGTGTGTGTGTGTGTGTGTGTGTGTGTGTGTGTGTGTGTGTGTGTGTGTGTGTGTGTGTGTGTGAATTTGCTGCTCGATTTTGTTGGTGAATGTGTTAATTGTCGATTGGTTTGTTGCTTTATGTATCATCCCCACCTTGCCCTTCCTCTTCTTGCTGTGTTTCATTAATTCAGCTTGTGTGCAGCTTGATCGCCCCCACGTGTCCTTCTCCCCCTCCCCTTGATCTCACTCTCACTTCTACTCTGCTGTAGGTGTTTCTCCCTTTCCATTTTGTTCCCTTCTCTTCTGCTCTCGCTCTTCCACGAGCCTCAATCACGTATACGAAACAAAACAAACAAACAAAAAAAAAATCAAATGATTGCTTTTTAGCTCACCTTTTCGAAGAACAGAGAGCTATAGCGATACCCCCGGCGTGAGCGTGAGCGTGAGCATCAGCGTGAGCGTGAGCATCAGCGTGAGCGTGAAAATGTTAAAGTTTTTGGTGCAAGTTATTTCCTTTCTAATGTTTTTATCTACCACACTATTTTTTACTGATTACAATATACAAATACATGTATTGCTTTAAAATTATTTGGATCAGACTTCACTGCAATGCTTTATAAAAAATATTATTAGACTCGTCTTTTAAAAACGATAAATGTATAAACAGGCGAGCATTGGGTAGCTTTGACACCAACTCTCTGGTTATGTTTAGTTCCAGAATTAGCATTCTTGTTTGACGAGGCTCAGGCTCAGTTCTGACAGTAGCTTCCTGATTTCTCTGGAGGTTTTGCAGCAGGTAAACTATGCAGTTGGGTGCACCCATCTTTCAGAGTGAATCATGATCGATACAGTCAAAGGCCTTGCTGTAGTCGATGAAGCAAAGGTACATGTCGTTTTTGGCGTTCTCTGCACAGTTACATTCGCCATTTGATGTTGACAATTCCTTGTGCCTCGGTGCTTCTTGAACCCAGTTTGTTTCTCAGCAAGTTGTTCGTTCATAAATTGTTGAAGTCTTCTTTGAATTATCTGCAGCAGCACTTCGTTGGAATGTCAAATAAATGCTATGGTTCTATTATTTTCACAGCATCGAGTATCCCCCTTCTTGGGCAGTGGAATGAAGACGCATCTTTTCCAGTCAATGGGCCACACTCCTGTTTCCCAGATTTGTTGGCAGATTTTGGTCAGCATGTCAATGGCTTCCTTCTTCCCAAGTGATATCATCACTGCCAGCTGACTCGCTGTTCGCAATATCTCCCAGTGCTTTCTTAACTTCACTTTTCAGGGAACCAGGTTCTGGGGTGAAGTCTTCCTGTACTGTAAAGATGGACATGCCATCCTTTTTGGTATAAAGCATCTCAGTATATTCTTTCTTTCTATTTTTCACTTCTTCCTCCTCAGTTAAACTTTCGCCATTTGCATCCTTTAACATTCCAATCCCACGTACGAACTTTGTGGTGACCTCCCGGACATTTTTTTTTTAAAAAGGTCTCTCATCCTGCCTTCTTTACTGTCGTTTTCTATCTCTCTGCAGATGGAATGCACTTCCTTGTTTTCTCTTGCCTCTTTTCTTGCTTCATTTCTCAAATTTCTTGGGAGAGCATTTGCCAAGTGGCTTAAACACTCAAGCAAGCACTCCATTAGAACCCGTTAATAAGGAACGGCTGGCTTGACAAGCGCTAGAATCATGAGGCAACGTTATCTATTACATTAGGAGACGGTGAGACACTCAACACGAAACTCCTATGTTTGCATGATATTTCCTGCTCTTGTTAATGTATTCTTCTTCTTCGCCCTCTCATAGTAATCAGCAAATAAACTTTCTATCCTCCATCCTCTATCATATCATTTTCTCATGAGTTTTAGGCTGTTATAAAAAAAGCTCCAATTATTCATGCATTCCTGCGATTGCAGACGTCGCTGCGTGATCACGTCATGTGTCGGGATGTCTTCTTTTCATACTTCGCACGGAAGCAAATGCGCGATGTTTTTGCTTGTAACAGTCATTGCATATTCTGGTCAGCAAACATTGAGCAAAAGTGACACGTCACTGTCTCGCAGACAGAAAGTAACTCCGTTTGACGTCATACAAAGATTTTTTGTTTTGTAATGAAATTTCACTATCTGCATAATAGGAGAATGGACGTACCTGTAACATAACGTGAGTTTATGCATCTCAGATACCAGATTCAGACGGCACGAATGGACGGAGTTATTTGCAGATCACTTCTGACACCATGTAACCGTAAGCAAGATTCCAGCTTGTAGGCCATCCGGATCATGCCGAAAGTCCATCTTTTATTTTTCTCGTTCTGTTGAGATAACCAACAACGACACTGAAGTTGTTTCTGAATTGCAGGCACTTCAAACATACATTGCAGTATCTTCATTTGGCGGTGTATATTTGACCGCTGAGGTGCTCAATGCGGACAAAACATACATTACCTCGATTGAGTTGTAATGAAAATGTTACTTCTTTTTTTTTTTTTCCTCAAAACGGTATGTTCATTGAATGTTAGAAGATGTGTTGTTTAGTCTTCAAATGTGCACGAGGCCTTGAAAACAATCTGAGCTATGTGGAGAGAAAAAGATGGTGGCGATTTCTGGACAGCTGGAGAATGGGTGGCACTTATAACTCACCGACATACAGACAGACCCACAGATACAAACTCAGCTTTATATATTAGATATACAGGGTGGCATGAAAGTCACTTTACCCCTCCCCAGTAAACAATTCATTCTTTAAAACTTTTAATAGAGTACGGGTTTTCTTGTACAAAAATTAATGAGTCATTGTATCTGTATGCGCTCTATCATTCCCCTGACACCACCGAATCCATCTTTATGTCCTCTAGACAATATTTGTGAAGTCACCTGTACGAAAGAGGCCATGAATGCAGCGTGCAATTCTTCAGTCATACCAGTTTGTCGATGCTTTCTCCTTGATGAAACCTCACAAAGAATTGTCTGGAGTCATTAGATCTGGGCAACATGGTGGCCAGGGTGGAGGAGCTGGTGACCCACGTCAAATCCGTCATTGAGGGAACGTTTCATTGATATAGTCCCAAAGATGCAATGCAAATGTGTGGGTGCACTGTCCTATTGAAACCAGCCATTTTCAGCTATTCCTACAGTAACGAGTCATGGTACCAGCCAGTTTCTTAACATATCCTTGTAAGCTACACCGTTTACCGGTCCATCAACAAAAGTGATCAAATAAATGTCTTGATGTCCTTCCTGGCCATATCATCACACGTGGAGGATGAAGCTCCAATTCCAATGTGAAACGTGGATTTAAAGGATGGTTAGAAGGGAATGATGAGGTGAAAATACCATGATTTTTACTTACGTAATATGTAGATAACCTTGCATCAATTTCTTTACGTTCTTTCACGGTAGGAATCCATTCATTTGTAGATGTTGCCTCTGCCAGATATGGGATGCGGTACGTGGCGAAAGTGTTACGTGACTCGCTGCATGATAAGTTTCCCAATTCCACCGAGGATGAAATTTACAAGGTAAGATTCCCTATTTGTGTTGTTTCTGTGGAATGTTGGTTAATATTGTAACAAAGTAGGAACTTGTGTGTACATTGCATGTATTTCACAAGAACACTTCATTCATACCTCATAAAACTGACACTTCGAAGTGTGAAAGTAAAAAATGTGCTACTATCCATCAATCCATCCATCTATTAGGACCATAACCTGAACAGAGCATCAGTGCTACACATGACTTGCAGGAAATCTTAGTTTGAGTTTCCACAACACTCAAGTTCAGAAATAACCATAGGAACTTGTGTATAAGATTTTATTTTTTTGTGACACTATTTTTTTTATAGTTCATTAAAAGTGAGGGATGTAAAGTGCACTGCCTGAAAAAAATATATACAATTTGTTATCCTTTAAAATAGTCTCATGTGTTTCTGGTATAAAATAACCAGACGCAGATATGAATACGAATCTTGTTTGTTAAAAGCCATTTATTACTTACGAAATCTAAAGATTTTGTAAGTATATTGATGACTTCCGTCATCTGTTTGTGTGTTTGTTTGTTTGTGTGTGTGTGTTTGTGTGTTTGTTTGTAGGTACGATAACTCGAGAACAGAATAAGCTACCTTTGTCAAATTGCTCCACGTGATTCAGCAGGGTGATGGCTAGTGCTGATTAGATTTTGGTCAAAATCGGTAAAAAGTCAAGGTCACAATGAGGTCAAACATTCGATTTTTGATGGTTTGGTACAGAATCATCGTAGAAACTTCTGGTTTGCGTCGCTACCTTCTCTAGAGACAGATTTTATGAGACAAGGTGAGAGGTCAAGTTGACGATTTTGTAAGTACCAGTCTATGACTGCTTGTTTGTGTTTTTGTTTATTACTTATGAAATCTTTAGATTTCGTAAGTATATTGATGACTTCCGTCATCTGTTTGTGTGTTTGTGTGTGTGTTTGTTTCTGTGTGTGTGTTTGTTTGTAGGCACGATAACTCGAGAACGGAAGAAGCTACCAATGTCAAATTACACTACATGATTCAGGAGGGTGATGGCTTGCGCTGATTGGATGTTGGTCAAAATCGGTCAAAGGTCAAGGTCACAGTGAGGTCAAACATTCGATTTTTTGATGGTTTGGTACAGAATCATCGTAGAAACTTCTGGTTTGCATCGCTACCTTCTCTAGAGACAACTTTTATTAGACAAGGTCAGAGGTCAAGTTGACGATTTCATAAGTACCAGTCTATGACTGCTTGTTTTATTTATTTTTACAGACGATCTTAAATGTTTACCACCTTTCCTCCTGTCGAGCTCCTGCTTTAACCCCGAAAATCCAGGCTGACTGCCCACTTCAACTCATATTTTTTTTCTCTTTGTCTCCCACCTGTGGAACTTCCTTCCACAAACTGTTTAATCTCACTGTTCTGAAACATTCATTTTGAATGCTTTTAATAGATGTCAGCCCAGTCCTGTTTTTTTGTTTTTTCTATGGTTTTCAGATATACAATTCATACATACATACATACATACATACATACATACATACAATTGCCTTATTTAATACTAGCAAATACAACCTGCCGCTTCACTGATCACTGTTAAAAGGGAGGCGGAGAGGGGAGGGAGAAGGGCAGAGAGGAGTGGTGGGGAGTGAAGAGTGGTAGGGCAGTTGAGAGGGGGTGAGGAAGGGGGGAGCTTGAAAAGGGGGAAGAGTGAGGAAGGGGCGGTGGGGAGAGTGATGCCTAACCAAATGTGACTATACACTCCGGGAGGGGGTGGGAGTGAGGAGGAGGGGGAAGGGGAATTCGGGAAGGGGGTTGGGAGGTGGTAAGTATGAGGGAAGGGGGTTCTGAACTTGCGTTTGGTGTAGAGGGACTTGAGGGGGAAAGAGGGATGGGGGAGAATAGTACAGCAATGAACGAAATGGGGTACATTAAAACAGCATGTTAATACAGCACATGGAGATGTTTATTGTGGGTGGAGAGGGGAGGGGCTTTTGGAGGAGGTAAGCATGAGGGGAGGGAGAGGTAAGGCAGTGTGAGGGGAAGGGAAAGTGGCATGAGAGGAGGCTGGAAAAGGCCTGCCTGCATCTACCGAGAAAAGGCCTGCCTGCATGCATGCATTCTCGCACATGCAGCCACCTTCACAACCCTCCAGTCGGCTCACTCTGAATCAGATTCATACATGCTACACTCTGGAGAAGCCATTTATATTCAAAACTAAACCGTCAGTCCTTTACTGTCCTTTTAATGGAGGGGGAGAGTTGGAGACAGAGAGAGAGACAGAGAGAGAGACAGAGAGAGAGACAGAGACAGAGAGACAGAGACAGAGAGACAGAGACAGAGAGACAGAGACAGAGAGACAGAGAGACAGAGAGACAGAGAGACAGAGAGAGAGACAGAGACAGAGACAGAGACAGAGACAGAGACAGAGAGACAGAGAGACAGAGAGACAGAGAGACAGAGAGACAGAGAGACAGAGAGACAGAGAGACAGAGAGACAGAGAGACAGAGAGACAGAGAGACAGAGAGACAGAGAGACAGAGAGACAGAGAGACAGAGAGACAGAGAGACAGAGAGACAGAGAGACAGAGAGACAGAGAGACAGAGAGACAGAGAGACAGAGAGAGAGAGACAGAGAGACAGAGAGACAGAGAGACAGAGAGACAGAGAGACAGAGAGACAGAGAGACAGAGAGACAGAGAGACAGAGAGACAGAGAGACAGAGAGACAGAGAGACAGAATAGAAAATAGAGAGAGTTTATTGTCCATACAAGAGACAGCACACACATTGATGAATCACCCTGCTTGTGAAACACCAGGATGAGAGTTTATATCTGGGTCAACATTTGAACCCAGGCTAGACAGCTGAGAGCAAGCGTTCGGACCTCTCGGTTATCCTGCTGTGATGTGGCAATTCATTGCTTTGTAACCAATGAAAACATTTTTTACTCATTGTAGTCGTTTAATTTATTTTGCCTTCCTAACTCTGGAGATATCCCTATGGAGAACCGAGCTATGGCATCACCATGGAAGCTTGTGGAGATCGAAGCTTGTAGAGCACTTGCCAAGTGGGTTAGGCTCTCAGACAAACACTCCAATGAAATGGTCGAAGAAACTAAAAAAAAATAAAAATGAAACCTTTAATTTTGATATGTATCCATCTATGTCAAAATGATGGGTCGTTCAATGAAAGCAGATCATTCAAAAAGGGGAAGCATTGTGTGAAATAAAATTTCACATTTTCAACGGGTGACACCACCTGCGGCACCATACAACAATGCGGGGCCAAATTCAGGCGAGTGGGGCCTGAACTTTGTTCACGTCGATCGATATATTCAGTGTCAGATATCGATATGTCGATATACCTGTGTCGGAGTAGCGACCTGTCCAGGATTGTGCCCAATAGCCAAGGAGACTGCTTAGGCAGCACCAACGCTCTGCATAGAGTATTGTCCCAATGGATGGATGGATGGATGGATGGATATGTTCAGTGGCAATACAAATACTTTTGCCGTGTATGGTCTTGACTTACAAATGAACAACCAAGCAGCTTGTAGAGTGCTCACCAAGTGGCTTAAGCCCTCAAGCAAGCATTCCACCAAAACGGTTGATAAAGAACGACTGGCTTGGCAAGGGATTAGTGATCGCCAATTGGTCATATAAACACCATGCACCCGGTCAAACATTGTCCTAATTGTCAAACATTGTCCTAATTGGACAAATTTACACTTCTTTTTAGCAGTCGGAACTGCTACTGAGGTCAATTAAGAAGTTTAAATTTTGAAATTCGGCTCAGGTTAAGAGATTCTAGAGGTTATGGCATGTGCGGAAATTAAAGCCACAAATGCTGGTGTCTCCGAGTGATTATAAGCATTGCCATGTATCCAGCGTTTCGTAGCCATGATAATCAGGCATTCGATGATATGAGTGAGGAAAGTGGAAAAAAAAAAACTTTATCATTAAGAAATTGTTGCGACCTGTTCCAAGTCAAGGCATTGTTGAGCAGGCCAAAAAAAACAAACAATGGCGAATTAAGACCCCAGCATGCTGATGGGGACTGATGCCTTGAAAAAGGATAATTAAATAAGGCTGTTAATTATAATCTTCAAAAGGGGTGTTTTAAATGACCCAAACACCCAGTTCTCACTCATGCATTTCCTTGGAGTTCCCTCATTAGAATGCATGCAAAGTTTGGGGCCACTAGATTTCATGATTTTGGAATTATGGAAGAGACTGACAGACTGACACACACTGACCTTTATTATAATAGATAGATAGGATGACGAAGTTGGGAATTCACAGAATATATCTGATTTATGCAGAATACCAGCTCATGTCTGTTAACTCTTCCTTGTTTGTAACCTGCACTCATCTGGCAGGTTACAAACAAGGAAGAGTTTCCCCTCCAACCCACATGTAAGGCCGCCCCCACACACATCCCGCTCTCCACACACTCATCTGGCCGCCACCACATGTCCCACTGCCCCACCAGGCATCCTGCCACACCACCATGCGTCTCGCGGCCCCCACCACGTGTCTCGTGGCCCCCACTATCCATCTTACCGCCCCCTACCATGCATCTCACCTCCCCCCACCGTGCGTCTCGCTGCCCCCACCATGTATCTCGCCGCCCTCATATACGTCCCGCCACCTACACGCACGTCCCACGACCCCAGCGCATGTCCCACTGTCCCCACTGCACGTCCCGCTGTCCCCACCGTGCATCCCACCATCACCACACATGTCTCACTGTGTACCTGCCGAGACCATTGCTTGTTGACGAAAAAGGATAGCACTGCGATCAATGTAGTAATCACCAATATTGTAGTCGCTGCTGTCAAAGATAGAATAATTGAGAAGAATGCGATGAGTCACGAGGTGAGGAAAGCATGTGATAAAGACCCCGGTGACACCACCTAGAATTCTAGATGGACCGTTGCTTGCTGACAAGGATAGATGCGATAACACGAAATTGATTAGTGCCGCGACCAATCGACAAGTGAATAAAGGCGACATAGCGACAGCCACACAACCTCTATTTATAATCGTAGATGGGCCAAATATATGTGCAAGAGCACTTTCACAGCCATAGCTACGTTGTACTATGTACTTAATAGATGTACTCTTTTCTTGTTGAAGAGAGAGTTGAAGAGTTGAAGAGAGAGTTCTTGTTGAAGTTGAAGCTTGTGTGTTTGCACGAAAGGTTCTGCTATTTCAAGCCTTCTTGCTAAGGACAAAGGTGAAGCTGTCCGCACCCTCTTGCTGAAGAAAAGATGGAGCTTGTGTCAAACAAGCAAGCAAGCAAACTCTGTTTTGCATCAAGATAAACTTATTCCCTCCACATGCACACCTGTTTATACTCAGTTCTCCTTTTAATGGCAGTGGCCTTCTCAATCAAAATGATTCGCTAAGCAATGATCAATTATTTTTAGATCAGGATACAAACTATGTTATTGATGAGAGACAGTTACATAAATATAGATTAAAGCATATGTTGTCCATGTCAATTATATGCTGCACTGGCACAAAACTACAACAAAACATACCAATTCCTCAATCGTTTCGTGGTAATTTAAACATTACAAGTCAGGTGGCCTAGAGCCTCAAAATATTTTGTTGTGAATATGGTGTTAATGTTAAGCGTCTCCATATGCAAGAGATACCTGGAGCAAATAACTTCTAATTGTGTAAGAAAATGTTTTGAGTTTCCTTCTCAAAACTTCGAAAATTCTAAAATGAATTTGCTCGTTATATACATGTCCCTGACCTATCTGACAAATCCCAATGATGGTATGAACTACTTCCCTTTCCGCTAGATCGTTGGGAACTTACTTTATTATCGCTACATGAATCCTGTCGTTGTGGCTCCTGACTCATTTGGTATTCTCAACTTTTCTGCTGGAGAACAACTGCATATTGAGCAGCGACGGAACCTCGGTTCTTTGGCCAAACTACTGCAGCTTGGTGCCACCGGCAAGATGCTGCCTGAAAATCAGGCCCGTTCGTCATCCGTCAACAACTACATCGGCCAGCTCTGGGTTAAGTTCCGGTAAGTATTCAAAGACGGCTACATAAATGTACATAAATTTGATGACCTGCGTTTAAATGCATCACATAAGAATGCCTAAAGGTTTAAATTCAAGCGTTCATTTACAAGATGCGTATGTTTGATGGACCTGCGCTCTTATTCTAAATCGTAGGTGAACTATATTATCAAAAGTATTTGGCCAGTAAGGAAATTTACAGCTGTTTATATGATTGTTAATAGTGTCACTTTAACTGCAACTACTTTGTATTGAATAGTAGATAATGGGTGTAGTATTGCACCATTGTTCAGATATAATATTCCACCAATAAATCTACAAGGGGATATATGTCCCTTTTTAGTTTGATTGGAATCTAGTCATGTCTGCAGGCTGGTCACTGTAGATTTTCAATGTTGTTCTCAAATCAATAAGAGACAGACAAAGCAACGTAGTGAGCTGCGACATCATGCTGTACCGAAGCTGGTTGTGCATTGTTGTCGAAATGCCTCGAAAATACACCTTGACAGAGCACCTGTTATCAACATTGCAGCATGAATTGTATTTGATTTCCCTTGTATTTGGTTCACCTGATTGTTTTACCTCTTGGAATCCTGGTCATTATTACCTCCATCACAGAAGGTGAATGAGGTTGTTTTCACCACTTTCTGTCTGTCTGTATGTCTGTTTGTGTGCAGGATATCTAAAAAAGTTATGGACGGATCTGGATGAAATTTGGTGGGCTGGTTGGGTGTGTGACACGGATGAACTGATTTTGGTGAAAGATCTGGATCCGGATCCGACTACTCGAATTTTTTAAGTGATTCTTCACCATTGAGAAATGGTGCCAAAAACAATATATAGCACGATATCTCAAAAAGTTGTTGACGGATTCGGACAAAACTTGGCGGGCAGGTTGTATGTGTGACGAGGACAATTTGATTTTGGTGAAGATCCAAATTCGGATCTATATACGATAATTATTTAATTTTTTAAGTGGTTCTTCATCATTGATAGGGCCAAAAACGATATGTAGCATGATATTTCAAAAATGTAATGGGCCCAATATGTTCTCATCGATCAGGCATTGTGTGGCATCGGTATGCGCTCTACTGAGTGCCCTTCTCGTTGGCTCTGTGACACAGGGTGCGGTTACCGCCTTCATTTGGCATGGCATATTGTGGGTGCTCATGACCCCTGACCATGCGATTATATTATGTAACAAGTTGTGCTCATTTTATCACAAGACTGAACTTTGGATTTTGGGTTTTCTCTATAATTAGGGACACCTGCTCCCCATGAGAGTGGCCCGGGAGAGGGGGGAGGAGGTGTGGTTGGAGGAGGGGTCATGTGTATGTACTTGTGCACAGTGTACGGATGTACATCAAGTCATATGCCATTATCATCAGATGGAATTGACTGATGATTTTGTGGTTGTGATAATTTTTTCTTCCAATAGGTGTGCAGATCAGCCTATACACCACCGACAATTTTAGCCTATACACCGCCCGAGTGTATACACATATACGTCCCATTTTCTCCAAAATTTCCCTCGGGCAAGTATTAAACAATACTAGAGACCATTAAGAAGGTGCTTATTCATACAATAAAAGTCACAATTGGGCTATAATGGTGTTGGACATAATGTCACATGTCACACCTGAAGCCATGCCGAGAAATCGTATATGAAGCCCAAAGATACGAGTTGTAACCAATCCATATACAGTCCACATATAATCTTTTTGCCAGAAAAATCGGCCAAGCAATGGGATATATCATTCATGTATAATTACTTGTTTAAGCACCTTTATTGGCTAAAGATATTATCGTCCTACCTCGAGGCCTAGCAAGTCCAGAAGGCTGTGGGGTAAGCAATAAGCATGAAATAAATAAATAAATAAGCTAGCAGCTTGGGTTTCCTCCAAATTTCTTTCTACCTCATGATAAACAACAGTCGCGACTGTTTAAGAAGGTCATCAATAGGTTGGACAAGCCTGGTGTTGGCTTCGTGGTTAGGGTGGCTGACTTAAGATCCTCGGCTGGCTTCGGATCCTAGGGTCCTGAGTTCAAGCCCTGTCAGCTGCTGAATTAACACCAGGTGGAGTTGACTCAGCCTGTCATCCTGAGGTTGGCGAAATGAGTACCAGGTACTAGAAGAGGGGCATAGCATCAGCGGCACAGCCGTGCTTCCAAGAAATGATAGCGACCCGGCAGTTAAGCTGCCATGTGCAAGAACGGAACAGAATACGTTGAACGGAATTGATTGAATCGTTTTTACTTCAGTGGGTGTGCACCAAGAAACGCCACAATAAGCTATCTTTGCACCTTCACATGGTGTTTGGCCACTGCAGAAATCCCCCTGGGAGAGGGAGGCACATGAAGTCGCTACAACCTCTGTCGGGTGACACTTGGTCCACCTGGCATGTTTTGTTGAGATTAAATAAGTAACGACCGAATGTGTCACAGACAACAGGCAGACACCAAATTGCATATTTTAGTATGATGGTATTTTGGTGTCAGGCTTGTGTTACCCTCCTTAAGTCACATGTCTCGATAATTATCGTTTAACTTTGTCTATGCTCTTTCAGCATTTTTTTTCTACCTATTTAATGGCCAAAAGTGATGTAGTTTGTTGCAGGGCAATGAAAGTACAAATGCCTCCAAATTTAACTCGAAAGTTAGAGAGCCTCCATAGTGCCCCACAGTAAGTCGGTAAACGAAGGATAAATAATGAATTGCTGTAATATTTTTGTACCTTTCTTTTTGAACACCTTTTCGTTGCTATATGCAAGTTTGTACTTGACCTGAATTCATGATAAATACTAATAAAACATTTTCTATTTGCAGTAAGTTCTTCCAAGCAGCATGTGACGTTCCTGAGATGGAGGAGAAATTCACCATTGATGAATACTCGGACATTATTACATTGAGCAAGCCCATTGTGTATATCTCCATCGGGGAGATTATCAACACACACTCGGTGAGCCTCAGGTCACTTTAAGTATGCACATTGGCATGTGTACGTGCATGCATACATACGTACATACGTCCGCCTGGTGTTGGCTTAATGGTTAGGGTGGTGGGCTTGGGATCCGAGGATCTTCAGTTCAAATTCCACTCGGCTGTTGAATTAATAACAGTTGGGGTTGACTCTGCCTGTCATCCGACTGAGGTCTGCAAAATGAGTGCCAGCTTGCTGTATAATATGTCGGAGTGGCACCCAATAGCCAAGGAGACTGCTTGGGCAGCACCAATGCTCTGCACAGAGTATGGTTGCGATGGATGGATACATACATACATACATACATACATACATACATACATTCAGAGTCTTCAAAGTAACTCTATTTTTAACTTGAGATTATTTATCAAGTAATAAAGATATTATATATATACTGAAATGTAAAAGAAACTTACCACCTTTTAAACCTTCAAATATCAACAATAACACTGCGTGTAGTAAATGTGTGAACTTATTTATGGACAATGGTGTCCTCACTGTCAGACAAAGCGGTCACGGATGGTCACTTGAACTTTCAATGGTCACTTCATATCACAGCTGTTGAACAGCCGTTTTGACTGTCAGTGATTAGCCAAGGGGGTACGGGATGATTTTAATGAGCTGCACGTGATCTCTTGATATTGACTTTAAAAAGGCCAGTGCAAAATGGGCATTTCAATCAACATGCCACGATTGTCAAGGGATCAACGGCAGTGTGCCTTGGGCATTCTGCAAGGCGGATTGAGCTACCATGAGGTGGCACGTCACCTTGGCTGTTCACACCAGACGATATCGGCCCTGGTGGACAGAGACACCCTCCACAACTCTGCAGATGACAAACCTCAATCAGGGAGGCCAAGACTCACCACTGCAAGGCAGAACAGGCAGATGGTCCAAAGTCAGATGGCTTCAGACATTGAGGACTGAGTGGGACAGAATCCAGCAGCAATCCATCCAAAGACTGGTAGGCAGTATGCGCCGACGATCCACTGCCTGTATCCAAAACAATGGTGGCCACACACGCTATTGAAAGGGGACTGACATTGCACCCTGTGCTGTTCTGTACTGTAGAACAAACTTATGAGATGGTGTATCTTGGTCAAAAACTTGACATGTCATCAATAAAATGCCAATGTTTCAATTAGCAATTGTTGGTTTGTTTTATTTTGAACGGTGACAATTTTATTACATTTCAAACAAGTGGTAAGTTTCTTTTGCGTTTCAGTATATATATTTTTGCCAGTTGATGCTTCCATCAATACCATCTCTTATGACAATAATTAAAATTCCATGTAAGCTCCTGCATTTCTCACACTTGTTAGTAATCACACTTATCGGTTCTCCACTGAATTTCCCAAGATGTACTTCTCAGAACATTACCAAGAACATCACAAATTTGATTTTCAAGTTCATCCAGAGTAATTGGTTTTGATTTGTAAACCTTTTTCTTTAGCCCAGCCATAAAGAAAGAGCCACATGGTGCTATACATGGGCTTCATGGAGGCCATTCTGTCGGCCCTGGTTAACCGATGCACCATCAAAGAAAATGGTCGTCAAGCTCGGTTCGAACTGTTAGAGCAAAATGTGGAGGAGCACCATCTTGATTAAAAAGCAGTTCTTCAGCATTTTCCCCAATGACAAATGTGAGGCCAAACAATATTTCCCAACATTTCCAAGTATCGCTTATGCTCACAGTTCATGGTATCTTGTAACAAGTACGGGCCAACAAATTGTGCTGCAGTCTGTCCACACGACACTGTGACTTTATACCTGGATTGCAAGTTTTTTCACCCGTCGTACTTGTATCATGATCAGATTAATAATGACAGTTATGGTGATTAATAAAGCCCACGACGTTAGATGCAGAACATAGCTTCATGAGACCACAAAACGTTGTCTTCTTCTTCTTCTTGCATACAACAGCTTGGCTGCTGAGTAGCTGGGTAGCTATCATTTTGTTGGGGCATTACTATGCCGCTGATACAGTGCCCCTATACCAGTCTACTGGTACTCATTTCGCCGACCTCAGAAGAATGATAAGCTGAGTTTAACCCTACCTGGTGTTAATTCTGTGGCCAATGGGGCTCAAACTCAGAGCCCGACGATCCGAAGCCAGCCACCCTAACAACTCGGCCAACACCAGGCTTACCGAAGATCCTAAGCCAACCAGCCTAACCACGAAGCCAACACCAAGCTTACAAAATGTTGTGAAACAGTTCGGGACAGTCATCCTTCCAAGATGGCGTAATTTCTGAGAATTCCATATGGACATCACAGGATTCAATACACAGTTGTTGGATGTACAGTAATGTGGTTTCCATGCGCAATCATTCAGTTCCCTTTTCAGCACAGTATGAACTGTGTAAAGTGGCAAGACACTTCCTCAGGATGCCTGTCTCACTGATTTTGACAGACTTCCTGGAGTATGCAGATGTTTCTAGTTCTATAATGTAGTGTATATACATGAAGAGTTTTGAGGAGGTTCAGTCATTCAAGGTCCTGGGTCTCTCTGTCGGCCATGATCTTTCTTAGGCAAACCACATTTAAAAGTTGGCCTTCAAAGCCAGTCACCAATTGGACATCCTCTGCCATGCAAAGTCCTTCCTTGGCACATCTGAACTCCGATCCACATACAAGGCCTTCATCCACAGCTTGATGGAGTGCTGCTCTCCACTTTGGACTTGATTCTCTGCTTCACACCTTGCTCAGCTTGACACCGTGGAAACTGATGAAAATTGATGATGAATCTGATGATGAAATTCACATGATTAAACTGAGTCGACGTGCCTATCACTTCCCCATCGCTGACCGGTCGGTGGTTTCTGTCTTCCACCACCTCCTTTTTGGTCTTACACCCTCTGATCTTTCTGTGCTTTGCTCCCCTTAAACCGAGGTTTCCATAGAGCGCACATGTTCCACCTTCAACTCCCCTCTGGTGAAACTCTCAAACTCCAGACTCACTGCTCACCTCCACTCATTCGTTCCTCATTCCTGCCTGTTGAAACAACTTCCACATTTTTTTCAATTTCATTGTTCACCCCAAGTCTTCAAGACAGCTGTTCACCACCATCTCAGATCACCCACCCCCCCCCATCCAAAACCATGATCTTTTCTGCCCTGTTCACCAGACCCCTCCCCCACCTCCAAGCCCACCTCCTGTGAAATCTGCTCTGTGTCCATCTTGTCCACCCCGTGCATCCTTCCATACCCCTTTTTCCTCAACATATCCCTTATTTGTCCAAGTCTCCCTCTATTTTGTTCTTCAACCCTGCTGTTCAACCCTCCCCCCCTCTTTCTATTGTGACTTTTTTCCTGTTGCGTTCTGATCCATTTAGTATTCTTCCATGAGCCTTGACTCTGTATACAAAAAATGCTGTTAGTTAGTAGCAATGTGCTTGCATCAATGCATGCACGTGATCAGGTGTACATGTGTTTATGAGGAATGAACTCATTCCACACGTTTATGTATTTGTACACGCTATGATGGTAAAACTCATTCCTTCCTGCTTTGTTGCACATCACAGCTGTTGTTGGAACACCAGGAGGCCATAGCTCCTGATCACAATGACCCACTCATTGAGCTGTTGGAGGACTTGGGAGACGTGCCTTCGCTTCAGACTCTTTTTGGTGAGGTTGTTTTTCAATGTTGTGTTTTTATTTTTTTATTATAATAGAAAAGTATTTTTGTGGATTGTGGAAGCCAGGTACTGTTGTGATCGTGCATGTTCGTTTCAAAACGGTGGTGTCAGTCATTGACCTAAAACCCGTGGTGTTGGGGTAACCTTCGTAGTCAATGAATGTAGAGCCATCTACCACCCTGAAAAAAATACAAATTCCTTTCCCAGCTCACTCTATAAAGCTTTCATTGCTCACAACCCACTTTTCTGCTGGTCAGGCAGTGTCTGAACTGAAATTTCCCATCATTGTGCAGTACCAGCAGGTGACACTACACAATTGAAGTATCGCTGTCCTTTCAACGGGGAAGTAAAATCAGCTTTCTAATTTGAAAGAATAGACTATTGTGTTCTGGAACATGACCAAATTTTATGATTAGGGTTCGCTGTGTAATTAAGACGACTCGCAGTCGGTGGGGGTCCTGGCATCTTCATTATAGTTGGCCCAAATGTCCTGTAGCTGTGCCTCAATTAGCATGTGATTCCTTGTGAATACCTGCCATACAATTCCAGTTGAAGAATAAGCTGTCTCCTCAACAGCAGGTGCAGGTAAGTCAAAATTGTTTCCTATTTAATACCGACATGTACATTTTCCCTGTTTTTGGACATCGTGTCTTTGGAACAGTCCACGTTTGTTGATTGTTGTAACTTAAAACTTGTCTTTTTTTAAAGGCTTAACATTGCCTTTTCTTGTCAATATTTGGTCTGACACTATAAGTGTTTTTTAAATAGTTATCTGAATACCACCGAATGCACAAACGACCAAACAAATCAACCATTGACTAACAATCATAACTAGATGCTTTGCGATCACAAAGGTTTTAGCCTCCCTGACTGTGGAGGTCAGGTCAGGTATTGGACAATGTGCCAGATCAGCACGTTGCTGCGTCCACTTTCCGCTGGTACTCCTGGGGCCTCCGTCCGGCCATCCCTCGGGCAGATGCCTGGCCCATCTGCATCTTCTTGAGATGCCGATCAACCTGCTGCAACCACAAGGCACGTGGTCGGCCCTCCACTCACGAGACTCCCTCACAATGAGAATCTAGTGAGCAGGGTCAGCATCAGGAAAACGAGCCACATGTCCATACAGCCTCAACTGATGCTCATGGACTATGCAGGAAATAAATCTCCTTCGAGTCCCTCTCAGCAACCACTCGTTGGACACAGTCTGACCATTGATAGCCAAGGATTCTCCAAAGAGACCTGGTACCAAAGGAATTAAGTCTCTCTCAGATCCCTGGTCAGAGTCCAAGTCTCACATCCATAGAGCAAGACTGGAAGCACCAACGACCTGAATACTTGGACTTTTGTCCTCCTGCACAAGAACCGACAGCCCCACACCCCATGATCCAGTGAATCCATGACTCCCCAGGCCTGACCCAGATGTCTATTGACGTCTGGCTCACAGCCAGCAGAGACATGAATATCACTGCCAAGGTCAGTGAATCTCCCCGTGACCTCAACACCCTCACCACAAACAGGTGCAGACAAGACAGCAGCATTCAAGACGTCATTGAAAGCCTGGATCTTAGTTTTGACCCAGGAAACCCGTAATCCCAGTGGGTCCGACTCCTCATTCAACACCTCCAGGGCCCCCAAAAGGATATCCAGAGTCTCCACAAAGATGACTGCATCATCTGTGAAATCAAGGTCAGAGATCTTGATATTCCCCAACAATGCACCGCAACTTGATCTCTCCAACATCCTCCCCAGAATCCAGTCCATACAAGTGCTGAAAAGTGTGGGGGCCAGTACACACCCCTGATGAACTCCAGGAACAACTGGAAATAAGTCAGAGATGGTACCACCACATCTCACAGCACTCTCAGTACCAGAGTACAGTTCAGATATCAGATCGATCGGTTTTGGTGGCACACCACAAAGACCAAGAATCCAACAGAGGGCATCCTTTTTCACTGAATTAAACACGTTGCAGAGATCAACATTGGTTGCAAGCAGCCCCTACCGAAACTCTCGTCTGTGTTCGGTGAGGACCTGAAGGGCAAGGATACGGTCAATCGTCGACCTCTTTGGTGTGAAGCCTGACTGCTCTTGGTGCTGGTACTTAAGCAGATGATGGTGAACCCCATCAATAATTATCTGAGCAAAGACCTTGTCTGACACTTAGAGCAGCATCACCCTTCGGTAGTTGTTACAGTCCTGGCAATCACCCTTCCCTTTCCAGAGGGGGACAACAAGGCCCCTCCCCCAATCAGTTGGGATGATGCCTGTGTTCCAGGCAGAGTACAAAACTGCATGCAACAACATGAGTACAGCATTTCCACCAGCCTTGAGAAGTTCAGCATGAGTACTACATATCCCAGGAGCTTTACCCCATTTCAACCGGTTCACCACAGCCTGTGTTTCCACAAACAAAGGTGGATCACAGTTGATTGGAGGGTCAGCAATAGGGATAGTAACAACCCTGATATCCAATTCAACAGCTGGTGGATCAGCCTAGTACAGCCGCTCAAAGTAACCGCCCCAGCGGACCTTCACTTTGGACTCTCTGTCAAGAGCTGACCACCCTCCGCTCAAACTGCAGTACACTGCGAGGGATGGACTTGGACGAACGCAATGTGCGAATTCCCCTGGAAGTAGGATGAGAATCACTTGACCACAGGTGATGCTCTCCCCCTCACAGATTCCTCACACATCGGCCTCCTTGTCCACCCTTAGTGCACCATAGTTTTACGACTCAACTCCCTGAACAGCTCAGCTCTGCCAGTAAGCCTGTCCCTGCGACTCTGGTCAATGGTATCCAGTGTCCCTTGAGAGACAAAATTCTTCTTCGCCCTATGGTGAGTTCCAAGACATCCACTGGCAACATCAAGGATGGTGTTGTTGAAGGCACTCCACAACTCTTCAGGATTCCCCAAAGCACCGAGACCCCCCAAATCTCCACTCAGCCTGTTTGCAAACTCCTCAGCTACTCTCTCATCCTTAAGCTTGCCAACATCCTGCCTCGGCTGGAATGGTACCATTCTCCCATATTTGAGCTGCAACTTCGGAGATGCTACCACAAGCCTGTGGTCGGTATTGAGGAACTGAGCGCTCTGGTGGACCTTGCAGTTCTGGATTAACCTCCACAGACCATCAACAAACACATGTTCAATCTACATTGCCACACCACCAGCATTGGAATACCAAGTCCAGCGGTGAGTTTGTGGGTGCTCAAACCATGAACCCGGCACCCGAAGTCCATGACTTCTTGCAAAGTCAAGGAACTTAGTGCTGTTCTGGTTCACTGCTCCAGACCCGTGGGGACCAACAGATGTCTCGTAACCATCCCTATCAGTTCCAGTCGTGCATTGAAATCACCCAAGATGAGAAGAGCCTGGGACACTGATCAACCACAGACTCGAGCATGGCATAGAATGCGTCCTTCATGGTGAGATCACTCGCCTCAGTGGGAGCACATACAGAGACCAGGGAAACGACACCCGAGGAGTAACGAATCCTTCATCTCATAATGCGCTGGTTGACTGGTGTTACCTGAATTATAATTGGAGTCAGCTTATTGGACACAGTTACAGCAACTCCTTGGGCCTGGTAACTATCAGAGGGACTGGACCAATAATAGGTGTAACCACTCGCCATGATGTCGTCACTATCCATTCTCCGAACCTCAGAGTTATGCGATAACAATGTTCAAACGCTTGAGCTCAGATGATAACAGAGACAGGTGATCATCCTCTCTTAGGGTTAGGACATTCTGGGAACCCACCCGAAGAGACCTCCTCAGGTTAACCCAAGGAGACCGCCGTCTGGTGGACCACACCTCAGCACCACCCCGGCGCACACTACTGTAATCTGACCCAGGAAGGTTACCCCATGGTTTCCCTCCTATCATCAAAGAGTTGGGGTCCCAATTATTTTCCCCAATCACGTCATCCAGTGAGCTGCCCTGCAGAGAGCAGCTGCACAGGAGGTACTCCCACAGAGTGGGTTTTCAATTTTGTTTGTGTTTTGTGGAGTGAAGGGTTTTATGGTGGCTGGAGTGCAAATCCTGCCACCAACCCCGTTAAAATAAGTAACCCAACTGCAGGAGGACATCCGCAGACACAGTTGGGCACTAGATATGGATGCCTGTTGGCTCACATGGAGCTCATCCGCCTCATATCCGTAGAGCAAGCCAATGTTTGTTGATGCTTGTGACTTAAAACTTGTCTTTTTAAAGGTTTAACATTGCTTTTTCTTGTCAATATTTTGGTCTGACACTATAAGTGTTTTTGAAATAGTTATCTGAATACAACCGAATGCACAAACGACCAAACAAATCAACCATTGACTCACAATCATCACCTCAGGCTTACCCCTTACCCTTGGCGATCATCTACGATTTACCCTTGACCCGTGATTGAATGATGGCTTTTTTGGACTACCATATGACGTTTACCTTCAACATTTAAGGATAGAGTGTAAATTTAGAAATTGTGTCGCCATGTACAATCTATCCATAAAACTAAACATCATGAAAATCGGAGGAAATTTTTTCAAGTTATGATCAAAAAGGTGTTTTTTGTTAATTAGGTGACAATCCGAAAAAGAGTAGGTCACGGACACGGAACAAATATCAGGTGCACAACTTCAGTGCAGGTGCACTATTATGATGCAAAACCATCTTGGAAGGCCAATCGGTCTTTGAGTTTCTGATGTGGCAAAATTGAGTGATGACAAATAAATGTTAGATCTTTTCGACCACCATTTAACCTTGATCTTTAACCAGAGAGGTACGATGTAAATGCTCCATACTCTAGGCTATCTCCGGAGGGCAATTTAGTTCTAATCAGACAATCATGAGTCGAGTTTTGGTGAAAAAGTTGCCAACCCTGCATACTTTGTTTTACAGTTATTAAGGAAAAATTTCATTTCTAAAGTCCTCAGCCATTGACAGAAAAAAGTGAGAAAAACCTGAATGGTGGTTTAATACTCTTCGAGGTGTAAGACCTTTAACCCAGAGGGGTATGTTGTAAATTAAGCTTAAATGCATTGCTCTAGGCTATTGAGAGAGGGAAATTTCATTCCAATTGGAGAAACCTCAGTTGAGATTTGGTGAAAAAATGTTAAAATGTTTGATTAGGTCATGACCTTGATTATATCAAGGTCAAAACAGCACCCCCCCCTTACCCCCAAAATCACCGGAAAAGACAAAAACACCCGTATACATTAATTGGGGTTATGCTGATCCTCCGTAGCAAGTCTGGATGTAATTGGGCTAGAACTGTAGGAGTCGCCCGACAAACAAACCCACAAACAAACACACAAACACCAGTTCATGAATTATAGTAAGAATACAAGGTTGCGGCTCATTGAAAAGCGAGGCGACTGCGGGTAAAATGCAACGAGCTGCTTGGATTCCTGGATTTTGGAAGTTTAACTTGAAGGAGGGCTCGTGGAAGATTATGTACATCCTCAGGCTGCTGTGGAATTGGGGGGTGGCCCGGGGGGGGGGGGGAGCTGGTCAGAAAGAGAGAGGGAGAGATGGATAGATGGTTAAAAAAACTGAGAGAGGGCACCACCCTGCCTGCAATGTGAGAGCAAATTGAAACCTTGCGCTTCGGCCTCCTCATGAAAGATGCCCACACTTTAACCAGGCTGCCAGGGATTCTTCCTCCTCTTTGCAAAAGATGCTGCGACATACCTTTTCATCCACAAACTAATGCTAGCAGACAAAATGACCAGTTTTTTCATAACACAGGGGAAGGGTCATGGCTGAACAAGCAATGAAATATTGGAAAATGTCAGATGGGGGTACTGCAAATGATTGGTTCAAAGTAAAATAAAAGAGGGGGGAAAAGGGCTACAGAGAACCTTCTCGACAAACAAGGAGCACTCCAGATGGCACGAGCAGTGCAAGCCAGTGGTCTGGGAAGGGCCTCCCAGAATCCTGTGCTCTATGCAGCTCAAATCGTGAACTGGCAGAGAAGGGGACATGAGAGTATGTGCCAGATGAGGAGGCAGCCTTCCAGGGCGCTACACCCGCGTTTGGGCCTCTAGCATTCTGGTGATAAGCCTGTGGAAATAACAACTGCAGTGGTACCCTCGAGCAGGCATTTCAGAACCAGGAAAGCAACCAGTAAGGCACAAATAATCCCCAATAAGCCACAACCTCCCCTACCCTTTCATCCAGCAGCCTGTGCTATCTGTTTGTTATTTGTGACCAAGCTTAACATCTGTCCGAAGAACGATTCAATGAATAATGCAACGCCCTGCCTGCAAAGCACCAATCTGACACTTTATAATCAGGTTGGGAATCAAATCCAGGACATAGAGCTCGAAGGTAACCTATGAGCATCCTATCAGACCAGCTTTGTACTGTAATGACAACTATAGGTTTGCAGGAAAAGTTTTGTCGTGAGTGATTCAAAGAAAGGGAATAATTTTTTTTCACTCAATTAACACTTCTCTACAAATGTGGAGAACAGTGTGAAATATGCACAGTTAGACACAAATGGCCAATGCTTCCTCTGTTAAACAGAGTATGAGAGAGCAGTTGGATCCAAGTGTTGATGTCATGTGCTGGTGAGTTGCCACTTTGAGCATCCAATAGAAGAGTGAGAATGAGCAGAAACCAGATGATGAAAGTTTCCAATGGATGGAAGATTTAAGCATAAATAACTGTTAAACCCGAAAGAAAAAGAATAAGGGAAGAAACCTGAAAAAAAATTACAAGGTGACCCAAAAGTCAGTTTACTAATATTCCCATGTTTATTCACAGCAAAATAATTTACATCAGACGGCACTGAGATATTAACTTGGCAAACTTTGTTTAGTTACAATAAATTACACTGTTCCGTGTTTTTCAAAATGTCGTGACGTATAATACAAAAACATTGATATTGAAATAATTTCTTTCCTGTGTGTTTACAGTCGAGGCTCGTGGGGGAGCTAGAACACAGATTGGACGAACGAGGACGCAACAGAGCAAAAAACAGGAGAAAGAGGGAGTAGAGAGGAGGGGTGAAACACACCGACAGCAGGGTAGAGGGACAAATTAGAGGGAAACTTGGAGGAATAAAGAACATGGGAAAGAAGGGAAGGAAGGTACAAGGAGTGAATAATATGGATACAGCCGCACATTCGCAAATAGTTGGGAAGAAACAGAAATATGGGAAAAATAATAAATAAATAAAATAAAATGAATAGGAGGCTCAAGAAGTGGGGAGAAACTTGGCAAACTGGAAAGAGGTGGGATTGAGGAGGGTTAATGAGGGTAGAAAAGATCAATTGCACTTTATTTCGGTAAACTAGCTCTTCGGCTGGGCTGTAGTTATATGATGCGATTTTATTCACTGGCCAGACATACTCTTGCTTTTTCCAGGATTGACGTCGAGTGAACAACATTGACCTTGTGATAAATTGACTGTGTTTATCAAAACTGTTTCTGGATATGCTTGTGAGTTATTTTGTTGACTCAGACTTTGTGAAATGGCTGTATGCAGCGAATCAGAAGATTTTGCACTATCCAACTCCTTTATCCTTTTATAGGGATAACACATGTTTTGTAAAGGAGACTGAGAGGCAAATATTGTCAAGATATTTTTTATTTTATCACATTTTATCATGTCGGATTTCCGGCATTGTGAATACCTTGTTATAAATGGTCATTTTGTGCCCATGACATTACGCATCAAATAAAAAAACAATTTTGCCAATTTCACGAAAATTTTGCATATTGTGATTAAGATATGCAAAGGCTCAGATAAACTGCGTGCGTGCGTGCATGCGTGCGCGCGCTTGCGTGCACGTGCGTGTCCTCCATAATTCCAAAACCATGAAACCTAGCAGCCCCAAACTTTGCATGCATACGAAGGGAACTCCAAGGTAGTACATGAATTAAAACTTGGTATTTGGTAAATTTAAACACCCCTTTTGAAGATAATTAACAGGGTTCCCATCATTAAAAAAAAACAAAAACAGGCTTACCCTTGGTCAGCCCGCTTTCCCAGGGAGTGGTCTTACTCCGCCATTTTGTTTCGGCCTGCTAAAAATGCCTTGCCTTGGAACCACAATGTACTCTCAATGGAGTAATTAAGGTGTATAATCAAAATCTGTCTTCAGATTTGAGAATTGGAGTATGTAGACTAATTAAGTATCAAAATCTGGAGTGAAATCTGAAAATTTAAATGAATTAACGATTCTTATAACTAAGCGTACTTACATATTTACTTTTTGTAAGCAAGGTTGTGATCTCTCCTCCATATTTACACAAGAAAATGTGAAATTGCCAAAACATTAAACTTTTTCTTCTGTTCGGAGAACTATATTGAGTGAAGGTAAGGTTAAGGATTGTGTCGAAAGTGTAACTTCATTGAGTGCAATGAAAATAATGAAACAGCAAGATCGCCATGAAAGCTCCCACAACCGCAGCTGGGATCTCCGTGGGGAAATCTCTGGCGTTTGGAATGCAAAATAAATTCAATCAAAGATCAAATTAAAAGAACAATTAACATAACGGGAGGATTAGAATGAGTAAAGCAACAGGACAGGTGAAACACTAGTTCAAGACAGAATTGGAAATATATTATTATAATATTTTAATTCATTTACTCTTTGAAAAATTTCCACTCAATTTTTGAGGCTTTGCTCTCTTCCTTTCTTTCTCCCCCCCCCTCCCTTCTTCGCACTCCCCCTTTCCTCACCCCTACCCCTCCTCACTCCCCCTCTCTGCTCTTTCTCCCCCTTCCTCACTCCCCCCCTTCCTCGCCCACCCCTTACTAGCCTCCACCCCTTCCTCACATCCCTCTCTCTCCTCCCCCTCCTCACTCCCCTCTCTCCCTCCCCACTCTCCTCTCCCCTGCTTCCTTGCTCCCCCACCCTCCCTCTCTCTCCACCTCTTTCTCTCTCCACCTCTTTCTCTCTCCCTCTCTTTCTCTCTCCCCCTCTTTCTCTCTCCCCCTCTTTCTCTCTCCCCTCTTTCTCTCTCCCCCCTCTTTCTCTCTCCCCCTCTTTCTCTCTCCCCCTCTTTCTCTCTCCCCCTCTTTCTCTCTCCCCTCTTTCTCTCCCCCTCCCCTTCCTCAGTATTCCCGTCAGTGAAACGACAAGTGGTATTTGCTGGTATAGAATTTTTCAAACATGCCACCATCTATGACATTTCCAGTTTTATACACCTTGCATTGAACCACTAATTGGATGTGGAGTTGTTATTGAATACAGTATATATCTAAGTCCGGACTACCCAAAGGCAACTACAATTAAGTGAAAGTGAACCTGCAGCCACAGTCTTCCTTTACAGAGACCACCGGTTTAAGCAATTAAGACTCCATTTTGAGTCACAATAAATATGTCCTGTCCTAAATTGTATTCATTTCTTTGATTCAGGTGATGTGCCAGGCCAAGAGGGTGACAGCAACAGAGATAATATGCTTGAAAGACTAGCCAAGACACAGATCAGCCTGAGCCTCACGAACAAGTTTGATGTCCCTGGAGGCACAAATGCCAACACATCCCGACTTCTCACCAAGTAAGGCGTTATCGTGCACATTAATGAGTTGAAATGAGTGCATCGTATGAGAGAATTGTTCGTGCTTCCATGCTCGTACCTTCGGAAATATCAATCGTAGACGGTTCATATATGATGACTACAGTCCATAATATCAATGTGATTCACACAGAAAATGTTCTTCGATTTGTTCTGCTGTAGCAGCACGCACCGACGTTTGTCATTATCGTTTGTTTGTTTGTTTGTTTGTTTTTAGCCATTCTTCATCTTGCCTGATAAGCAGCTATGGTGCATTTACTGCATGAACATGTGCTCATGCTGTCATACAGATCCAAGTAATTTTGTTCATTCGCATGTTGCCAACGTTCTACTACAGTTGTCCTTTGTTGGTTTTTATTTTAAACTTCTCACAAGTCAATTTTTTTTGAATTTTGAACTTTTGAAAACAAAGTTTCGAAGTTTTCAATTCATTGGAGTATATAATTAATTATTAATAAAAATATATTTATTACTAAATGTATATCCTTGTATATTGACAAACAAAACATTGGCAATCCTTGGAGTTATGAGTATATCGTTCCGAGAACACGGCCCAAGTAAATCGACTCTGAAAATATGGGAACAAACGTTATGTTTTCACCCCTGTTTGTCTGTCTGTGAGCAGGATATCTCAAAGAGTTATGGTGGACAGGTTGGGTGTGTGACAAGGAAGAATTGATGAGAATTTGGTGACCATCCGGACCTGGATCCAGATACTATAATTTTTCAAGTGATTCTTCACCATTAAGAAATAGGGCCAAAAACGATATTTGGCACGATATCTCAAAAAGTTATGGACAGATTTAGAGGAAACTTGGTGAACAGGTTGGGTGTGTGACGAGAACAAGCGAATTAGATTTTGATTCAGAGCCTATCAGTGGGCTACCAGATGTAAAAGGTATGCGCTCAATCGAGTGCTGTTTTAGGTAAAGATGTGCTTGCTGCATTGAAGATGCTATTAAGTGGTGTTAATATTAGAAATACCATTCTCTTTTTACAACAATTTATAGAGCACTCAAATTCTTTCCATCTTTGCAAGCCATTATGGTGAACATTATTAGTAGTGCTTTGCAAGGGAGACTCACGAAAATGATTCCATGCGCAGAGCTCGTAAAACCATAATGACATGCACTACCAAACTACAAGGTTGCATGACCTTTTAAAGCAGTGTAACAATGGATTCATAATATAAGGCAACCTGCCTGAAATTTAAACGGAATATTGAGGTTAACGCCCCTTCCCAAGATGCACATGGTATGCCAGGCCTAGATTGTGCCCCTTGCCTTCCTGCTGTAAGCAGCTGAGGGGCTGCCAGGCATTGCTTTGCCATGTCAGTGTTGCCTTTGGCAAACCTCCAGCTACAGCCATGCTCTCCAGCTTTCTCTCCAGCTTGCTAATCTCCCTGGGAAACAGAATGGCAAGCGCAGCTCGCTTCCTGGCACTCAGGACAGTATGCTCCACCTTTCTATTGGCTCATGAGTCCTGGTGCCTTCACTGCGATGCACTGTGTCCTCAGCTGCTAACATGCCTTTTGTTTGTGCTGCTTCATGTTTTGAGTCTTTGCCACCAATTCTCCTGTCCAAATGCAGTCACAAGTGTCACTTCATTTGCCTGAGCTGCATTTCCTTGCTTTTTTTTCTACAAGGATTTATTTTCCTCCCTTTGTTTTTGAACCTGCTCGTCAGAAACAAGCACACTTCCTTTTGAGCAACAGTAGGAAATCGCAAAACAGGATGTCTGCTTTCACAAGCCCTACTTGAACAACAATGTACCAAGACTGCCAAAGACAATTTTTTTTTGAAAATGGTTGAGAAACTTTAATTGCTTATTATTCATTTCCTTCTCATTTTTGCATTCTGTAACTGAGGCATATGAGTCAAAAAAGGTAGGACAAGGAAAAACACCTAAATAGATCCGCAACAGGGGAATTATTAATCATCCTCTTTGGTTGAATCACATAATGCAGGTCTATTACAAGGTACGGTAATTATTACCTCCACCCACCGAAGGTGGATGGAGGTTATGTTTTCACCTCTGTCTGTCTGTTTGTTTGTTTGTTTGCAGGATATCTCAAAAAGTTATGGACGGATTTGGACGAAACTTGGTGGATGAGTTGATTAGGTGACAAGAACAAGCCGATTAAATCTTAGTTCAGGTCAGAGTGCAAATCTGGCCTATCAGTGGGATACAAAACGTAAACTAATCAGCCTGGCGGAGGTATGCACTCTACCGAGTGTCATAGTTTTCTTGAAATATTTGGCACACTTGGAATTCGAATTGGTTGCTCCTTGAAGGAACATTTTCATTTTGTTTGGAGTCTATTGTTGAAAATGTCTCCGTCAATCCGTGATTGAGTACATGCAATACTGTAGTCAGGTCTCTATGAATGTTTATCAGGAAGTCGATAGACTTCCTATGTAGGGATGGTGCAATTCTTCTCATTATTATTCTTTTCAGACAGCTTAACTCAAAATTGGTTGAAGCTCAGGACTTGGTTTAAACACAAATCGACTGCATTTTATCGTGGAAAGGTCCATGATGACTCAAAATTGTCATGACTTAAAAGGATTCCACAAAAAAAGTAAGCAAAACTGTATCTCTATGCATATACTAATTGGAAGGGAAACGAGGATGGGTGGGACTATGCCTGTCAATCAACGTTGTGGGGGTGGGGCCATGGCGACACAGGCCAATCACAAATGGGTGTGGTTAATGGCGTCATATTACATATGGTCCAACAGTTGTGACTGTTGTCCAACAGCAGTATTACATTCAGTCCAACAGAAAACACTTTTAAAGACAGGTTTAATTTTTTGTTTTTATAGTCAAAACTTGTGTCAAGAACATTTTCATCGTCAAGACTCGTGGAAGATCTAGAACACAGAATGGATCAGGATGCAACATAACAAAAGGAACAGCAGAAGGGCCGAGGGAGAAAATAGACAGATGGACAAACAAAGAATGAGGGTAACAATGAGGGGTAGGGGATAATGCAAGGGGTGGACAAGATGCATACAGTGACAAACTTTTAGGATGGTGTGGGGCTGGTTTAATGTGTGGAGAAAAGATCATGGTTTTGGATGGGGGATGACTTGAGATGGTGGTGAACGCGTCTGGTTTATGGTCCAATAACCATTGTTGCATATATATATATATATATATATATATATATATATATATATATATATATATATATATATATATATATATATATATATATATATATATATATATATGCCTGCTGTTGGCTTAATGGTTAGGGTGGTGGGCTTGGGATCCTAGTGTCCTGTGTTCAAATCCCGCTCGGCTGTTGAAGTAATACTAGGTGGGGTTGACTCTGCCTGTCATCCTTCCGAGGTTGGCAAAATGAGTGCCAGCTTGCTTGTATCCTGTGTCGGAGTGGCGACCCATCCAGGATTGGGCCCAATAGCCAAGGAGACTGCTTAGGCATCACCAACGCTATGTACAGAGTATGGTCCCCACACATACACACACACGCACACACGCACACACTCACACTTCCGTTATGGTAATACAGTTTATATACGTACACACATAAATTTCATAAAAATGACAAACACAAAGATCTACCTTTAAACAGAGCTCTTTGAAAGAGTCATTCAAGTGGGAAATTAGGACAATTTAATTGAAATATATATCAAGGCACAGAACACAAAATGTCGATCTATGCTCTATGCCTTCACAGCGAGATCATGGCAAACACCTGGTCGGATGGACTTTATTGTTTTTATATACTGTTATATTCTGAACAAGCGCCTTCACATCCACATTTCAGTAAAGGACACAGACACCGTGGAACGACGCCATAGCAGGACCCATTTATTATGTGCATGCGCAGCCTCCCCGCTACGTCCTGACATCATTCAAAACAATACTGCACTCCTCCCTCCTGTATACGTAATTACAATTCTGATGTCGCATTTGTTCTACCCACCACGAACTCTAAACCGTTGAGTAAAACATCAAATCAATTCATCTCTTCAATTATTGTATTCACAACAGTTGTTACAATCTACATACAAAAGGAACATTCCCTGATGTAACTTCGCTCCTTTACAAGCAATCAACTGCAGATAACCTCAACAGTGTTTCCAAACATTGGAACGAGAATAAACACACAATGTACTTAAACAATTATCATTTTCTTTACTCGCAAAAACTCCCAAACCCACTGTTGTACAATTCAAGTCAAAGAACTACAGATCTTACCTGGTTGGAGGTTGACACTCTAGTGGACCTTCTGTCAGGTGTTGGTGTTATGGTTACCTCCTTGCTGCCTACTGGTGAGGGTGAAACTGCTGGATTCTCATTTACAACAGTTTTTTTATCTCCTGGTTCTGGTATTGGATGTATCAAGTCCTCTGGAGGTTCTAAACTAACAGGAAGACGAATCGAGTGGATGTCTCATCTTAGTTAGAACTACCTTAGGTAAGTAATCTCTCTCCAGCGGCTTTGGTGTTTGCTCTCGAGAGTCATCTGCAATCAAATGTTATGCATGTACATGTCAGCAGTTGCTTACTGGTATCCTTACTAGGTAAGTATTAGGACCTTTAATGGGTACGATTGTACCAGGTATCCACTTATCTTTTCCTCCCCTTAGATTTCTAACACGTACCGGCTGATACATGTCATATTGACGAACGCTCGGGTGGAATACGTCATGTTGAAATTTTGAAGCTGTCTGCTTCTTTTCAACTGTTCGTTGTCGACACGGTTTCACAAATGAAAGTCGAGTTTTTTGGAGTGTGTTTTAGGAAGAGTTCTGCGGATGTTATCCCAGTTGTAGTTTGTGATGCGTTCCTATAATTCAGGAGTACTTTTGCTACCATGTGTTGTGATGGCAATGGATTATCTGATTTCTTGAACATTCTCTTGTATGTCTGTACATTCGTTTCGGCCAATCCATTTGAAGAGGGGTGGTTTGGACGGCATAAGGTATGTTCAATACAATTGGATTTCAAAAATGTAACAAATTTGTTCAGAATAAATTGTAGTCCATTATCTGAGACTAACTGTGTGGCCAACCCGTATCTTGCAAATAAGGATCGTAGGACCGTGCTGAAACCAAAAGCAGTGGTGCTGGACATAGGGATGACTTCTAGCCATTTGGAGTAGCTGTCTACAACCACCAGAAAATTTTGACTTTTGCCCTCTGCATAGTCCACATGAATTCTCTGCTACGGTTCTGTAGCCCAAGGCCATAACAAAAGAGGAACAACTTTTCAGTGCCAATTGAGCATCTGTGCATTTGCTACATGATCTGACCCTTCTATGTCCTTGTCTAGCCATGGCCACCTCACCAAGGCATTCATTCAACATACTCCTGGGTAACTTTCATGGAGTTCACCAAGCATATGCGTTTGTAACGGTGTAGGAACTATGACCCGTCGTCCGCACAATAAACATCCGTCATTGACCGACAGCTCGTCTCGACGCGTGAATTACGGTTGTAACGTTTTACCAGTACGATAACTCGGCCATCCTGATAAAGTATATCCGTACACTTTCACTAGTACTGGATCTTTCCCGGACACTGAAATTTGTTTTGCATTCACCGGTAATGAGTCTATCATTGTTTTGAAAACAAAGTTTTCTTCCAGATCTGACGTGCTTGGATCGTCGACTGGAAATCTACTTAACATGTCGGTGTTTGCATTTTGTCGTGACGGACGGTATTTGATGTCATAGGTGTACCCACTTAACAACAATGCCCAACGTTGCAATCGAGCTGCCGGAATATCCGGGTCAGTAGCTTGTTATCCGAGACCAATTTGAACTTTTGGCCATACAAATACAAATGAAACTTCTTCAATCCATACACTATTGCTAATCCTTATTTTTCAATCTGTGCGTAATTTTTTTCTGCTGCACTTTGGGTATGTGACACGTTGGTGATCGGGCATTTGGTTCCGTCCATGAATGTATGGCTGAGACAAGCCCCTAACCCCTTTGGGCTAGCATCTATGTTTAATACAAGCGGTTTCGTAGGATCGTAGTGTACGAAGACTTTTTGTCCCATGAGAACGGTTTTTGCCTACTCGAACGCTTGTTCAGACTGCTGAGACCACATCCACTTCGTGTAATGGTTCAATAAGTCATGGAGGGGTGCCAGGTTTGAGGACAAATTTGGGAAAGAATTTTCCATTGTAGTTTACCATCCCCAGCAGAGATTTTGATTCGGACACATTTGTTGGTTTCTCTTCTTTTTGAATTGCCTCTACCGTGTTTTGTAATGGGCGAATCCCCTCGGCACTATAACTGTGGCCTAGATATTCAAGTCGTTCCATAAAAAATTGACATTTCACACCATTTAGTCGCACATTGTACTTCTTCAATGTTTGTAACACCTTCTTTAACACCTTCACATTGCTGATCTACAGTTTCAGTGGCTACCACTATGTCATCCATATAGCAATGGACATTTTCTATTCCTAACATAATTTTGACCATGGTTACTTGAAACTGAGACGGTGCTGTTTTTACACCAAAAACAGCCTTTTTGGAGCTAGAAGACCTTTCTGTGTGTTTAGCACTCGTAGTTTAGAGGAATCTTCATAAAGGAATAATTGATTGAATGCTCCTGTTAAATCAAGCTTGGAAAATACTTTTGGCTGTGTGCTATTCTGTGTTATGTTGGCAACAAAATCCTGAGTATTTGGTAATTTGTAATTATCTTCCTCAATTGCCTCATTTAGGGCTTTAGAGTCACCACAGACTCTTAACTGATTGATTCGGTTTGGGAACATATACTGCTGGTGAAGACCAATCACTGACTGCTACTGGTTGCAGCATTTCTGCTTTTATCAGTCTATCATACTCTTTGCCTACTTTGTCTGCCATTGAGTATGGAATTTGTCTTGCCTTCTGGAATACTGGTTTAGCATTTGGCTTTAATCTGAGTGTTGGGTGGATTATATTAGGAGGGGTGGTCGAAGTGAGGGGTGGATTATATTAGGAGGGTGGTCGAAGTGAGGGGTGGATTATATTAGGAGGGTGGTCGAAGTGAGGGGTGGATGATATTAGGAGATCGCACAAAAGGTCGAATAAAATGATATCCTGTAAAAATAAATTCGCATATTTTCAGCAGATGAGACACCTCCCGAGGCACCAACTGCATGGCACCGCAGGGCCTAACATAGGCAGAAATGTAGTCTGTCTAATCGATGTTCCCTTGAGAACATGGATACTTTTACTGAAACGAACAACCAAGCAGCTTTGAGAGTGCTTGCCAAGTAGCTTAAGCACTCAAGCAAACACTCCAATGAAATTAATGTTAATAAAGGGCTAGTTTGGCATGCGATTTTCAACACATTAAAGATTCACCTCCCGGAGACGCCTGAAATGTCAAGCCACGAACGTTGACGTCTCCGGATGTTTGTATGTATTGCAATGTACCGAATGATTCGTAGTTATGAAGAAAAGGCATTCGATAATATGACTGAAGAAAGTGAAAACAACAATTTTATTGTGAAGAAATCGTTGCGGCCTGTTCCAAGTCAAGGCATGGTTGACCAAGCCAAAAAACATGGCAGCTTCAGACCCCAGCGAGGTAACCCAGGAAATGCCTTCAGACCCGAAGAGTGAAGTGGCCGAGGATCGCGTGATGAAGGATATAAATAAATAAGGCCATTAATTATCTTCAAAAGGGGTGGTTTAATTAATCCAACCACACAATTTTAACTCTTGCATTTCCTTGGAGTTTTCTTGGTATGCATGCAAAGTTTCAGGCTGCTAGGTTTTATGGTTTTGGAGTTATGGAGGAGACACACACACTGACACACACACACTGACACACACACACTGACACACACACACACTGACACACACACTGCCTTTTATTTGTATGTGTGTGTATATATATATATATATATATATATATATATATATATATATATATATATATATATATATATATATATATATATATATATATATATATATATATATTGTTACGAATTTGGAATTCGATTGCACACAACATACAGGTTCCTTTAGTCAGATATGTCGATAAGTGCTTGTTTCCGAGATAGCTCACCTTTCATTGTTTAAATGTTCAGAAATCGATTAGATGCGCTGCGGATCGATTTAATAGTAAGGGAACAAACAATGGAGACTCCCTCCCCCTCTTCTGCGAAGAGGAAGAACCCTGCCGGTTCATGACTCATGATGTCAATAACACCCTCCCACCCGAGGTTGAGCGGGGGGATGGATCACGAGGGCATGAGTCACGCTGTGCGTGAAGAAGGGGGAGGGGCGGAGAAGGATAAGAGGAGATCTTTTTCTTTTGTTCAGGTGCTGAGTTGGAGGGCAGAGTTGGAGGAGGGAGTTGAGAGTAGCCATTCAAGAGACTGTCGGGTCCGACTTGGCTTGCGTTAGGGTTGAGGCCTTCGGAAGCTTTTTGCTTCGGCTGGCTCAGTGAGCTTCGGCTGAGGTCTGGCTCGGGAGGAGGCTTTTTGGAGGCTTTTTGCTTTGATGGTTCCGTGAGCTTCAGCTTCTGCTTGGCTTGGGAGAGCTTTTTGCTTCAAGCTGCCCTGTTTGGAAGAAAGTTAAGCCGGTCGCTCGGCTCGAGCTGCGAGTGGTGGCTTCTTCTTGGTTCGTGGAGCTCTTTGTTCTCCATTTTGGTTCCCGGCTTGGTGCGACTCATCGACCTCTTCGTGGAGGTGGTTCCTCGGGGAAGCGACGCATCGACGGGAAGGATCGGCGCCTCGTCTCATCAGCGTGTGTTGAGAAGCTCGGGAGGATTCGCGGAGCTCGGGAAGGATCACGGCGATTGGGTCCAGCTCGCTCTCGCTGGAGCCCGGGTCCGAACAACTTGAAGACCACACGAGGTGGAGAGGTTCGAGATAGGCTCTGGGTTTCAGCTCACCTGTCCTGCGAGCTCGAGCTCGTTATTGAAGGCCTCTGCCACCATTTCTTGGGTGTGTGTGTGTGCGTACGTGTGTCCGTGGGCCCGTCTCATAAGTAGGAACTGCTGTTAAGTGCAAGTGATTGTACATAATAAGTAGACGGTTGTAGTTCTTTTGTCGTGCTTTTCTTGCTTGTATAATTGCATTCGTGTTTTGCCTTGTTTAATTGCATACGTGCTTTATTATAATAAATGTCCTTGTGTGAATGTAAACCTGTTCGTTGCGTCCATTCCCTCATTGAACTGCCCCATCTTGCACTCGGAATATAATTGGTTTTTAAATAGCCGATAAATAGAATCGGGTCCGGCGAGGTCTGGCGATAATACCCGCTCGGTTATCCCAGAACGGAACGGACCGCTTAAGCGGTTCGTGTCCAAGTAGGCCTTCGCCGAGGTACGGTCGCTTGGTAGGTTACCCACCTGGGAACTTTGGTATATCGATATTCGGCGATTGACCCTATTTCGCGCGGGTAAAATACGGACTGGGTCGTGGTGGGATTAAAAACCCACCCGTGACTGGTTTCTGGTGTTGTTCCAGAAAGTCACGACTGGATTGTCCGTTCGGTGGGCGAAGCGACCGCAATTGGTTAGACGTGGTCGTTCGCACGCCGACGGGCGGGAATTCAACAACTATATATATATATATATATATATATATATATATATATATATATATATATATATATATATATATATATATATATATATATATATATATATATATATATATATATATATATATATATTGTTGCGAATTCGCGCCCACCGGCATGCAATCGACCACGTAACTCGAATCGCGGCACGTCGCCCACCGGACGGACAATTCAGTCGTGACCCTCTCGGAACAACGCCGGAGCTAGTCACGGGTGGGTCTTTCGACCTCACCACAATCGTGCCAATCGGCCACCCGCGTAGGATAGGGTTGTTCGCCAAACTCGACCTACCTAAGTACCTACGCAGATGGTTAATCGGGCGATCGTACCGCGCCGCAGGTCGACTTTGGACACGAACCGCTCAAGCGGTTCGTTCCGTACTGCAGAGATAACCGAGCGGAGTTATCGTCGACCTCAACGGTTCAGATTAGTTACCGGGAACTTGCACCCACTACCAATCTCTTACGCGATGCAGGATGGAGAGTCAATAAAAAGAAGGGAGACGAAGCAGAGCGGGAACAGTTCAACAAGCAAGCATTTTATTGCGCGACACACGGACACAAAGCAAGCATGTATATTCAGTCATATAGTTCTGCAACAAAAGCAAATGCAGAGCTACAACCGAATAAAAGCAAGGGTTTATTTACATGCATGGCAACACTTACACAGTTTTACTTAACAGACGGCGCCACCACAAGCATTTACACAAAAAGCAAAGGAAAAAGAAAGCCACCGTCATAGGCGAGGAGGAAGACAGGTCTGTAGACCAAATGTACGTGAATCCTGGAGGATCAACCAGGCCCACGAGACCGAGGAGGTCTTACCCGCGTCCTCGTGACGCGATGGCGGGCAAGCCGCAATGTTCGCGCCGCTGCTCCCCGACTCCGTGGTCGGCGAGTCCTCTCCGGTGTGCTCCGCGCGAGCGGTCCCGTTGGCACCACGTTTAGGGTGGGGGGGGAATGGGGGCCCCCTCGGCACTATCTCAGCGCGAATGGGGGGGGGAATCGTTGATGCTCAGGGAGAGGGGTATGGCTGGCTGGCCTGGATCCCGCGATGGGTCGAGCGACCCCCACACCGCAACCTCGTCGCCCTCCGCCGTCTTCCATGCAATTCCTCCGCAACTTCTCTCCAAGCTCAACTCACGCCCTCAACTCACGCCCTCAACTCACGCCCTCAACTCACGCCCTCAACTCACGCCCTCAACTCACGCGCGCGAGTCGCCTTGCGCTCGTATCTTTATAGGTCTCAGGAGGAGCCGATATACAAATATGCGGATCAAAACGCGATTGGAGGCGGGCCACGCCACCCTCTGTTCAGCCATTGGTCGGGCAAAAAGGGGTGTGAACCTCCCTTGATCTGCATATTTGCATAAACCGACTTCACATACACGCGCTTGGAGGCAGGGCCAAGCTGCCTCGCGTTCGCCCATTGGACGGAGGGGAAGTGGGTGTGAAGCATTTTGGATCCGAATTTTCCCCTCGGAAAGGCCGCCATTCGCGCTCGCGGCTCGGTGCGTTTGGCACCAATCGCCGAACGGGCCCAAGACAGCCCGACGTTCAGTGTTCACAGATGGTGCGGTTGTTGGTTGTGAAGGAGAAAGGCGAAGGTGGTGGAGGGTTTTCTGTGTGGTTTGATGGTTATGGTGTCGTTTGGGATTGGCGGTGAAGCGATGTTTGCGGGATGGAGTTGTGAAGGTAAAGATAGTGGCTGTTTGCGTTGTTGGCGGCTTAATGGTCGAAAATAACAATAGAGAAAGAAAAAATGGCTAACTGAAGGATCGCAGCCCGAATGGATCACATAAATTCCCTCTATACAACGGGTGTGGGCTAACTACACATGGACTTATCGAGATATCTCACCTGAGGACTCTTTATGGTGTTATGCGAATTTCCACAACCGTAACAATATATATGTATATTGTTGCGAATTCGCGCCCGCCGGCGTGCGATCGGCCGCTCGACTCGAATGGCGGCCGCCTCACCCACCGGAACGGACAATTCAGTCGTGACCCTCTCGGAACAACGCCGGGAGCTAGTCACGGGTGTGAGTTTAACCTCACCACAATCGTGCCAATTGCCCATCCGCGCAGGATAGGGTTGCTCGCCAAATTCGACCTACCTAAGTACCTGCGTGAGTGGTCTACTGGGCGATCGTACCACGCCACAGGCTGACTCTAGACACGAACCGCTTAAGCGGTCCGTTCTGTGCTACAGTGATAACTGAGCGGTGTTATCGTCGGCCTTAACGGTTCCGATTAATTACCGGGCCTTTTAAACCCACTACGAACCCATTACGTGATGCAAGATGGAGATTCAACCAAAGGAAAGGACGCAGCGAAACGGAGAACAAGTTCACACAATGCACATTTATTTCACACAGAAGGCACATAATGCACATCTATACAGCAAAAGAAAAATGCACATAAAACAGTTAAAACAATAGAAGCAAATGCAGAGCTACAACTGACTATACACGTACACACGTCAACACTTAAAACAATACTGCTTGAGCCAGACTGGCACCACCCACAGACATTTACACAAAAAGCAAAGGAAAAAAAAAAGAAGTCGCGACTTCCCTTTCCGTGGCTGGTGAGTCCCTCTCCCACGACCGTCAGCGTGGTCACGCCTGGCCCCTACCTCTCTCGCGGCCGGCGAACCCTCTCCGGCACTCCTCGTCCGGACGCGCAGGTCCAACCTCACAACCGGCACTGCCGCATCTCCCGTTCGTGCCTCCGTTCACAGGTCACTCGCCAAGCCGCGAGCGCAGGACCTCTTCCCCCGACAAGTCAAGCAGACAGGAAGCCTCAAAGACAACTTCTCTCTTAGGAGACGGGAAGCCTCAAAAAACCAACTCAACTCTGGAGACAGGAAGCCTCGAAGAACCAACTCAACTTCCTCAACTCAACTTCACTCCCCAAGGTCCGTGCTGTCCGCCTTTTGTAGCGCGGGGCTCCGCCCTTCGCTCTGCCCCGTTTTCGGCCCCGCCTCCCTTCGAGCTTCTTGGAGAAGCCTCTCGAAGGGGGGCGTGCCCTCTCGCTCTCCCTCCACCCCGCCCCGTGCGGGGGCCGAGGGAGTCAGTTTTTGGCTCAGGGCCAGAGAATTATTCCCCCAAAAAGAGGCCCCCACCTTTTCTCACCTTTGACCCCCGGCTCGGATCGCACTTCCCCCACACCGAGCGCGGATAATTTAAACAGGAGAAACAGGCGGGAAAACCCCCGAGCATCGTTGTTGGTTTTTGTTTGTTTCTTCGCGGAGATCGTAACCGCACGGGGCCTATTGAATGGCGAGTGGCGAAGACGTGGTAGCGTAGATGGTGGAGGTGGCGTGGTTGTAGTGTAGTTGGCTCTGTGGTGGGGATGGCGTGGTTGTTGCGATGCTGTTTGTTTGAAATATAAGATAGAACAGAAAAATGGCTAACTCAAACCGTCGCAGCCCGGATGGATCACATAAATTCCCTCAATACAATGGGTTTGGGCTAACTGCACATGTACTGACAGATATCTCACCTGAAGGCCCTTTATGGTGTAATGCGAATTTCCACAACCGTAACAATATAAATGTACACTGTATGTATATAAATATATATGTATATATTGTCGCAGTGGTGTCGGCCAAGGTTAACCCCCAACCCTAATTGTGGCGACGGGTGGTTAACACCGCCAACCCCCAGATGGGTGAGCGGTTCCTTATTTATAGGAGGCGGACACGTTGATCCTCAGAGATTATAATGCATGCGGGAGGGGCAGGGGTGCAATGGCGGAGCGACAGAAGCATGGGGATGGATGCACAGCACAACACGGGATTTTATACTCAAAGACCACTACAAATACACGGATACATTTTATTAAAATGAACACATTTAATGAAAATAACAAATATTTACAAAGGACAATAATTCAAAAGGTAATGATAAAAATGAAGTGAATAAATCCTAAAGTCGAGGTGTCTCTTCATACACACTCAAATACAGACAAAGGGAAAACAAAATAAAAAGAAAACCCATCCTTTTGAGTATTCTTGTATATAGCTTGGCCCAGAACGGATCTTTGTGGAATTTGCAATCGACACGGCTCCACCAGCACATGCAGACGCACACAAAATGTTTCCTCGTCGCTTCTCTCATAGCAGGACAAATGCACGCCGACAATCTGCGAGCGGCACTCAACACCAAGGCTCAGAGCCGCACTACAGTCGCTTCATGCATCGATTATCCTCACCGGCCCGCTATGACGTACACAAGGCTCGGGGTCCATTTCTCATGATTCAACCAAGAGCCAAAGGCCGGCATCTTGCTTCGTGCATGTGATCACCCTGAACTCCCGTCTCCTCTCACATGCGCTCTCTCTCGCCTCTCAAAATGCGCAACCAACCCTTACTCTTCGATCACACCTATCAATCCTCCACCTCCTGTGCGTGACCTACTCACATGAAACCCTGGAAGGCGGGGCGTTCACCCTCTCGGCATGCCTGACTCCACCACTGCTACTTTCAGTGGCGACAATAAACCATTTTCTCCCCGATGTAAAATGCATGTTAAATATTGTGACGTCCACGGGACTTTAACAGTCCCGCCAACGTAGAATGAGCCGAAACGATGGAGGCGATTTATTTGTTTATAACCCAAACATGGCGGTTCTAATCGCTCTACCGCAAACGGGACGAGGAAGGTGGCACGAGTCACTTTTCACTGAGTTGATGATGTTTATTTGTTTTTATTATTACCAGAAATAACAAGACTCGGCAAGAAGAGGGATCCGGGGCGATTCGACGGGATGGTGTGGGATCGGGCGTGGGCAAAAACACAGACAATTCCAATGAATATACAGTTCTCAATCCCTCTAAGGCGCCAAGCACACGCACACACACACACACAAAACGTAGCTATCTCTGGTGGTCAGGCTGGACCGTGGTGTGGACGCAACTGTCCCTGGATCGGCGCCGGACGAGCCGGCCTTGCTCTCGCCAGGGCGGGAGGGGGGGGCAGGAGAAACCGCGGTGCTGTCGACCTCCTGGTCCTGGCCCAAGTCCGCCCACAGCCGCCAGGGAACCAGCTCCCGCGCCAAGCCGCGAGCAGGAGAGGGAGGCAGGTCCGCCCGCCGCCCGACCCCGCACTCCGAGTCAGCAGAACCCCCGAGCCAACCGAGGTGAGGCACGAGGCTCGGCAAGGCTCCCAGACACGATCAAGAGCACGATCGACTCAGCACAGCAGCCACGACGCTCTCTGCCGCCACAGCTTCCACACCAAAAAAACATGATCGTTCTGGTTGTAATCTTCTTCTTCCTTTTCGACCCCGAACAGAACCTTTTTATCCTTCGTCCTCGTCACTCCCAATCGAGCCGTTTATTGGCCCACCGCCATCGCCTTCCGCCAATCGTGATCACGGGGCGGAGCCATCCGCTGCACTGTCCTGTGACGTCACGGCCAGTCTTCAGAGAATACCAAAAGGGGTTTACACAGACACCCTTACCCTATCCCGTGTCCCTATCTAATTACGTGACATTTATCATTTCCCCCTTGAAGAAATGAACATTTACTAGACAACTTATCACCACTGAATTACTACTTATTACATCGAGATCCTGGTAAACTCGAACAGCATGGCATACCTAATTAAACATCCTAATTACCCTTTGAATGCATACCCCCCCTCAAACGTAACAATATTATTGGTACTTTCAGCAAAGCATAGCCCTTTGTATGTTATGAGCTGAGTACATGATTGACCACATGCACTGCCTCATCAGAACGTTTTAGTGCCTCTAAATGTGGAAACACACTCTGGAGCGATAACTCTGTGTACAAGTTGTTAATGTCAGATAGAGACAAGTCACGTCACATCCTCTCAAGTCACACCCATCAATCATCCCTCGGGGGTGTGACTTCACCTGTTGTCACCCTTTGAAGGCAGGGCTTTCCGCCTGCTTGTAGTTATTTTAGAGACGTGTTCCCCCAACTTTATTGCCAATTTAGAAATATAAAAACACAGAGAAAAATCACAGAGGGGTGATTACATTCTGAGGAAGCTTATTCTTAAACCCTAGCTAATTAACATGACACCACCCCCCTCGTGTGGTGACACGTAAAACTTAAGCTCACAGGTTCCCCACTTATTTACATCGAGATGCCTCCTACACGTCCAGGGACCAAGCAACTCTACACAATGCTATGTTCCCCATTAAATTCTTTCATCTACCCCCACAACCATAACAACATATATATTTTTTACAACTGTTATATGTATTTTTAACCAATATACACGGTGAAGTCTCGGTCGACCCTTGTGAATACGTCTATTAATTAAGTACCATCATTTGAATGTGAGGGCTATTCTGTGCTTCTATGAAGTTTTTAATTACATCGTATTGGACCATGAGTAATCTATAAATTACATATTATTGCACCATGACTATGTCTCGACCTTTCAGTTTGACCTTTAGACCTTTCGGACCATTAAATCATCAAACCTTTAGACTTTTTTAATAAGTAATGCACCAACTCCACCCACCCGGAAGGTGGTGTGACAGCACGTACACTGAGTGCAGGAGCTCTCTTCCATCCGTAAAGCTTGCATGCAATGCAGCCATGCAGTTTGTCGTCGACTTGTCGTCATTGAAGTACGACAAACAGTAAATAACATGGGTGATTAAAAATGTATTTTTTAAAATGTAAATTTTTTTTTTAATGTACATTTTAAAAATATACAAAAACAAGCAATGAAACCTTTGTTTTTTTTTGTCATGTAAAAGGATGTTGGGATGATGTATTATCTATCTATCTATATATTACTAAAACTCTCATCTTGTGTATATATATATATATATATATATATATATATATATATATATATATATATATATATATATATATATATGTATGTATGTATGTATGTATGTATGTTCCCGAAAAACAGCCAATACGATGCAGGATAGCGCAAAAATTTTAGTGCCACCTTACTCATCATTCTCATGCGGTGTAGATTATCTAGTTTCGTTCAAATCGGACAACGAAAAAATTATTTAATAATCAATTCCCAATTCAGTCAAGTACTCTTCGGGAGAATTTGATCAATGCAAACAACCTCAGCAGTATAGTTCGCTGGAATTATCTTTTTTTTTTTCTTGAAATGATTTATTTAAAAATCTCAAACATTTAGTATAGACAAAGAACGGTTTATTTTTAAGCATAAAATAAACCGACATTTTGATCTAATACTTCAGGTATGGGAGCATGGGTGTTCATACTTCCGTGTTCATTAATAAATAAAATTGTGTTTAGAAGATTACGCACAATAATTTCTTCGACTTTCTTTTCTCCGTTTTTTTTTTTCACAATGACGCGCAATATCAAGTTTCGTTCAAATCGGGCAACGAAAACATATTATTAAAAAAATCAATTCCCGATTCAGTGAAGTACTCTTCGGGATTATTTGATTAATGCAAACAACCTCAGCGGTACAGTTCGCTGGAGCTATCTTTTTTTTCTTTGAAATGATTTTTTTATCAACCGCTGTCACAATGGGAACCCAAGTAAATTCACAGGTCGTCTCATATATACATATATATATATATATATATATATATATATATATATATATATATATATATATATATATATATATATATATATATATATATATATATATACATACAGAAAAATTACAGGCACAGACAGGGAATTGAACCCAGGTCCTCTGGCAAACTGGACCAGAGCTCTGCAATCTGAGCCATCTGGGCAAGCTATATCTGGACTGAGCAACGCAATTCTTCCACATGTACAAGTGCCAATCTCTTTCCCCCCACTGCTTCCAGGGCACTTGCTGCCATCCATAGGAGCAGTGAGGGCCTGTTCACAAGAGGGTCTTCCCCCAGTGGGGGGGCAATTCCATGTCTGCAATTCATCACCACAGGGGGTGCAGTAATATAATTATAAATGAACAGGATGGAATAAACATTATAAATATATGTGGAAAAATTACTCCCAGACCAAGAATTGAACCCAGGGTCCCCTGGCAAACCATACGAGTGCTCTGCCATCTGAGCTATCTGGGTGACTTTCTGGCAAAGCAACGCAATTCCTCCACATATAGAAATGCCCCTCTCTTTCCCCCACTGCTTCTGGGGCACTCGCTGCCAACCATCGGAGCAGCAAGGGCCTGTTCACAAGAGGGTTGTGGTTGTGCCTGCAAAATGATGTGTGTGCGTGTGTGTGTGTGTGTGTGTGTGTGTGTGTGTGTGTGTGTGTGTGTGTGTGTGTGTGTGTGTGTGTGTGTGTGTTTTAACTGTTTCATGGTTCACTGGTCAAATTCAAACATGGAAACAATGAAAATATTCACTAAGATTGCAAATGGATGGAGGGATGGACAGGTAACAACAACCATAATTCAAAGAAAGATGTACAGATAGTTTCGCATGATAATTTATTGTGACTATCCCAACCTTGCTTACACATGTTTTCGCATGTCATCCTAACATCCTTTAACATTAAAAAAAGTTTTTTTCTAACTTGTATCTATGTGTTACCAATTTGAGCATTTTTTTTTTATTTGAGAAAGAAGGTGTTGCTCTGCTTTTCTATCATTACAACAGACATTTTATAAATTGAGGATTGTCAAAACAGTTTTTGACCCTGACGTACAGTAGAGATAAATCTTTCCCTCAAGTAATGCAACTCAGAATGATGCAACGGTTCAAAATTTCAATCCCAAATTCAAATACCACCAATCTCAGTGTCATTTTGGTTTGACTGTCCGCTCTGACTCGGTGAGGTTGGCCATTCAATTCTGACCTAGGCTGATTCAAAGTAAAGACAATACCTGCTGCTTCATTGCTTGATGCTCAACATTTAGAGAATAGAACATGGATATATTGTTACGAATCTGGAAGCCATGAGCACACAACATACAGGTCCTATAGAATAGTTATATCGGTAAGTATGTGTTTTAGTTAGGGTCCCCATCCCTTGTTTAATGGGTGAATAAATGTACATGCGCTGTGAGTTATTTTGATAGTTAGGGTTTTTACCTCACTCACAACAACAACTACGGCTCCATCTCCAACTACAACAATGATAACTCTCTGCTCCCGGCATTCTCCGCGCGCTCGCTGGTATGCGGGCGTGTTCGGAATTCATTCGGGGATGGAATTCCATTCCCAAATATGGTCATGAACCGATTCGCTTGGCTGCGCGCCAAGTAAGGGAATGCGTTCTGTCCCACCCAACGATGAGCGGACTGAATTCCATTCCCAAATATGGTGATGAATTGGTTCGCTTGGACCGCGCCTGAGAGCGAGCCATGCCTGAGCGAACCGCGCCCGAGAGCGGGTCACGAGGAGCGAACCGCGCTCGAAAGCGGGTCACGAGGAGCGAACCGCGCCCAATAGCGATAAAAGGGACGTCGAGCGAGGGAATCTGCCAGAGCGCGTGAGGATCTGCTGGAGCTCGACTCGTACGAGGGCCGTCAAGGGTGTGAATACTTGGTAACTCGCCACATGGAGCTCTAGGTATGTTGAAGATTGGCAAATAACCCTGTACCACATGGTGGAATTATTGACGACTCGCGGTCCGGTAAGGGACCCGTACCTGTCGGAGTTTTCCGAAGGGTACGATCTCGATTCCGGGTGTTCGGTACTGCTCCACCTAGCTGTTGTGCTCGCGGCCAATACCTGGTCCGCAACAATATGCTATGGGTTGGTATCCTATTGGGGGAGATCTCCCCTTAATTACCCCACTGATTACAGAGAAAGTGACATCACAAGATGGCATTGCTGACACTCAGAGTGCGCTGAGAAGTTACATCACTTCCCCAAAGGTCCCTGGATGTGTTTGAAGACAAGTCCGATGTTGTTTAATGTCTGTCTGCATGTAGCAGCTCTTTCCTTAGCCTTCATGATGATTATGATGCACCATACTCTTTTCAGAGCATGAGTACTGCTACAGCAGTTTCTTGGCAACGGTTATGCTGAGTGGTTTGCCATTGCCTTCCCAACATTGTTTGTCCTTGCTCTATCCTTTTAAATACTGAGCATCAAGCAAAGAAGCAGAGAGAGTACCTTTTTAAAAGTCTTTGGTATGACTCCACCGGGGTTTGAACCATCGACCTCCCAGACTCAGAGTGGACGCTCTCACCATTACGCCACCGAGTCTGATTCCCTTAACCTGTAAGATTTATTTAGATGTGCTTGTAAGAAGGTTTGGACTGGAAATGCCCCAATTCCCCGTACCACATACATTTTTATTCGGAGCCTCAGCTGGACCGGTTATGTTGATCGAATCATTACAAAATTTATGTACTGGACCTTTGTTGTAATTCTCTCAATTATTCGAAAGACTCAGCAAAAGTCTGAATGAGAAGCTATATAATAAGCTCAGTTGAGGAATTTTTCATTCTTCAGGATAATTCTCTCAGCGACAATTCACAAGTGCCATCCATCCATCCATCCATCCATTGGGACCATACTCTGTGCAGAGTGTTGGTGCTGCCTAAGTCGTCTCCTTGGCTATCGGGCACTGTCCTGGATGGGTCGCCACTCCGACACAGGATACCAGCATGCTGGCATGCATTTCGCCGACCTCGGAAGGATGACAGGCAAAGTCAACCCCACCTGGTATTAATTCAACAGCCAAGGGGAATTTGAACTCAGGGTCTTCGGATCTCAAGCCCACCACTCTAACCATTAAGCCAACACCAGGCATATTCACAAGTTGCAACTGCAAAATGAACAGCATTGAGATTTGAAATCTTCATTATTCTCCATACTAATCAAATTTAATCACCTCTGACTTATTTGTTTTGAAATTTGAAGGAACAAAAAATCAGTAGGTATGTTTTTTTGAGGGCAATCATCATTGTCCGTATTACAGCACAAGGCTGTGGGGTAGCACCATTGCCTGAGGGTGCAGCTGTGTTGCTGATGCAATGCCCTCTACTGTTTAGTGCAGGAATTTGTAATTTGTTCAGGGTGCCGGTGATAGCTGGCTTACTCTCTGCGAGGGACACCGTGGGATTTTTAACGTCCACCAATGAATGCTGGCAGACGGAACGCCTGTTTTATGTGAAACAATGGGATGACAGTTTATAGCTGGGTCGGGATTTAAACACAGGTTAGATAATTTAGAGGTGAGTGTGTGTACCTCAAGGCCACCCCACTAACCCCTTTGATGGCAATGATAAAGTCACAAATGCCATTGAAGACTATTTTGAGGACAGGTGAGAGAAAAGCTGATACTACTTGAGTGGATAAAAGATATTGGAGAAATTTGGAAGAAGTTTCTTGATCTTGAGGAAAATAATTTTGAAAAACATCCAATTCAACCTTTTGTATTTTCTTTATCTTCTTCACAGGTTCTAAACATCATTGCCAACCATCAAATGTACTGTATTTCCTTTCAAGATTTATAAATAATTGTTTTAAACTTGCAAGTATGCTCAACATGAGAAGAGATCAGTAAGTTTATGTTGCAATCGAAATTTTAAGAACCGTTTGTTATTTGTGACCAAGTTCAGGAAAATGAAGCAAAACTTTCTTGAGTTTTTGCAGGTGAGAACAGTGTTTAGGTCGATGCTCATGGCTAAGCTTTAAGAGCAGTGTGGCTTTGAGGAATACGGACTCCAAGATATAATTAGCTGCAGAAAACTAATTTTATCTTTCGTTGCTCTTTTGGTGTTTCATTTCTGATCTAGTGAATCATGGTTATCAAAATAAGGAATTATAAGGCCCGAACAGCCAAATAGCCCAGGGGGAGATACACTCCAAATCGAAATTACTTTTATCACTTGAGTTGTAGCTGGTTGCTGTTCCCTGAGAATAGATCCTTCAAAGCAATGATTTTAAAATTATGTTTTTGATTTGCTTTCAGAATGAAGAAGTTGGTGGCAGACATCATCCAAGTACAGCCAGGTGAAACACTCCTCGATATTTTAAAGACACCGGCCTCAGATGAACAGGTGAGTCCATCTTGAAGAAAATGTCGCTGCGGAACATTTCCCTGGACATTATTGAGCCGATGTATGTAGAATAGGGCAACAAGATGTATTCGGAAGGGAAGTAGTGAGTGCAGTAGTTGCAGTTTGGTGGATATGGATACGTTGAAAGGCTTGGATGTGTACGTGAAATTGTGTGTTTGTTATGCTTTGTATTAAGGAATGAAATTTGATTCTGTGTAGTTTTTAGTATTTTGTTTATCCTGTATTTTTGATTATTTGTGATCTTGTATATAATTAAAGGAAAAATTAAATCGTATTTTGAAAAGACTCAGGGACCCATGGAACAATCCCGCATTGTAAAATGTGACTTCAGGTCCTCAACTCTCCTCCAAAACCCTGTCTTCACCCTCCCCATCCTGACCCTAAGGTGGCAATCCCCTCCCCACTTCAAGCCTTGAAACCCCTGCCCCACCCACAACCCACACCAACTCCTCAACCTCTCCCTCCCCCAAATAGAAAGTCATCAACCCTCCCCCCAATTCCCCCAAATGCTTCAACCTCTCCCTTCCCACTCTGTCCGATCTTTGCTCTCCCCCCCCCTCCCCCACCCCCACCACCCCAACTCTGTCCTATTTTCACCCTCCTCCCGTTTATAAAAGCAAACAGGCATTCCCACATCGATAATTACATATTTCTTCATTACCTCATCAAAACAGCGGAATATTTAACGCTTTCCCCTTCCCTATCATGCTATCACCGACTTCAGAGAAACCGTGAATCACAATCCCACGAGATATGTGGGAACCCCGTGGAATTGCAACATAAACGACCCAAAACCAATTATCGTCTTTGTGATGCATATATATATATATATATATATATATATATATATATATATATATATATATATATATATATATATATATATATATATATATATCGTTAAAGGTAAATAATGACCGATGTTTTCTCTTACAACGTCGCGATACTCTTACAACGTCGGAAGTCGTCGGACAAAGACCTTTATAACAAGACAATTCAAAATGACCCCTGGGTTTTATGGTTCCTGGTGGAGTTGTTTAAGACAAAATATTCTGAAATGATCGCAAGGACCCACGTAACTTCCACGGTAAAAACCCTTCTTGAGTGAATGCCACAAAGTTATTTGGGCGGTGTATAGATAACAGACCACTGCCTCGATTGCTGAGGCCTATAAGTACTGTGATCTTTACAAGGCCTGGGATGCATATCGGCTCCAACCTTTCAATATTTGATGATTCCTTTAACAGTCGCTTTCATCATTTTACACTGAAGGGAAAACTTATCGGGAGGGCATGGCGATTGTGAATATGACAGCTCAGAAGATATATTTGTCTTCGCACAACATTAAGCACCAACATGGCGCCTGTATTATTATTCAGGATGAATTTGTGGGTGGAGTCAGGCCAGCTATCCAACCAATTGGTGAAACAGAATGTTACGTACGCACGCACACACACGCGCGGACAGAAGAACAAGCGTATTATTACACACAGAAGATGGATGATATTCCTTCTGGGTAAGATTAATACATGATTCATTGGAGGTATTTCTATGTGAGGTGTCTAACATCATCTGATATTATTCTTGTGGTTGTCGTATTGACAGCAAATATGGGGAAGTACATGAGAGGTTTGTACGTTCTGCTGAATTTCAACTACATACTTGCATGATAAGGAGACTAATTCTTTGGATTATAGTTAGGTTGACTCATTCTCATGATTTGAGGTCTGAACGAATGGTACAGAGGTAGCACACTTACCTTTCAGCTGTTGAGTCGGGGTTCGTTCCCGACCAAGCTGTAGACTGTCAGATTGATGCTTCGAAGGTAGGGCATTGCATCACAATTTGGGCTATCCCTCGGATGAAGCCCTGGTTGTCTTCATCTGAGGGACAGCCAAAAAGATGGGCCAAAAACTTGGTGGTAGTAGTAGTAGTAGTAGTAGTAGTCGTAGATTGGAAGAACAAAAACAGACGTGCCAGATATCTGTGAATTATACTATTTAAATTTTTTGCTTTGTACGAGTAATTGGTTGAAATGGAGTGAAGTCAATTTTATTTTTCCCTACTAATCTATGCCATTAGTAGGTCATGTCTTTATATGGTGATTCAATGTGTTAAAAGGTGTTTTGGGAAGAAAAAAAACACCTTTTAAAACCCATTCTTTAAAAAAACAAGGACAAATGTGTCCAAGAGCAGCGTCCTAAAGGTTTTGTCGGCTAAAAAAAACAACAAAAACAACAACAACAACTTCCGCTATTTCGTCACGTGCCTTGATAAAGCCAATAGCAAGACCCGTCATAATGTATTTACGTATTTACGATATATCCTGTATTTACGAAATAAATAGTGTATTTACGAAATTACAATACGATAAATGGAATAATCTTTAAATAGTAACGTGAACTTTTCGAAACCTTAAAGCAAATGTCCGAATATATTTAAAAGTTCATGATAGACGCTCTCAAAAGGCACCGTCAATGCGAGGATGTGTATATGTGCTTCGTATGTAAGGAGATTCGGATCTTGTATATACAAGAGCTGAGTCCTAGAGGTTAACGTTTTGTCTTCACAAGAAGAACAAGAACAACAACAACAACAACAACAACAATGCCGAGCTCTCTATGAGCAGCATTCGCTTTGCGAGACGCTGCTAAAAAAATTATTTGCTATCTTCACTTTTTTATGTCTCAGTCCACGATGGCATTCCTGAAGAAAAGAAAATTCAGAATTCGACTCCCATGCTTCTGAACAATAACACCAGCTTCGGAAATGATCATCATGTACAAGTGATGCGACTTCGTATCACCGGCCAAGTCGATTAGACCCACAGTTGATTGCATTTGACTGTAAACCCACATCCTGCTCAAGCTCAGACTCAATTACGCACCACAAAATGTTCCAGGAAACCAATTTCGGATCATTGCAATATTATGTGATGTTAATAATTTCAATAGTTGTGATCAACATGACGTGGAAAAAAAACAAAACATTTCAGAAAGCAAAACACTTGCCTGGGCCTGAGGTTCACATTGACATTTTAAGGCTATTTTGTGGTGTTTCATTGGTTTACAACTACCGGATTAACACGGTCATTTGAATATTGATCATACAGGTGTGTGTATATCTATGGACAAGGGACATGTAGATTTGGCAATTGCCTGGCTCTGATTTGCTCGAAACGAATGTTTCAGAGCCATTTCCTAGGATTGCAGTTTGATCAACGTCATCGTAACCACGTCTGATCAAACTGTCCAAGCAAAGCCCACGCTAGCGTGGGGAGCATTGACTTGTGCGCTTTGCTTAAAAAGCTACAACTGTTGTAGTCATGGAATGAATCGGCAGTCGTTAATGTGAATGCTGACGAATTATGCCTCATTCATTAGCTGTTTCATCAAAAGTGTCTTGAATACACGACGGTTTAGGGGCTATTCTGTTTTCCCTTCTACCTTCCTGGGCAGTATGAAAACCCCCTCGCATCAACACATCAAGCAAGTACAGTGAAATCTCACTCCAAACATTGAATAACACAGGACTTCACCAGAGCCATATGTGTGATGACCACATTGCCAATTCGGCATTCATAAATCGACCCGTGCCTCCACCTTTCCTCTGAACCCGTCTAGCCTGCTCCGACATATTCTGCTCTGACCACCACTCGCAGCCAACCCTTCCTCCTCGCCCAACCACAACCCCCACCCGTGCCTCCACCTTTCCTCCACACTCTCTTTGTGTTTTTTTCACCCCTCCACCTCACCCCACCTTCCCTACCAACCAATCACATAGCTATGCACCATACATCTCTGTGGTTTCAACATCAAGTGGTTTGTAATCTAATCTTGTAGATTTTTCCCTCCAGGTAGCCAGCTCATCTCCAGATGTCAACTGTTTAACAGAAGCCTTTCCTTCATGGGATATCCCGGACTCACTTGTCTTGCTCCATGGTTATTCCGTTGACGACTTTTACAAGCCCAGTGCTCATGTTGATGATGCTCTATCAAGATCTCCATTTTCCAGAGCCCCTGTGATTATTGTGATTGTGTGTGAAAGCTTCTCAGACAACTTGGACTTCCCGCTATCCCTCTCAACCTAACTCTTTTTTCCTCTGTGGCAAATTCAACTCCCATCATTCATGATGGCTTGGCATCGGTCCTCAAACCATGAAGTTGCAGCTAAGTGTTTCTGTGACATTTCAGATGGCACCTGTTGTCTGCATGGGCTGAGGTGATTGCCAGAAAGCAGCTTGCCTTTGAGAAGTGTCCGTTTATCTTTGTGCTTGTTTGACTTCTATGGACTCCTGGACTGCTGAATGGAATGAGTTGAAAACTGGTGGTTGTACTCAGGGTGTGCCCGAGAGGGTTTGAGGCGGTAAAAAATATCAGTCTCGGGGGTTCAGGGTGGGGGCACAACCCCAATCTTCTCCATGTAAATGTGAATGGCATAGTGCCGCTGCCAGTGGGAGCTTGTATTACAACTCATTCTCTATCACGTTCACTGATTATAATATTGTTTCGATGAAAACTTTCGAAATTGGGGAATTATCCCGTCTGTAAGAACAAGTTTTTCGCGAGTTACCCTAAAATAATATATAAAGAACAAAGTTTGTTATTTGCGAAAATCGAAGATTTTTCAAGTTTATTGGTTGGCGGCATGCGTTATTCTGTCCGTCTGCCTGTCTGTTTGTCTGTTTGTTACTTACAAAGTCAATGATTTTTCAAATATATTGGTCAGTCTTTTGTTATTCTGTCTGTCTGTTGGGTTGCCGAAATAGGTGACCCTTATTGTCAGTAATTCTGTCTGTTTGTTTGGATGTTTGTTCGTTTGTAAACAGGGGTGGATTTTGGCCAAACTCGGGTGGGAGGTACATCTTATGACCTAGTGCTTTGGAAATTGTGATGGTTGCTAGGGACGCTTTGGTTCCCTAGCAACAACCGAAAAACCTTCAAAATTGGTACCGTTCACGCGAAATCAATTCCGAAAGCCATTATCCCACGTAGGGTTATGAAATTTGGCGCGAATGATCTACATGTGATGCTCTATCAAATATATTCCTTTTATCGTGATATATGGAATACTTTACCCGCAGCGCCCCCTACAATTAGGGTATGCGCGAAAATTGGCGAAAATTGAAGGCCCCCTAGCGACCAGGTGAGTGCATCGATACGAATGAAACTTTGCAGATTCATGGTACTCAATGAGTACTACAACTTTTCCTCAGAACATATTGACCGATTTCGCTTAGGTCAGGGGTCAAAGGTCAATTAGTGCAAAAATCGATAATATGCGAGAGCTGGAGGTGCCTTCGTGCCAAATGCTACTCCTCCTAGGGTTATGGTCGGATGGTCATGAAAATTCACACTAATCGTCTGGAATACATTGTGCACAAACAATCAAGCCGGATTTTCGATTTAGATCTTTGTTCACCCTTAGCACCCCCTCGAACTTTGGGGATTTCCGATTTCAATCCGTATTTTCGGTACTTTTCATTCAAATGGATACCGAGCAGTTATCAGTCAATGAAACTGGATGAGATTTGATATGCATAATCTTAAGGTGATTCCCTATCCACTATATGACATCCATTTTGCTCTATATCTTATAGTTTTCATGCTCGGCGACCCATCGCCACCTACCGGCTTGTCTGTCTGTTTGTCTGTCTGTTTGACGCCTCCAAGTCACAATTCCAAACCGATTGTCATGAAACTTTACCAAGTTGTAGAGGTAGTCTCAACTGAGAAACCCATTGATTGAGGTCAAAGGTCATCCTGAGGTCAAATTTCTAAAATCGTCATTTTTCACCTGATTGACTTGAAAATTAAACAGTAATTACATCGTCCATCACTGAATTGGGAAAGCCACTATTTTTGAGATCAAAAGGCAACAGTCAACTCAAGGTCAAACTTCTAAAAACATCAAATTTCATCAGAAAAATCGTCAATTGTCATCCGATTAATCTGAAAATTAAGCAGCAGTTGCATAGTGCATCGGTGAATTTGGAAATCAACTACTTTCGATGTCAAAAGGTCAAAGGTCAACTCCAGGTCAAACTTCTAAAATCATCGATTTCAATCTAAAAAAAAAATCAATTTTCACCCGATTGACCTGAACTTTGATTAGGATTGTCAATTTTAATCTTCATGAAATGGACAATTTGATGTATCCATGGCAACCTTTAGATTGGGTGGTGGATTTTGCAATTATTCTGCTCTGCATCTCTTTTTCTTGCTACTTGCAAAATCGAAGATTTTTCAAGTATATTGGTCAGTCGATTTTGTTAGTCTTCTGGCTGTCTGTGTGTCTGTCTGTCTGTCTGGTTGTTTGTCTGTCAATCACCTACAGGTCACAATTTTAAACAGATCTACACGAGACTTCACCACAGAGTAGAGTTTGGCAGAAGCAAGAAGCCTCTTGTTTTTGAGGTCAAAGGGTCAACATAGGCCAAAGGTCAACAAAGTTTTCAAATTTCTAAAAATCCTCAATTTTCATCCGATTGACTAGAAATTTGATCAGGATTTTCATTTCAGCTTACTGAATTCAACCACCAAACTTTAGAGGTTCAAATTGGCCAAAAGGTCAACATAGGCCAAAGGTCAACAACTTTGGTGGAATTTCTAAAAGCCTCAATTTTCATCCCATTGAATTAAAATTGGAAGAGGATTTACAAATGAGGTTAATGAAATCTACCACCAATTATTTTTGAGGTCAACATCGGCTAAAAGGTCAACATAGGCCGAATTTCTAAAATTGTCAATTTTCAAATGATTGACTTGAAATTTGAAGAGGAGTTGCATATTTGGTCATTAAATTCAACCACCAATTATGTTTTTAAGTCAAATTTGTTTTATGGATTTCGCAAGTATTGTGCTATGCATGACATCTTTTTTGTTTGTGTGTTTGTTCATTTATGCTTCGGATCCTGCAGAAAACAGTACAACCAAACTTTGCATGGCCTCCTCTTTCAGTTGGAGGGAAGATCAAGGGTCATGTTTGGTTAAAAAAAAAAGTTGAAAAATTAAGAAAAATATTGAAAATCAGATAATTGACTTTCAGACCTTGATCGGGTCGAGTGTTAATGCACTGCCTGATGACTCCCCCCCCACCCCCCCCCCCCCCGGGAGTGATTGAGTAATATGTATTGTGAAAATCACATGTTGAGTTTGTCGTGATTTATTGTCAACATCACAAATTTAATTATCATAGTGTTTATACATGCACCTGTTATTTAAAATATTGCTTTAATACACAGGTTTATTTTAACACCTCCGTGTTCAGGCATCGAGTGAATATGTTCTGATGTGATTTTCCCAGGAGCGATCTGGTAAAATGTTCGATGAAGATCGTATGATGAGGTTGACGTGATTTGTTATATTTAAAAAATAAAATTAATAAAAATAGGTAAATAGAAGGGAAGGCAGTCCAAGTATATTTTGCAACAACCAAGATTGGGAATTGAATTTGAAACTATACGGTCAACATTCCCCAATTTGTCATGCAGGAAATATTTAAATACATCTTTCATTGGAATTCCCCAGGTCATGCTATAAGTACTTCAACTCGTTTGTAACAAAGGTGCCAAAACTGACCCGCTCAACAATGGACTGATCATCCTTCTCTCCCCATCATAATCATACTAAAATATGCCAATATGTATGCATGTGTGTATGTATGTACGTATGTATGTACGTACGTATGTATGTATGTATGTATGTATGTATGTATGTATGTATGTATGAACGAACCTTATAGAATGAAAAATGGCTTGGGAGATCTCCACCAAATTTTGCAGATGCGCTGGAGGAACCTGTGAGCCGGTCATGGGTGCAATTAAATTTCCCTTTACCTCCTGAGGGTGGTGGAGATGACCCGGACAAAAGACAGAGTAATGCATGCATATTGATCGAACTATAATTTGGGGGAAGAGGTGTTTGCCACCAGAATTTTTCTAAAGTGGGACTGGAGCAGTGGCTGATCTGGGGATACAGAAAAGGTAGCACAATTGGACCAGATCAACAACCGTTGAACCCCACACTCCACAATCCCGAGTGGGTGGTAAACAGGACTCAAACTCCAGCCATCGAGCCTTTCCACCCAAACACAAACACCCCGGCAGTTTGCAGTCAATATTAATTGCCAATACGATTGCTCAGTACATAAAGGAAACTCTTGAAAAGAACATAACTACATATGAACATAACTCTCCCAAACTTTCGTTGATTCCAGCCATTCTTACTGTAATTCCTTAATATAATTTATGCATCATTACCTGGAGTCATTTGTGCTATGAACGCATGCAAACGTTAGTAACCGTGTTGTGCAGTTTCACTTGTTGTACAGTACTGTACTTAAATTCACTCTACGCACTCGTTAAAACGTTTCCTCATATTTACTTTGGATATGTTTGGTAAATATGTCTCTTCTCTGTCTTTACCAAGACAGAGAAGAGACAGAGAAGAGACAGCGAAGAGACAGAGACAATAGGGAAAGGGCCTATTCCATAAGTTTGTGGTAGTTATGTATCAAAATAGAAAATTATTATACATAAATTATATTAAGGAAATTATAATAACAACTAAACTTACGGGAAGCTCGGATTAGGGTTAGACAGGACGCAATGACTTAAAGCGTGATATAATATGCGAGTTTAAACCAATGAGAGCCAGAGAAGTTGAGGCTACGCCCACAAACCGGCACAATATAATTTAGAATTTCATTCAGCGATATCATCATTATTAATTGTCATTAAAAAAAAAAAACAGGTTGCCCACGTTCAACAGGAGGTCTAATTTGGTCTATGTGTCAAGTTTGGTGGCAATTGGCCTCATAGTTTTGGCCTGGTTCGTGTTACATACAAACAGACAGAAAGACAGACAGAAAATGACATTTATTTATTAGATGTCAGCCTCTAGGAAAAGTACAGTCTCTCGAGCTTCTGGTCCTCATGATCAACTACAATCTGTCATTGGTATGTCATATCTTCCAGCTGCTGGCCTCCAAAGCTGCTGACTGCTGACCATCTCTGAAAGGCTAATCCCATTCTCAACCATAACCATCTTGTACTGATATGCAAAGCCTTTATCTGAGGTACCATTGAATTATCCCCTGTATTTACGAGTGTGTCATTAAATAACCCCCTCCCACCCAACCACCCCCCCTCGCTCCTCCATAAGCTGGTCCACCTGCTTCCAAACTTGCCTTCCTTGAGGCCATAGTCTCAAAGGTCTTCTGCATCATCGGCATCTCATTACAGGAGGCGGAGTCTCAGGGTCTGCTTTGAACTCGCTGCTGGCAGGTTGGTGGCCTTGCCGTCTTTTACCACCTCCTCCTGCCTATTATTGGTATTCATGACCTTTAAAAGATGCTCGTGATACCCCATCTAAAACTTGACTAATCACCGCAGGACGATTTTCAATGCTGCTATAAAAGGTCACTGACGAAGCAAATGACACATCTTTCATTCGCGTCTTTATTCATTGACCTTTCTTCCATACAGATTCCCTGCAACAAACAAAAAGCACTAATAAGTTCCATATACAAGACACACAAATCAGCATGGCTTACGGCGATGCATGTTTATATTGATATATGGACATGAGACCATCTGGTCGGCATGGCCCGAGAGGGTGATGCACATGCTGGCAATGCACAAAACAAAGCTTCATAAAAATGCTTTGCAAATACTAACAGACTTGTATAACAAAACATAACTTTGTATAACAAAACTTTGTATAACAAAAAAAACGATATCCCAATAAACCTCATCCTGGCATCAGGATAGAGACTCAGGCCACACCGATAAATCGATAATCAAAGTTATCTGATGAGCAGAAAAAGGTTGCCATTACAGAAAATATATGTACTTATACGATCGCGACTGCATTCGGGTGGCGTAACAAAGGTGAAACAGTAAAATGCGGCTCACATCGGAGCCCGGATTCATAAGATTACAAAACGGCATGCAAAACAACGATTCTACTTGCTCATGAGTGCGCTTGATCCAAAATGACTAGAGCGTCACAACAAATATATTGATTGGCTGAGTGAAACACATGACATAACAGCCCAGCGAAACAGCAAGTGTGAACAGGCAGTTTACAGGTCATCAAGTACTGCCGTCTCCCAGCAGCAAGAGAAACTTACGACTCGAGATAGGCTCGTCAAGACGTGGCAGGATCAAATCAAGGCTGATGTACAAACGTTCTGCAAACAGCCGCAACACTGCCCCCTCATCTTTCTGCCAAACTGCCGCTACTCCACGTTGTGACTGTGTCTGGGGGAAGGTTGCACACTTTCTACCAGAGACCTTTACATTGTTAAAATCTCAATGCCTCAGCTTTACACCAACTTCCATTCTTTCCTCCTCTTCTTCTCTCGCTTGAGTAACTCTCTGAGTCTATTCTCTCGTACTTATTCCTCCAAACGTTCAAGTCTGCTGTCCATCAACACCTCATGTTATCTTCCATTTATTCCCCTGTGTTTTACTACACAGATTGAGACTCTTCCTTTTACCTGCAACTCCTCTCGTCGTGCTCTGGTGGATCTCTATGTCCTTGTCAAGCTAATTTTCCCCTCACTTAATTACGCCTCCTTCTATAGGATAGGGAAAGGCTTATACCTGCGATATGGGTTGTTTCTACAATTGCTGCCCCAAATTTTAAATGGTACCCTAGAGTTTCTTAAACCCCAAAGAGTACTAAGGCCTAAGTCACATTTGCCACGGCGGCCGTGGGGTCTCCAAAATCTACGGCCACTAGCAATTATACGGCGGCCGCAGTATTTCCACGGTCACACAATGTAGCAGTCACATATGTTTTTATTTTTCGGGGAGCCGCATGGCGTATTTAGAAATTGTGGAGACCGAAAACATGGGGTTGCCGTACGGTCTTTGATTTGATGTCGCACGGTGACCTTAAGGGGGCCCTGCGGCGGCCATAGAATTTTCAAGGCAGACACAAGGTAGCCTCAAGGTGCCCGCAAGGTGACCGCAGGGGGGGCCCTAAGGCAAACGTGCGGCCAGACGGACGGTAACGAGTGGGTTAATTTTTTTTTTTTTTTTTTACCAGTTTTTTGTTTTGGCTTGTCGAATTGCTATGGCGAACGTAGAAATGAAAAAAGTTATAGCTCCGTGTTATAATTCCACGGCGACCCCTACGGCCTGTAAAAGATAGCCAAACGGCCTAGAGCCACCCTGAGGCCACCGCAGAAACTCTGCGGCCGCCGCACATTTCTGTCAATTCAGAGGGCGTACGGCCGCCGTATCCTCGCCGTAGAGCAAATGTGACTTAGGCCGAAACCACCATTTAGGTTTTCTTTTTCTTCCTTCTATTTCTGCCAGTGTCTGAGCTGCATCACGCAGCTGGGACTTTCAGAATGAAACTTTGCATCAATAATAGGACTACAAAGTATACAGGGTTGACAAAAATAATTTTGACCTTCACATAATTTTTATGGTCATGATCTAATTATAAACATTGAAACATTTTTCACCATAACTCGACGAAAGTTTGTCGGATTGGAAGGAAATTGCCCTCTCCAGATATACCAGAGTAAAACACATGTATGCTTGATTTACATCATACCCCTCCGGGTTAAAGGTCAAGGTCAAATGGTGGTCTGAAAAAGAAGCCTTTTTGTCATCGCTCAATTTTCAAAAAGTCCGCTCGGCCTTCCAAGATGTTCTTGCATCTTAACAGTGAAACTGCACTGAAGTTGTGCACCTGATATTTGATTCGTGTCCTTGACCTAATTTTTTTTTGTCTGATTGTGACCTAATTCCAGAAAATACATTTTTGATCATAACTTGAAAAATTTCCCTTAGATTTTCATGATGTTGGGTTTTATGAGTAGATTTTAGATGGGAACACATTTTTTTTAATTTACATTCTATTCCGAAATATTGAAGGTCAAGGTCATGTGACAGTCTGCAAAGAATATGGCCATCATTGGATCGCGGGTGCTGGGGGAGGCTTACCCTATTTGCTTTGTGATCGCAGATATCTAGTTTTATCTGTTAACCCTTTACCCTCTCTTATTTTGGTCTTCCATGAGTTTCAATGCTTGTCCGTAAAAAAAAAGACAAACTTAAGTTACAGTGAAAAAGGTCAGAATTTTGAACCATTTTCCTCTCTGCTGCTTTCTACTTCTTGTACATTCCCTTTTCCTCCCTCCCATGTACTTTCTTCCCCTCCCCTTCCCTCATCTCTCCACCTCCTGACCTTTTTCCCTTTCTCCCACCTCCGCCTCCTATCCCATTTACTTCCCTATTCCACCCCTTTTTCCTTTGTGTAGATAGTATGTGGATATCCCCTTGTATTTCTCATGAAGTCAGAGTCATTATATGTGTGATTTATTCAAATCTACATCCTGCCCCACATTTTTACCACCATCATTTTTGTACATTATTTGTCTCTCTCGATTTTATGAGATTTGCAAAGATGTCACAGGAATCAAATACAAAAGCATGCCCATCATTTAATTGCCGCATGGTTTGAGAACGTGCATAAAAGACTTGCGTGACATATTGACAGTTTCAATATAATGTTCAAAAAGCTGAACCTCAGAATTCTTTTCCTGTTCTGTTTTCCTTGCATTTCCTTTGTGAGTCGCTTTTACGACACAGTGCGGTCAGACTGTGGCCAGACTGTACCTGACCACTGGCACTATCGGGATCTTGGAGAAAGATTGTTTAATTTTTTTTTTTTGTTGTACAGCACAGTTTGGCTACAATACTTTAGAAAGTCTTCCTCAATTTATCGAGGACTCTGGCTCGTATAGGTACTGTGAAGACAGTCCAATATATACTATAATAGACACGAACTTATCAAAAACTTCGGGGCAGTTACTAACTATGCTTTGCTCCAAATGGTATAGGCGTTAGGTGTAACGTGTTACCATTTCTCTTTCCGAGAAAGTTCAAGTTCAGGTTCAGTGGTGGATTGTGCTGTGTTGATATTGCAAGATGTACATAGTGGTTCTATTGGCTTTACGTTTTTGGTTCTGGATTCCACTGGTGGCATTTCAAGGTTGTTGGTGGTGTTGTATAGCCTTGGACAGTTCTCTTGAACAAGCCGGCAGCACGGAGACAGCTGATCGATCTCCCAGGAGTGACTCAGAGATCCCCCACATCCAGGATGGTGTACCCCCACCTTCACAAAGTCAGGGCCAAGACAGAGAAGAGACAGAAACAAGAGGGAAAGGGCCCGGTCCATGGGGACCGATCGGCACTCTGACCGTGACGCGCTGCCCTGACAAATCCGGGCGGCAGGGAAGATTTGCTCTCCGACTTGTGTTGGGGGGGGGGGTACAACCACCACGAAAAGGCATACGCGATAGTTGCTTTCAAGGTTGTTGGTTTTTATACATGTACTGTGTCGCAAAATTCCAAATAGATATGACAGTATGGCAAGGTGTGTTGTCATTCAGCTAAATGTATTTCGACCCTAAAAAATAACAGTTATGCATAGTGATCAAAATGTTACAACAACTGCTTTACAGTGTATGTAAAATCGATACAGAATGGGAGAGTTCCTTTCATTTTTGGATGTGCTATCTGAATACTTTTGCTAATGTTGTATTCAATCATTTTATTTGGCCATGAGTGCTTGCCTAGTTTAATATCAGGTGACTTTAGTATCTTAGCTTTTTTTTATTTTACAAAGGAAAATACATGCTTATGGCCAAGAGAATGCCAAACATCGCCACGGGCACCGCACTGTCACAGAACAGTGCATGATGGATTACAACAATCATAGGAAAGTCCAACCTTTGACCTCATGTAATTTGAACTCGTATCCATCAACAGCTGGATTATCAGCACTTGTTCCTAACCTGCTTACTGTGAGCACTTATCACACTGCTGGATGCACATTTTCTCTTGGGTGAAAGTCTCCTCCACACAAAAATGATAAGACATAACAAGGAATTACAATGCAAGAGGAGCCCATTCGGACCATCATACCTGTGCTACATCCACATTAGACCAAATTCTGTTGAAAATTATCAACCACCCTACCTATATCCCCGATTGTCACGACCACTTTCCCAATAATCTGAACCTGTTTTTCACCTCCAATCTGTTGCATTATCGCGACGCAATTTCAACCCCGATTAGTTCCTCTGTCCACACTCATTTTAGCTATCAACCTCTTATGGGGTACATTTTCGAATGCCTTCTCAAAGTCTTGATAAACCACTTCTAATGCACTTCCTCATCTACCCAGTCAGAAACTGCTTCATACAACTCCTTGCTCTCCAAACTCTCTGCCGATACCACCCAAGGCCAACTCCACACTTGATTTACTGACTTCCTTTACTCTCGTAGACAACGTGTTGCTCTCAGCGGGATCCTTTCATCTCCTCTCACTGTCAAGGCTGGAGTGCCACAAGGCAGTGTTCTCGGCCACATATTATTCCTAATCTTCTTCAATGATCTCTCTGACTCTGGAAAATCGTCTATCTCTTTGCTGATGACTCCACCCTCTGCCGTGATATCCCCCATCCTTCAGATAGGCAGGTAGCAGCCTCTTCCCTCTGCAGAACTTGATAGAATCACGAACACGAGTTGAAGGAGGTGAAAGTTGAGTCTGCTTCGAGAAAGAACATTGTGAAGCGGTTACAACATGCTGAAGTTAATATTCTCTTTGGTTTAGAAGTAGACATCCACCATTAACGTATCGCTGCCGTGAAGACCACCATTAAGTTGTGAAGAAAGGAAATGGTAGTAATATACAATTCAAAATGGTCAACAAATCAATTTTTGCAAAAATAAGTAATATAAGATGCACAATCATACTAAGTGAAAGTGAAAATATATCAAACTTGAATGTTTTAAGATACAGTACTGTACTTATTCCATTGTGATGTTTTTTTTCATCAGGAAGGCCTGGCTTGACATCTTGTTTCCCTGTTTGTTTGTTTTTAATTGGCATGTTTTTAAAAAAAAAAACCCTTTTTGCAAATGTTCATGCTTTCAACCATATATGAACATCTCGAGCTAAATAAATCACATGTCTGCCCCACTATTAGTAAATCTGTGCTGACGACCTTTAATTTGTTTTAAATAATTAAAATCGCTCCCCTTCCGAATGGTTCTCCATGATGGTGGCAGCAGACCATTGATTGCTTTATTTCAAACTTTTGACTGTTCCAAAAACTTTTTTTCCCCCTCTCTTTCTCTGGACAAGAACGAGGCTCATGGAGGAGGAGGTTAAATTGACAGTGGGGTCGTGCAGCAACAATTAAGTTCAACTGGTAAAGGAATGAGAGAGAGAGAGAGAGAGAGAGAGAGAGAGAGAGAGAGAGAGAGAGAGAGAGAGAGAGACAGACAGACAGACAGACAGACAGACAGACAGACAGACAGACAGACAGACAGACAGACAGACAGACAGACAGACAGACAGACAGACAGACAGACAGACAGACAGACAGACAGACAGACAGACAGACAGAAAGACAGAGAGACAGAGAGACAGACAGAGACTGAAGTTAGGAAGGGTTAATGGTGGTAATAAAGATCATGGGTCAGGGTGGGAGATGAAATAAGGTGGCGGTGAAATGCCTGCTTGAAGCCCGAGAGGGAAGAGTGTGTAATAACGGCCTCTGGAGTGTGGTTCCATGGATGGGAGAAGTGAGGAACAAAGGAGGTGAGCTGTGCAGCCGAGATTTTTGAAGTTTAACCAGGAGAGGGTTACTGGAAGAACACATGCATCTTCAACTTCCTGGGGAGGGTCGGAGCATTGAGGGTGCACAGGGAACAATGTTGGAGAAGAGGTGGTAAAAGCAGAGACCACTTCTGCTTCTTCTTCTTCTTCTTCTTGCATATAGCAGCTTGGCTGCTGGTAGCTATCATTTTGTTGAGGTGTGACTGCCACTGATGCTGTACCCCTCTACCAGTACACTGGTACTCATTTTGCTGACCTTGGAAGGATGACAGGCTGAGTCAACCACACCTGGTGTTGATGCAGTGGCAAACGGGGTAGCCAGCCGCCTAAAGCCAGTCATCCCAAGCCAGCCACCCTAACCACTGAGGCAACACCAGGCTTAAGAGACCACTGACCTGCCTGAGATGTGAAAGCAACAGACCTTTTGCATCAACCTTGTCATGGGAGATACCAGTAATGACTTTGTTATTTTATCATGGTTTGCCAACGTCTACTCTTGTACGTTCGTATCGTGTGGCTAACAATCAAACAAATTAATTTACACCGAAGCCCTAAAAATCAAATTGGGCTTTCCTGTATCCATGGGAAAATTGAGCAAAGTACACAAAAAAGTAGTAATCCATCAAGATCAATCTACCTTTGGTGTTTATGACAATTTTGTTTTCGTTGTTTCAAACAGATATCATGACCTCTTCAGCTGGACACCCTTTTCTCAAATATTGTGTGTAGGTTAATCCACTTTGCTGCTCAGGTGTTTGTTATTTGGAGCATGTGTTCGTGAAACAATTCTTGCAAGCCCAAGAAATGCATATGTGTGTATGTTGTAAAACTCATTCCAACACTTGCTAATGTTTGCAGGAAAAGGAGTACCAGCGTTTAATGATGCAACGAGCTGCCCTTGCACAGTGTGCACCTGAAAAGATGCGCCACTCAGTCGTGAATGAAGGACTCACACTGGCCGACAAGAAACAACAAGTGTTGGAAAGTCTTCCAGCCTTGGAGGTTGCTGATCTCGTCTCGCAGTCCGACAGCTACCAGGCCTTTAGTAATGACATTGCCAAGGTGATACACACGTTTTCATCACTTGTACCTCTGCACCTTTCAGTCTTACACTCACCTGGCCATGCAATTCTACCTGTGGTTTATTAATTTAATAACGGTGCTGCGTTAGTCAGTGAGTGAGCGAGTCTGCACAGGTTCTCAGATCTACTGCAATATTTATACCCCAGTGAGACTTTGCGTTGTTAAATGCTCCGTCTTGTTAGTTGTTGTTTAATGCCCGTCTTGTAGTTTTTTTTTTTTAGCTAAGAGTAAAATAAAAGGTCATTTTCGGTACATCAACAGCCTCATGACGATTTTTATGAACAACCTACACTTATCTTTATCTTCTCGCTGCTATGTATAATAAGGCTCAAACCACAGCTCTCCACCCCTTCCTATTCCCAGGCTGGATGTTGTGCTTCTTCCAGAGTAATTCCTCCTTCCATTGAATCCTTCTCCACTGTTTGCTTCCATGTGATCCTTGATCTACCCAATGGCCTTCTTCTGTTCATCTTGCTTTGGTATATTATTTTCACTTGTCCAAAGCATTTGAGTCTAGATTTATGTATTCTTGCACTCACTGGAATTTGTTGTTCTTTTTATGATATTTTAATTACCTCCACTGCCAAAGGTAAATGTTTTCAACCCTGTCTGTCTGTCTGTCTGTCTGTCTGTCTCTTTGTCTGAGAGCAGGATATCTCAAAAAGTTATGAACGGATTCAGATGAAATTTGGTGGACAGATTGGGTGTGTGACAAGGACGAATTGATTCGATTTTGGTGACTATCTGGATCCGGATCCAGATCCGAGAATTTTTTTTTAATTTTCAGGTGATTCTTCACCTTTGAGAGGTGGGGCCAAAAAACGATAGATAGCAGGATATCTCAAACTGTTATGGATGGATTTGGATGAAACTTGGTGCATGAGTTGGGTAGGTAACAAGATCAAGCTGATTCGATTTTTGGTTCAGGTTCAGATGCAGATCCGGCCTATCGGTGGATGCAAACATAAACTGTTCAGCCTGGTGGAGGTATGCACTCGACTGTGTGGAGTTCTATTTTTTTTTAAATAAAATCATGACTTTTTCTGTTTATCGTGTTTCCCAACAAATGCATCTCAAAGGAATCTATTTTTTCCTCCTTTTATTAGGTCATCTCTACCGAGATGACCTAATAAAGCCGAACCAAATGTCCGTCCGTCCGTCCGTCCGTCCGTACGTCCGTCCATACGTCCGTCAACCATTTTTCTTTCCGATCTGTATGAAACTTAGTATGTGGGTAGAGGTCGATGAGTGTTGCACAGCGATATAACTTTTATCCGGGTTCAAGGTCAGGGTCAAGGTCACGAGGTCGCGTAAGTTATAAAAATCGCCATTTTCCAAACCTATCTAGTCTGACATTCTACAAGATATTCGGCAACTGTTTATTGATTATGATAGTAAAAAAATATTATCTTGTATCTAACCGGACAGATTTTTTAATTTCCTTCCCGTTTGATTGTCACGCGATCTGGAAGATGGCCAAAAACGCCGATGCGATTCGCAAAGAAGGAAGGAAGGAGAAATGAAATATAAATATGAAACATTTTTAGCCTTTTATATTTATACATTTTCCGCCGAAGGTGCAAAAGTTTCAAAACCCGAAATGTAAACGTCGGCATTTATTTTCAAAATATAATTTCGTGGGTGCGCGCGCCAAAATGCCGAGTCATCTTTAACCAAACTGCGCAGTTCGAGCTGCGCAGTAGTCTTCGGTCAAAACTGAACATTGAGAACTTGTGGTATTATAGAGATGACTTGTGGTATTATACCCCCACACGGGGGTAATTTTTTTTGTAAGGGTCCATGTGAATAATCCATACATATCAAAATGGGTGAAACTGTTACATTGAATATCTTCAATTCCACATTTTCTGATCTGTCATTTTCTGATTCTGATTTCTGATCTTCTGATTAAAATTCTCAAGAATACTTTGTTTCGAACGAGGATAGGAAGCTTATTCCACAATAATTTTTGCACTCTTGTATACTTCCTTTGTTTTTGTGTATTGGTGCTATAATGTTTGTTTTGTTTTTTTAGAAATATTCCGGTATTGCCTCTTTCTGCCACACCGTATATCATTTAAATTTTTGTCAGGATCTCTCCTCGATGGTTTCCAGCGATATGCCTTTCAACTTTTCAATTCATTTATTGCCATTTCTACATCTCTTCTAGTTATTTGATGCTGTAATTCTTCTTATCCCCTCAGGAAATCATTTAACATCCATAGATCTGGGTTAATACTAAGATTGTAAAATTCTTTAAAATAGTTTATAAATCTTTTTTTTCTTTTTTTACTTCACCTTTTAACACATTTCTATATTTTCGTCTTTCTGATCATTCACATTATCGACAAACTTTTGAAAGCATTTCCTTTGGAATTTTACAGTTTTAAACACTTATCCACTTTCATTTCTTCCATCTGCCTTTTCAATTTATTTGACTTTGTTTGCCCAAAATGTATTTCTATTTCCTTTCAAAACCCCTTTGTAATCGATGTCGGTATTTACTACTTTCTTTCTTCAGCTCACCTCTCGCTACTCATTCCGTACAGTCTTCAACTATTAACCTTACATTATTTTGTTTCTGACTTCGCCTATAGGTGTTTTACTTGTCTACCGTTTTGTTGTCCTTCATTCTCTATCCTAAAGCTTCTTCTGATGTTTCATTTATAGCTTTCTTGAATTTTTCGCAATTTCTATGGCTTTTATCATCTTCCTCTTATTCAAATGTGGTTCAAATTCCCACCCAATTTTGTTTGAATTTCATTCCTATAATTTTCAAGTTTTACTTTCCCCTGATAACAGTGAGCATTTTGTGTGTTCATATTAGCTTCTTTCAACTTTACTATATTTTTCGAAATAATGAATCTTTGATCATTTGGTAGATTATATTCACTATCGATATATGCTCGACTGTCTAGTGTTGATGTCCTCCATCCCTTATTAACAACGATGAAATAACTTAAGTCGTGTTAAATTCCATCCAGTGATGTCCATGTTGTCTTGTGATTCTATTTTTGTTTGAATAATTTATTAATAATGAAGGAGATTATTGTTAGTTTGGCATGTTCTAACAGACATTTGCCATTGTCATTCATCCTTATTTCCATACCAAAACTCTCCACACTTGTCTGTCCATATCTACTTTTGCATTAATATCACCCATTAGTAGAACTAGGTCATGCTTTTTTGCACTATTTAGCACAGCATTTAGAATTTGTTAAAATTCATCTTTTATTCCACTATCAGAGCATAAGCTTGTATTGCATGAATATTTATTAATATAATCATCAAGCTACACCACATTAATCCTTTATTACTTGTGAAATCGAAGATTCGCAAGTACTTTATATTGGTTGGTCTGTTCTGTGATTCTATCTATTTGTCTGTTTGTCTGTCTGTCTGTCTGTCTGTTTGTATGTCAATCACCTACATGTCACAATTTTAAACCGATCTTCAGGAAACTTCACAAGATGGTGGAGTTGATCATAAGCAAGAAGCCTATTGATTTTGAGATCAAAAGGTCAACATAAGCCAAAGGTCAACAACTTTGTCGCATTTCTAAAATCCTCAATTTTCATCCGATTGACTTGAAATTTTAATATGTTCTGCATATCAGGTCACTGAATTCAACCACCAATTATTTTTGAGGTCAAATTTGTTTTATGGATTTCACACGTATCGTGCTATGCATGAAATCTTTCTTGTTTATATATTTATCATTTTTGATGCACCTTTACTGCATTTTTACTCTGACTGACTTATTTACTACACCTTTTCACGAGTACTCTTTGTTTTTCCTGAGTGTGTAAATATTATTCCATTGATTACCATTTTCCCTTTTCACAGCCACTTCACTCTACTTGTACCAGCGATGCACAATTTGCATTTCTTATTTTCTCCTGCTCCTAAACTGGCTCTACCTATTTGATATATTGTTTGTACATTAATGCATCCTACTCTCGTTTATATCTTAGCATTGAAGGGTGGCTGACTCCCTTTAGGGGTATCATCTGGTATCTTCCCAGCTTCATTTAGTATATCAGAGTATAATATGTACCAGTATTAGATGAACGTCCTTGGGTGCCTTTGCCAACTGGGCCACTCTGGGTATGAAAGCAATGACAAATGCATCTCCTGAGATTCCCATCTCTTTTGACTTCTGTTGCATTTTGGGTTTCTTGAACATAAAATGTTTTCCACATGAATGGGTTGCTGGGCCATCACCCAATTCCCAACCTGAAGGACATTTTTTTGTCTTCCCAATGGTTCTGTTATTTTTCTGTGCTTTGAGATCCATCGGTACGCAAAATTTCAGCTTTCTATGTCACCCGGAAGGTACCGTTCTTTAACATCGGTCAGTCAGTGAATCAGTGGTGATTATGTGTGTGTGTGTGTGTGTGTGTGTGTGTGTGTGTGTGTGTGTGTGTGTGTGTGTGTATGTGTATATATATATATATATATATATATATATATATATATATATATATATATATATATATATATATATATATATATATACATATATATATATATATATATATATATATATACATATATATATATATATACATATATATATATATATATATATATATATACATATATATATATATATATATATATATATATATATATATATATATATACATATATATATATATATATATATATATATATATATATATATATATATATATATATATATATATATATATATATATATATATATATATATATATATATATATATATATATATATATATATATATATATATATATATATATATATATATATATATATATACACACATACATACAGTATGTGTGTGTATATATATATATCCTGATATAGTGCAATATGCGATTTGTTTTGTTTGATAAGTGCTGGTTGTGGGGCTCTTCTGTGACACCATGAGTTGGATGAAACCCTGAGTGAATGACCTTGTCAATGCATGCTAACCCAAACCTTGTCAATGCACTGAAGTCTGTGCTTTCTTCTCACCTTCACTTCTTTGCTCCTCTCTTTAAAAAATAATTCCCATATGTGTGTGGTCGGGGCAAAACTTTTGCTGAGCCATATTGAACTTGCAAATGTTCCCTGAACCAGTTGATGAAATTATTTTCCCAATTTTGTCAGTTTATAGTGTGCTTATTTCTGAGCTGTCCAATATTCGATTTGTTCTTGTCTAAGGTGAAATGTGACAAAAATTGTGGTACCGATACGGCGCTCACAGGAGGTGTTGCATCTCAGAGCAGGCCATTCTTCAGGTGGCGATGCTAAATCCAGTTATCCCTTCTGCATTTCGCTTGTAGACATTAAATATTCCACACAATCATTTTGAAAAGAGTAGACCTTTGTGTGTTGGTATCTTGGGGGTATTACCTGTCAAAAGATTAAGTGAAAATGTAAGATAATTACAAAAGAGATGTGGATGTTTAGTTAGCTTGTTAATGCTAGGAATGGGATGAGCATGGAGAAGTTAGGAAATCTATATTAAAAAGGAGCCATGTCCTTTGTCTGTTTGTCTTGTTATAACTTGAAAACAAATCAACGGATTTTAATGACTCCAACGATGGTGGATTCAGGGAACTCCTGGAAGGTTTTTCTGATGCAAAAAAAAATAAAAATAAAACGGTCAATTTGTGTGCATGGGTACATGGGCACACGTGTCAAAACTACAACTGCCAACTTGCGACACTGGTTATCCACGCATGGTGGGCAGGATCTCCCAGGTATCCTTTTTTGTTCTTGCCCCATAGATTAGCCATCACAGCAAAGACTGGTGTTCCCATCAACGAAACGATGTGTCTTATATGCTAGTTCATAGATTAAGATCGTAGTGTGTGGATAAAGCACAGGCATGAAGAGCCAGCTGGCCTCCTGTGTCAAAGTTTCCTTGTATTTCTTTCCATTTCAACAATAAGGACTGACAGGATGGCTGAGAGGTATGCACACCCCCTTATAAGCTGTCTTGCCTGGGTTTGAATCCCAACCCAGCTATAAGCTGTTATCCTGGTGTCTCGCAGGCAAGGTGATTCATCAATGTGCGTGCCATCCCTCGGATAGATGTTAAACTGGCCGTCCCATCTGCTGACATTCGTATATGTCAATGATCAAAGGGTGTCTTTCAGGAAAAGTTGGTGAGTTATTGCCAGCACCATGAACAAATTACAAATTCCTGCTCTATCTACTGCTGGGAAAGGGATGGCAAACTGCCCAACATGACCCCAGGCCGAGAGACTGTCATGCATAACCAATGCTGTGTAACACAGAGTATGGTACATCAGATTGTATAATGTACAAAATTGTATCATGTCATTTTCCACACTGACAGGTGATATTTACTACTGTACTCTTAATGACTGTCTGTCCATACACTTCTATCTGTTTCTCAGGTCCTCAAATATGCGACATACCCGCACTGTATGCTGGCTCATGAATGAGTCTTAAATTTATATTGAAAAGCAAATTTAGTTCTTATGTAATTTAAAAAAAAAATCTGTACATATCTGACGAAACAAGTAGCATTCATACAATGCATAGTGTCTCTTCTTGCGCTCATTCTGAACAAAAATACCATCGTTAACTGAACACGCTACTACTGTGGTCCATATACCCACATCATCCATGCACCCTGTTATGTCACATACACATTTATTGATTGATTAATAGGATATTTAACGACCACTTTTGTGCAAGTTACGTACATTAAGGCTAAATTTCTTCAATGAAGATGAATATGAAACTTGAGGTTACACATCAAATCTGAGAGCACATTTCTGAAAAGCAATTTGACGAGGAACATTTTGGCACCAATTTGAAGTTTCCATACAAATGTGCTTTTCACATTTGCAATGACCTAGACTTTTGATCTGTTGATCCCAAAAACAACTATAAGTGAGTTTTATAACTTCAAGCAGTTATAGCTGGGGCCCAAGCCGCCCCGCTTTGATACAATCCAACATCGGTTCGGCAGTTTCAGGGAAGAAGATTTTTAAAGATTTTTTCGCTTGGATTCAACATGTCTGCCACATTATGTCACTGATGCCTCATCCTTATCAAACTTTATTCCCCATGGGTAGTCAATCATATATTAAAGTTTCGCTTCATTCTGTTCAGAGGTTTCAGAGAAGAAGATTTTTAACCTCCGCCATCTTCGAAGATGGATGGAGGTTACTGTTTTCACCCCTTTCTGTTTGTTTGTTTGTTTGTTTGTGAACAGTATTACGGAAAAACTCCTCGATGGATTTCAACGAAACGTGGTGGGGGGGTGAGGTATGGTCCAAGAATCATGCCATTAACATTTGGACTTGGTCCCCCCCCCCCAAAAAAATTGTTTGAGAAAAATTTTTTTTTGCATTTCTACATGTTTTAAGTGATTTCCAACCCCCCCCCCAAATTTTTTTTACCCCCCCCAAAAAATTTTTGTTTTGCATTTCTACATGTTTTAAGTGATTTCCAACCCCCCCCCCAAAAAAAATTGTTAGAGAAATTTTTTTTTTGCATTTCTACATATTTTAAGTGATTTCCAACCCCCCCCCCCCAAAAAAATAGAGAATTTTTTTTTTTGGCATTTCTGCATGCTTTAAGTGATTTCCAACCTCCCCAAAAAATTGCTACCCCCCCCCAAAAAAAAAATTGTTAGAGAATTTTTTTTTTTTGCATTTCTCCATGTTTTAAGTGGTTTCCAACCCCCCTCTCTCAAAAAAAAAAAATTGTTTGAGAAAAATTTTTTTTTGCATTTTTACATGTTTTTAGTGATTTCCAACCCCCCCCCAAAAAAAATTGTCACCCCCCCAAAAAAGAAATTTTTTTTTGCATTTCTACATGTTTTAAGTGATTTCCAAACCCCACCATAAAAAATTGTCAGAGAAAAAAAATTTTTGCAACTTTTTTTAAACAAAATTTCGATTTTTTTTTTTTTGCATTTTTACATGTTTTAAGTGATTTCCAACCCCCCCCCCAAAAAAAAATGGAGAAAAGAACTATAACTCTCAGCACTGTTGACATCATATTTAATGAATAAGATATAAGGTTCACTTGAGTGACCCAGCAGTATTGGCGGCGGAGGTTTTGCACTCTCCCGAGTGCTCCCCCTCTAGTTTTTAAAGGTTTTTGTTCGATCCAAGATGGCTGCCAAACCACGTGACCGATGACGTTTTCGTTTTCACCTTTGTATCCCCATGGGTGGTCAATGATATGCAGTATTTAAAGTTTTGGATACATTGGTTCAGGGGTTTGAGAGAAGATATGTTTTAAAGGTTTTAGTAAGGGTTTTTATGCCTCCGGATTGTCCGTCCGTCCGTCCGTCCATCCGTCTGTATTTTCGTTTACGCGATAACTCAAGAAGCAAATTGTAGAATTTCATCAAACTTGGCAAAAAGGTAAAGTAAGACAGGGCAATTAAGTGATTACATTTTGGGCCAGATGTGATAAAGGTCAAGTGGCAAAAGTCATGGTCAAACTCTGAAATTTTACTGTTTACACCCTAACTCCAGAAATATTGGACAGAATTTCATCAAACTTGGCAAAAAGGTAAAGTAAGACAGGGCAATTAAGTGATTACATTTTGGGCCAGATGTGATAAAGGTCAAGTGGCAAAAGTCATGGTCAAACTCTGAAATTTTACTGTTTACACCCTAACTCCAGAAATATTGGACAGAATTTCATCAAACTTGGCAAAAAGGTAAAGTAAGACAGGGCAATTAAGTGATTACATTTTGGGCCAGATGTGATAAAGGTCAAGTGGCAAAAGTCATGGTCAAACTCTGAAATTTTACTGTTTACGCCCTAACTCCAGAAATATTGGACAGAATTTCATCAAACTTGGTACAAAGGTAAAGTTAGACAGGGCAATTAACTGATTAGATTTTGGGCCAGATATGATAAACGTCAAGGGTCAAATATGTCAATACTCAAGTGTTTGTGCAGAAGAGTGGAGGCATACCCGTCGACTGCGCGCAGTCGAATTACTCTAGTTTGTTTTGTTTTGGCGTTTTTTTGTCTACATTGTCGAGGCTCGTATGAGAGCAAACACACAACGCACAGCAAGGGGGGGGGGGGGTGTGAGACAAGAGGAACAGGAGAGAGAAGGAAAAAAGAGTGGGGAACAGAGACATGAGGAGATCTGTGGAAGGGAGAGGGATGGGGTGGGGAACATGGGGTATACAAGATGGACATTACAGGGACTTTCAGGAAGGAAAGCAGGGAATTTGAAGGAGGTGAGTTTGGGGTGGATTATCGGGGGTAGAAAAGATCAAGGATTTGGATGGGTGGTGGTGAACTGCTGTTTTGAAGGCCTGGAGGGAAGAATGGGATTGAAGAGAGTGAGGTAGTCTATTCCAATGGCGGGAAAAAATACGAATGAAAGAGTGAAGGTGAGCAGTGATTCGTGATTTTGGTAGTTTTACCAGAAGGAGGTTGTTGGCGGACCTTGAGTGCCCTGCGCAGATATGGTGGGGACATATCGCAGACAGAGCAGGGAGGAGAGACTGGAAAGGAAACTGTAGAAGACAGAAAGACCACTGACCTGCCTGCGGTGAGAGAGTGAGAGGCCCAAAGACTCAGCCTCACCGCGGGAAATACCAGTGATCCTAAATGGCTTGGTTTCCACAGCGTGAAGCCGAGAAAGTTCAGAGGCAGGAGCACCAGCCCAGAGGAGAGCAGTACTCCACCAGGCTGTGGATGAAAGCTTTGTATGTGGTCAGGAGCTCAGGTGGGCCGAGGAAGGACTTTGCACGACGGAGGATTCCCAGTCGGCGACTGGCTTTGGAGGCCATGTTTGAAATGTGGCTTTTCCTGGAAAGATCATGGCAGATAGTGAGACCCAGAAGCTTGAAGGAAAGAACCTCTTCCAGAGGATTGTTGAGAAAGTAGATGGGGGGGGGGGGGGGAGTTCGAAACAGTCCTTCCAGAGAGACATATTGAGAGTGTGAGATTTGTCCAGATTGAAAGACATGTTCCACGTGTTGGACCAGTTTGTGATTTTATCCAGATCTGCATTGAGTGAAGAAGCTGCTGCTTGCTGGTCTGATGGCTGACAGATGGTACGACAGGGGGTGGATTCATCAGCAAAGAGATATAGAGGATTTTCCAGAGAGTCGGAGAGATCATTGATGAAAACCAGAAAAAGAACAAGGACCAGAACGCTACCTTGAGGAACTCTAGCCTGGACAGGAAGAGGGGATGAAATAACTCCATTTAGGGCCACACATTGACTGCGACAGGAGAGGAAGTCTGCGAGCCATGGGTGGAGATGGCCTTGGATACCATAGGAAGAGAGCTTGGTGAGCAGGGCAGGGTGCCACACCGTGTCAAAAGCATGCAATATGTCTTGCGATGTGGCTCTGATTTCATGTCTGGTCTTGAGTACCTCCATCCATTGTTGGGAGAGTAGAAGCAGCATATCCAGGGTGGAGTGACCAGGTCTGAAACCAAATTGATGATCGGAAATCAGGCCATTGGAGAAGACGAAGGATTTAATGTCTGAAGAGATGATGGATTCCATGACCTTGTTGATGATAGGAAGAAGGCTGGTTGGTCTGGAGTTGCAGGGATCTGTTTTTGCACCTTTTTATGCAGGGTGGTAATGTTTGCTGATTTCCAAGCAGATAGGAGATGACAGATGACCTTGGGCAAATGAGAGGGTGAGTAGAACAGAGAGAGGGTGAGCAAGTGCAGCCACAGAGTCCAGGGACAGTTGGGTGTGACTGGGTAAGGTGGGTACAGAAAGCGCTGGATTTGGGACACAAGATTTTGATGCAAACACTTAGTTTAGGCATTCAGCCTTTTAACATGCAGTGTCAGCAGTGCGGCCATTTGAGGAAAGGGAGGGGATGGAGGGGGAACATATACCAGAAACAAATTTGATTAGATGCCACCAGGATTTGGAGGGGGGAGAGAAGTTTGAGAGTTCAGACTTGAAATTAGAAAGATGTTGTTTTCTGGCTCTCCTTAAGGGAGACACACACACTTGTTCCAAGCTTTATGGAAGGAACTGAGGAACTACCTTCAGTTGGGTTTGCTTTCCATGAAGCAAAGGCAAGTTGTTTCAGGACAACTGCCTTGCCGCAGGCTTCAGTAAACTATGGGCAGGAGGAAGGGTATGACAACTGAAGACGAGAGGGAATAAATCTGTGCATGAGGGAGAGCAAGTTTCCTTGAAATAATTCCCAGGATGAGTTGATGTTGGAGTCGCGATGGGAGACCAGTCTAGAAGTTTGATGGCTGCTTGTAGACCCTGTCAGTCAACCTGAGTAAAATGCCAGACTTGACGGCTGAGTTGAGGTACAGTGGGGAGTCATGAGAGGGGGCAGAAGGCAGTTGAGGATTTGAGGATATAGAGTGATGAGATGAAGGAGAGAGGGCAGGGGAAGGAGGCAGCTTTGTGGATGAGAAGGGGGGACTTAGAGAAGGGTGAGTGAGGGGGGTAAATGGTGGGAGAAGGGTGAGTGGGGTGAGTTGAGGGAGAAAGGTGAGAGGGGAGTTTTTGAGAAAGGTGATAGGGAAGCATGGAGAGGGAAGAGTGTGATGGTTGCTTTGAGAGGGATGGGCGAGAGGGGTGAATTGGCAATGAAGTTGGAAAAAAATGATGATTGAAGGAAAGTGAACATTCATAGCAAATTGGGTTTTTATTTTTAGTTTAGAAATGTGATTAAAGATGTTTCTTGAAGGATGCAATAAAGGCGATTTAAGAGTATAGAGAGAAGAAACGCTGTAGCAGTTAGATTTTCTAGATAACGTATGAAGGAAAGGTTGAATTGAGAGCAGTCTGTTGAAATGGAAAAAGAGTCGTGAATTATGATATATTAATGAGAACCACACGTGCGAAAGAGAAAGATGAAGCATTATAAGAGATCGTTTTTATTGTTTATTTTTTGATAGAGATTGCAAAAGATTAGTTAAAGGAAAGGTTAAAGAAAGGATCGTGAGGTCAATGGTGAATTTTGATCTATAAACGCAGAGGGTGGAAACAGATCACGTGTATTGATAAAAATGTATTTGTGCAAAAGTGTATACACACTGGAGGTGTATAGGTAAAAGCGAATTTATTTATTATTATTATTTCTTTAAAAAAATAAGGATTGCTTAAGATTCGGAAAAGGAAAGGTTGAAGTAAAATCATGGAGGCGTATGGTGAATTTGTAACGGTAAACGCAAAGTGAAGCTGATGGATCAATGAAAAGTACCAGGAAGAGGGTAGAGAGAGACACGTGGTTTCAGGAGGTATATCATTAGGAAGGATAAAAGGGGGAAAAAAATTGTGAAGAATTAGATTAAAATTGTGAAGAAGAAAATTAAGTAAAGAATTAGATTTTTGAAGAATTAGATAAGATTGGAGGATGGAAAGTTGTAGGAAGAAATCGTGAAGGTAATGGTAAGCCTGGGTCAGCTCAAATAAAAGAAAGATGGTGTGCCGGCAGGAGGAGAAAGAAGAAGAAGAAGAAGAATAATCGGTACTCGTGAGTATGCAGGGAGAAAGGTTTTTTTTTAAATTGAAGACAAGAAACAGAGTGTGTAGTTGGGATAGACAGCGGCGTTGGGAAAAGCGAGGAAAATAGCAATTGATGGTAATTGGGAGAGAATACAAAAAAAAACAATTGTACACCTTGATGGGAAGGACGGGTAGGCATTAAGGAGCCCGATAAGACAAGGTCGATGAAAACTCACAAAATAGCATGATTTTTGAAACGAAACCGAACTAGGAACACACAGTAAACATGTAGGTGAGAAAATAAACAGTTAAAACGTGACAAATAACAACCAGAAACTTAACTTTGAGAAAGTCGGCATAAACCCCTGAGAGAAGCTGCTGTTGCTACAAACCCAGAACCTGAAGGTTTTACTTTCAATCCAACATGGCTGCCAGACCATGTGGCCTATGATGTTTAAACTTTCAGACTATATTTCCCATTGCTCGTCAATCATATGTATGAAATTTTGCATCAATCGATTAAGCAGTTTCTTATTATTATCTAGCAGCAGGCAATGCTGGGTCCCTCCTCCCACCACTTCCCCTGCTTCCTCCCACCTCACCCACCTCCCTCCAGACTCCTACCCCCACCCCTTCCCCTCCCTCTGGACTCCCACACCACCCTAATTAATTACGTACACAGGCATTTCACTGCCAAACCAATTTTGTCACCTCCAACGTTTATTCCCTTTACACAATATGTGAATTGCATGTCCATCAGTTTGTTTATGAGCTGAGAAAGGTCTGGCGAAAAATAAAAGTTTTTATTTATTTATTCAAGACCACGATTTTCTTTCCTCTGCATTATGAGAACATACCTTCATTGGGTGGTGTATATTAGACCGCTCTGCCATGATCGCTACGAACAAAGCATGCATTACCTCATTTCCTCTGCCTGAGTTGTAATCAAAATGTATCTTTGTTTCCTCAAATCGGTACCTTCATTTAATGATAGACGACTCATTGTTGTCTTGAAATGTACACCAGAGGCCTGTGCGGCCTGTTCCAAGGCAAGGCATTTTTGATTAGGCCGAAACAAAATTGCGGATTAAGACCCCTGTGATGTGACCAAGGGATAACCTCTGTTTTTGTTTTTTCATGATGAGATGAGTTGATTATCTTTAAAAGGGGTGTTTAAATTTACCCAAATACCCAATTTTCATTCACGCACTCCTTTGGAGTTCCCTTAGTATGCATGGAAAGTTTTGGGCTGCGAGGTTTCATGGTTTTGGAATTATGGAAACACACGGACAAACGACTGACATTTATTATCTATCTATAATTCCAACAATCTCTGTGTGTCTGTGTGTCTGTCTGCGACCGCTGTTGCTCGACAACCACTGGTCCGATCTAATTGAAACTTGCCAGGTATATTGCTGGGGCCCCGAGTATTTCATATTAATCAGACAAGTGGTTCCCAAGTTATGGCTATTTATTTACCAAACCAATGACAGGACACGGTGCTATGACGTCACAATTCTTTCTTTTTTTCCTTTGCCCGTACGGCCACTCATGTACGGGCACGCACGTACCGGCACGCACGTACGGGCACGCGAGAGCGAAGGAACGGCCTGTGTGGTTGTTTCTGGCATGCGGTTTTTTTTCTTCTTTTTGCATGTACGGCCACGCACGTACGGGCACCTGCATACGGACACGTGCATACGGGCACACGAGAGCGAAGGAACGGCCTGTGTGGTTGTTGTTTCTGCCACGCGGTTTGAAAGTTTTTTTGTTTTTTTTTGCACGTACAGCCACGCACGTTCAGGCATGCATGTACAGGCCCGTACTAGTGTGTATAGATGCAGCATGTGGCTTCTGGTTGCATCATTGCTGGGAGCGCAGCTGAGCCACTGATGCAGTGCCTGCTGTTTCCTGTAAGGTGGTACTCATTTTGCCAACCACAGAAGGATGACAGGCTGAATTAAACCTTCCTGGTGTTGTTTTAATGGCTCAACAGGGGCTTGAACTCAAGACCCGAAGACTTCAAGCCAGCCACCTTAACCTTTAAGCTAATAACCAGGCTTGATAAAACAGTTCAAGAGAAGGATTTTTTTTTTTAGGTTTTCATTAAATCCAATATAGATTAAAAACCGTGTGACCAATGATGTTTTAGTTATCACTCTTGTATCTCCATGAGTAGTTGATGATAAAATTAATGTTTCAGAGCCATTGGTTCAGTGGTTCGAGAGATGGGGGTTTTTTTTAAGCTTTTAGTTTAAATCCAACATGGCTGCTGGACTATGTGACCGATGATGTTGAAAGTTCCAAACTATATTTCCCATGGCTAGTCGATTGTATGTATGAAGCTTCACATTAATCTGTTAAGCGGCTCTGGAGAATATTTTTATTTCTATTGTTATTTTTTCAATCCAATATGGTCACCAGACCACATGACTGATGATGTCATAAGTCTATGTATTCACTCACGTCGGGTTATAGATCAGATATATGAAGTTTCAGATTTTTCGGATCAGGATTTTGATTCAAATAATTATGACTGGAATATCACTTCACTGATGATGTCGTCATTACCACCATATATATCCCATGGGGAGTTGATGACGTATGCCAAGTTTCAATTGTTTTTAGCTCGCCTGTTCGAAGAACAGAGAGCTATAGCGATACCCCCGGCGTGAGCGTGAGCGTGAAAATGTTAAAGTTTTTGGTGCAAGTTATTTAGAAGCTTGCCATTCATTTAATATGTGTACTAGGATGCTGATATTTGGCATGGAGCTTCCTTTGGGGTATATTATTGATGTGGTGAAGTTTAAATTAAAAAATAATTTCAAATGTTTTAAATTTTTGACCTTTTTTGAACTTAACTTTTTTGTAGCACATCAATGTTAACGTTTCTGGTGCAACTTATTTTGAAGCTTGCCATTCATTTAATATGTGTACTAGGATGCTGATATTTGGCATGTAGCTTCCTTTGGGGTATATTATTGATGTAGTGAAGTTGAAAATTAAACAATAATTTCAAATTTTTTTTTTTAATTTTTGACCTGTTTTGAACTTAACTTTTTTGTAGCACATTAGCGTTAAAGTTTTTTCCTTTCTAATGTTTTTATCTACCACACTATTTTTTTACTGATTACAATATACAAATACATATATTGCTTTAAAATCATTTAGATCAGACTTCACTGCAATGCTTTATAAAAAATATTGTTAGACTCGTCTTTTAAAAACGATAAATGTATAAACAGGCGAGCATTGGGTGGCTTTGACACCAACTCTCTGGTTGTTGAGTGGTTTCGGAGAAGATGTCCAAATATTTTCCTTTAATCCAATATGGCTGTCATACAATGTGATTTATGATGTTGGATTTATAAGTGTAATATTTTCCATGGGGAGTCCCTCCTCTGTCTAACATTTTGCATTCATTGGACAAGCGGTTGCAGAGAAAAAACGAAATTAATAAATAGACAGACACAGGCGTTACAATAGTTTTGCATCCCCTTCGGGGTCAGACTAAGAAGTCAAAACCTTATAAACAATGATTTAAAGCTCATGGTGGAGATTGAACATAAATCCCATGCAGCGATAAGGACAAAAGGAGACAACAGTGTACTTTTACATTAATGACAAGGACGGTCGTCAACAATCGACAAGTCAATATCCTATTTTGGGATTTGAACCTTGGATCCCAGCATAATGAGCGATGCGCTCAGATGGGAACACCAAACCGATTCACTTGTAAATTATTAGCTCTCTTTCGCCAACAAGGGCTGATGTCTGAAACATTAGTTCCACTTTGCTTCCTCCCTTGGTTAGGATACCTTTGTTAACCTTCAGTTGATTTAAAAAAAAAAACAACAAAACCCCATCATATTCCATAAATTATTGTAATCATTCCACCAAGGAAAACATTATGAGCATTTTCTGCTAATCTTTTTAGATCCTGTGTTTTGTGAGAGGAGCCATTGGTTTGATAGTAATTGTGCATTCGAGGTAACATACAGTGTATTGATGAGTTCAATGTGTTTTTCTTTCGTGCTTTCCACCGAAAGAACTCAGAACATGTTGTGACAAAGCATTCTACGCAGGTATACTGTATGGTCTGGTTCCTGCTGAGGATCCTGGCACGTATTATTCACATGGACACTGTGCTGCCCCGGAAAGAGACTCAGTCGTGCACTGCCAACTTATCACAGCATGACTCTTTTTACGGATACATAAAGATAGTCATCAATCGGACTGAAAGTGCTCCCAAATTTTCATACGGAGATGTGTTTGACCATCTGGAATGCATTCACTGAAAATGTCTGGAAAATAAAACCTGGCAAACATGAAGATTCAGTAAACGAAACACCTGCACCAACTTGCCGATGGCTTTGTAGCGATCATTGTGTGAAAGAGAGATTTGCCATTGGAGCAGGTCTCGATCCCAGGGAGGGTCAGCTGTCGCCATGGAGATCTCTTTTTTTTGCAAGGTTCCAGTTTGTTTTACTTTTTCATCTTTGAAGTTTTGGCTAGGCCCTGGCAAAGGAATGTCTGAACACAAACAAAGACCTAATGCCTTGTGGTGTCTGAGGTCTCTGAGCCAAAGTTCAAGGCCAGCTGAAAGCTTTGGCTGCAAGAAATGTCCAAGAGGACTCGTGTACACCTTGAAACACAGCTTACTCTGTCCCTGGCCTGAAAATTGACCACATTATTTATTTATTTATTTATTATGCTTTAAAAACAGGCAAAGAAAAGCGAGCTTTCATAATATTTTCAAAGATTATTGAAATGTGTTCAAACACAACATTTTGACAGTTTGTCGCTTCACTAATTATAATAATGAGTTCTCTTACAAGGAACTTCAGTGCAGAAGGCCATTAGGTCTCTCGAGCTTTCATTCAAATGGAGGAGTCAAGCTGCTTGTCCCTTGTTCTTTGAAAGTCAAGCTTTGGAAGTGAGAGATATTTTGAAAAGAATAGGACTTCTTCTTATTCTTGCGTATGGCATCTATTACTTCATGGAAGCGTGACTGTGTCGCTGATGCAGTGCCCCTCTACCAGTACACACTGGTACTCATTTCACCGACCTCGGAAGGATGACAGGCTGAGTCAACCCCCTGGTGTATTAATTCAGTGGCCAACGGGGCTTGAACCACACTAGGATCCCAAGCCGCCACCTCAAGCCAACACCAGGCTAAAGAATAGGACTACATGTGTCATTATGCTTCCCAAATTTCCTGCCTCCAGATTGAAATGAAATGTGTAAGCTAAAAGTGTAAAAGATATGGGGGTTAGCTGCACTGTCACTGTCTTGTCAAGTGCCCATGCTTGATAACCAAGCTCGGTGCAACCGCGTTGCAAGAATAACCAAGCGGCAATTAAGCAGTCTATTCAAAAATGAAAGAGTTGAGAAATCACGAGGAGGCCATGATGAGTCTTCAGCGGCCACAATTATTCCCACCTCGTGGGGTTGGCCGAGGGAACTCATGGGCCAACACTTTTACGAGCTGGCTGGCCCAAGCCTGATGTTCGACACAGTAGGTTAGAGCAGGAACTTGGAATTTGGCCAGTGTGCTGACAATATCTCACCCACTCTTCACGAAGGACACTGTGGGATCCTTCACGTCCACTAACTATTGCTAGTAGACAGGACGCCCTGTTTAACGTCCATCCGAGGAACGGCACACACGTTGATGAATCACTCTGCCTGCCAAACACCAGGATGACAGTTTATAACTGGGCCGAGATTTGAACCCAGGCAAGACAGGTCAGAGGCGAGTGCATGTATCTCTAGGTCATCCTGCCAGCCCCCTACCAAGGAGGATCTTCATTTACAATTTAACTTCATTTTGTACAGGGACAATCATTCAGGCAATAAATACACTTTGTTGTTCTTTTTGTTTTTTTTTAATGCACACATGAAGAATGTACACAATTTTCGATCTGACAAATAAAAGTGATCATAGATGGTAACCAAGGTGATATGAAATTAATATGTTGAAGGATGTTCAACAAAAGGAACTGGCAGGATAGTTTAAAGGTAGTGTACTCGGCTTTGAGCTGTCGACCCTGTGTTTCAATCTCAACCTAGCTATAAACTTGTCCCCATGATGTTTTGCTGCGCATCAATATGTGGTGCCTTCCACCGGAAGACGCTAACCCAGAAGAACAATCTGGCATTTACTGGTCGTTGGTGGATGTGAAAGATTACAGTGTCTTTTGTGACGATTAGGTGAGTTATCACCGACACCCTGAACAAGTTACGAATTCCAGCCACCCTCGGTCAAATGTTAAACCTGGCAGGCTGGTTCTTGAAAGTTCTAGGCCTCAAACTTTCCCTGGTTGACTGGCCGAGGAGGTGGGAATAATTGGGGTCGTCACCCTCCTTAAGTCCTGGCTGCTTGCCCACCTGTGCTCATTCGTCCCCTTATTCTACCGTCTTCCTGTGCCCGTTGTCTCTTGTTTTTTGCATAAATCTTTCA